>NC_053041.3:406301340-406604371 GCF_002575655.3 Aegilops tauschii subsp. strangulata
AGGACCAAAAGGGGCCCTAGAAGCTTCCCGAGGAGGCCAGAAGATGTACGAGAGGGCCAGAAGATCACACAGCGAGCCCCCAGGGGGCATGTCACCTGAGCTTGTGGGCCCCACGTACTCCGTTTGACCTAATTCCGCTTCTATTAATTCTCATAAATCCCAAAACCAACTGAGAGCCACCCGAAACAATTTTTCTGCAGCCGCAAGTCTTTGTTCTTTCGCGATCCCATCTGGAGACCTTTCCCGGTACTCTGCCGGAGGGGGAATCGATCACGGAGGTCCTATAAATAAACCTTGTTGCACATTCGATGATGTGTGAGTACCTTACCATAGACCTACTGGTCCATAGTGATTAGCTAGATGACTTATCTCTCTTTGATATCCAATACAATGTTCTCCTCGGAGTTCTATCCGTTGTAATCTTCTTTCGCGGTGTATTTGTTGGGATTCGATGAATTGTGGGTTTATGCTCAGATTATTCATTGAAAGTAGTTGAGTCTTTTTGAACTTTATTATGCATGATTATTATAGCTTTTTATTTCTCTTTGATCTATTCGTTTGGTTTGGCCAACTAGATTGATTTATCTTCCGTGGGAGAGGTGCTTTGTAGTGGGTTCAATCCTACGGTGTCCTGCTACCTCTTGAGCATGTGTTGATTTTTCCTTGAAGAGGAAAGGGTGATGCAGCAAAGTAGCATAAGTATTTCCTTTAGTTTTTGAGAACCAAGGGATCAATCCAGTAGGAGATTACACGCAAGTCACCTAATAACTGCACAAACAATTAAGAACCTTGCAACCAACGCGATAAAGGGGTTGTCAATCCCTTCATGGTCGCTCGCAAAAGTGAGATCTAATAAATATAGTAAAGTAAATATTTTTGGTATTTTTGTTGTATAGATTGGAAAGAAAAGATTCCAAAATAAACGGCGACAGAAATTGGCAAGTTGACGGGAAACTAATATGATGTAAAATAGACCCGGGGGCCATAGGTTTCACTAGTGGCTTCTCTCATGATAGCATATATTATGGTAGGTGAACAAATTACTGCCGAGCAATTGATAGAAAAGCGAATGGTTATGAGAATATCTAGGCAATGATCATGAATATAGGCATCACGTCCGTGTCAAGTAGACCGAAACGATTCTGCATCTACTACTATTAGTCCACACATCGACCGCTATCCAGCATGCATCTAGAGTATTAAGTTCATAAGAACAGAGTAACACATTAGGCAAGATGACATGATGTAGAGGGATAAACTCAAGCAATATGATATAAACCCCATCTTTTTATCCTCGATGGCAACAATACAATATGTGCCTTGTTGCCCCTACTGTCACTGGGAAAGGACACCGCAAGATTGAACCCAAAGCTAAGCACTTCTCCCATTGCAAGAAAGATCAATCTAGTAGGCCAAACTAAACCAATAATTCGAAGAGACTTGCAAAGATATCAAATCATGCATATAAGAATTCAGAGAAGAACGAAATATTATTCATAGATAATCTTGATCATAAATCCACAATTCATCGGATCTCGGCAAACACACCGCAAAAGAGTATTACATCGAATAGATCTCCAAGAACATCGAGGAGAACTTTGTATTGAGAACAAAAGAGAGAGAAGAAGCATCTAGATAATAACTATGGACCCGAAGGTCTGTGGTAAACTACTCACGCTTCATCGGAGAGGCTATGGTGTTGATGTAGAAGCCCTCCGTGATCGATTCCCCCTCCGGCAGATCGCCGGAAAAGGCCCCAAGATGGGATCTCACGTGTACAGAAGGTTGCAGCGGTGGAAAAGTGGTTTCGTGCCCCCCTGATGTTTTTAGGGTATAAGAGTATATATAGTCGGTGGAGCTCCGTGGGGCCCACGAGGGTGGGGGGGCGCGCCTACCCCCCTGGGCGCACCCTCCTTCCTTGTGGCCGCCTCGCGGAGTTACAGACTTCAACTCCAAGTCTTCTGGACTGTGTTTGTTCCAAGAAAGATCATCGCGAAGGTTTCATTCCGTTTGGATTCCGTTTGGTATTCCTTTTCTGCAAAACACTGAAATAGGCAAAAAAACTGAAACTAGCACTGGGCGTTTGGTTAATAGGTTAGTCCCAAAAATAATATAAAATAGCATATTAAAGCCCATTAAACATCCAAAACAGATAATATAATAGCATGAAACAATCAAAAATTATAGATACGTTGGAGACGTATCAAGCATCCCCAAGCTTAATTCCTGCTCGTCCTCGAGTAGGTAAATGATAAAAACAGAATTTTGATGTGGAATGCTACCTAACATAATTTTCAATGTAATTCTCTTTATTGTGGCATGAATTTTCAGATCCATAAGATTCAAAATAAAAGTTTAATATTGACATAAAAGCAATAATACTTCAAGCATACTAATAAAGCAATCATGTCTTCTCAAAATAACATGGCCAAAGAAAGTTATCCCTACAAAATCATATAGTCTGGCTATGATCTATCTTCATCACACAAAGTATTTAATCATGCACAACCCCGATGACAAGCCAGGCAATTGTTTCATACTTTTGATGTTCTCAAACTTTTTCAATCTTCACGCAATACATGAGCGTGAGCCATGGACATAGCACTATAGGTGGAATAGAATGGTGGTTGTGGAGAAGACAATAAGGAGAAGATAGTCTCACATCAACTAGGCGTATCAACAGGCTATGGAGATGCCCATCAATAGATATCAATGTGAGTGAGTAGGGATTGTCATGCAACGGATGCACTAGAGCTATAAGTGTATGAAAGCTCAACAAAAGAAACTAAGTGGGTGTGCATCCAACTTGCTTGCTCACGAAGACCTAGGGCAATTTGAGGAAGCCCATCATTGGAATATACCAGCCAAGGTTCTATAATGTAAAATTCCCACTAGTATAAAAGTGACAACATAGGAGACTCTCTATCATGAAGATCATGGTGCTACTTTGAAGCACAAGTGTGGTAAAGGGATAGTAGCATTGTCCCTTCTCTCTTTTTCTCTCATTTTTTATTTGGGCCTTTCTCTTTTTTATGGCCTTTTTTTCGTCCGGAGTCTCATCCCGACTTGTGGGGGAATCATAGTCTCCATCATCCTTTCCTCACTGGGACAATGCTCTAATAATAAGGATCATCACACTTTTATTTACTTACAACTCAATACTTAGAACAAAATATGACTCTATGTGAATGCCTCCGGCGGTGTACCGGGATGTGCAATGATTCAAGAGTGACATGTATGAAAAAATATGAATGGTGGCTTTGGCACAAATACGATGTCAACTACATGATCATGCAAAGCAATATGACAATGATGGAGCGTGTCATCATAAACGGAACGGTGGAAAGTTGCATGGTAATATATCTCGGAATGGCTATGGAAATGCCATCATAGGTAGGTATGGTGGGTGTATGATACCAGCGAAAGATGCGCGGTATTAGAGAGGCTAGCAATGGTGGAAGGGTGAGAGTGCGTATAATCCATGGACTCAACATTAGTCATAAAGAACTCATATACTTATTGCAAAAATCTATTAGTTATCGAAACGAAGTACTACGCGCATGCTCCTAGGGGGATAGATTGGTAGGAAAAGACCATCGCTCGTCCCCGACCGCCACTCATAAGGAAGACAATCAATAAATAAACCATGCTCCGACTTCATCACATAACGGTTCACCATACGTGCATGCTACGGGAATCACAAACTTTAACACAAGTATCTCTCAAATTCACAACTACTCAACTAGCATGACTCTAATATCACCATCTTCATATCTCAAAACAATCATAATGAATCAAACTTCTCATAGTATTCAATGCACTTCATATGATAGTTTTTATTATACCCATCTTGGATGCTCATCATATTAGGACTAATTTTATAGCCAAAGCAAATTACCATGATGTTCTAAAAGACTCTCAAAATAATACAAGTGAATCATGAGAGATCAATTAAAATAAAACCACCATCGCGCTCTAAAAAGATATAAGTGAAGCACTAGAGCAAAATTATCTAGCTCAAAAGATATAAGTGAAGCACATAGAGTATTCTAATAAATTCCGATTCATGCGTGTCTCTCCAAAAGGTGTGTACAGCAAGGATGATTGTGGTAAACTAAAAAGGCAAAGACTCAAATCATACAAGACGCTCCAAGAAAAACACATATCATGTGGTGAATAAAAATATAGCCTCAAGTAAAGTTACCAATAGACGAAGACGGAAGAGGGGATGCCTTCCGGGGCATCCCCAAGCTTACGCTTTTGGTTGTCCTTGAATTTTACCTTGGGGTGCCTTTGGCATCCCCAAGCTTAGGATCTTGTCACTCCTTATTCCAAAATCCATCAAATCTTTACTCAAAACTTGAAAACTTCACAACGCAAAACTTAAACAGAAAATCTCATGAGCTCCGTTAGTATAAGAAAATAAACCACCACTTTAAGGTACTGTTATGAACTCATTCTTTATTTATATTAGTGTTAAACCTGCTGTGTTCCAACTTCTCTATGGTTCATACCCCCTGATACTACTCATCGATTCATTAAAATAAGCAAACAACACACGAAAAGCAGAATTTGTCAAAACAGAACAGTCTGTAGCAATCTGTATCAAACGGATACTTCTGGAACTCCAAAAATTCTTAAATAAATTGTTGGACGTGAGGAATTTGTCTATTAAACATCTGAAAAAAGAATCAACCTAAAAGCACTCTCCAGTAAAAAAATGGCATCTAATCTCGTGAGCGCAAAAGTTTTTGTTTTTTACAGCAAGATTGCAAAGACTTCACCCACGTCTTCCCAAAGGTTCTACTTGGCGCAAACACTAATTAAAACATAAAACTACATATAAACAGAGGCTAGATGAATTATTTATTACTAAACAGGAACAAAAATCAAAGAACAAAAATAAAATTGGGTTGCCTCCCAACAAGCGCTATCATTTAACGCCCCTAGCTAGGCATTGATAATTTTAATGATGCTCACATCAAAGACAAGAATTAAAGCATAAAGAGAGCGTCATAGAACACGTGATAAACACATCTAAGTCTAACATACTTCCTATGCATAGGCACTTTGTAAGCAAACAAATTTTCAAGGCAAGAAAAAACTAGCATATGCAAGGAAAAAGAAAGAGACGATAGCATTCTCAACATGAAGAGAGGTAATTTAGTAACATTAAAATTTCTACAACCATATTTTCCTCTCTCATAATAATTACATGTAGGATCATAAGCAAATTCAACAGCATAGCTATAAAATATTCTCTTTATGAACCACATGCATGCAAAGTTGACACTCTTCCAAAATAGTGGGATTAACATTTAACTAAAGTCATGACCTCTCCAAACCCACTTTTATCTAAAATTTCATAAGATTGAAAATCCTCCAAATATGTGGGATCTAAAGTTTACACTCTTCCAAACCCACTTTCAATATTATTGCAAACACTATGATCAATTTCATATTCATCATGGGGCTTAAATAAATTTTCAAGATCATAGGAAGAATCACCCCAATCATGATCATTGCAACAAGTAGACATAGCAAAACTAGCATCCCCAAGCTTAGGGTTTTGCATATTATTAGCACAATTGACATCAAGAGAATTTATAGTAAAATCGTTGCAATCATGCTTTTGATTTAAGGAACTATCAAGTATGGGTGCAATAGCAATAATCTCATGTTTAACATAGGGAACTATAGCAAATTCATCTCCATAAATATTGGCATCATGGCCATAAGAATAGAAAGCATGATGTTCATCGAGGGATATTTCAATCAAATCATCGGAATCATAATTATCTATAGATTTGTGCATATCATTATTTTCTTCCAAAGCAACGGTCATTCTCTCAATAAATTCCTTAACATAGGCATTATAAGCATAGTTTTCATAGCAATATTTAAGTATGTCGGAATTTTCAGATTTGTAGAGAGTAATATCATACTTTTCAATCAAAGAAGCAACTTCATGAGCACCCTTAAAAACGACAAATTCATCAATTTGTTCGATATCATAGTAACTATAAACACCCTTTTCATAAGAAGATAAGATTTCATTATCATTAAACACATATAGGTAGGGAAGGTGTTTTTAGGGTTCTTAGAGCAACAAGTAAAATCATAAATTTCACAAAGATTCTAAGCATAGCATAGCAAACTATTTATTTGATACCATAAGAGCTTCCCCTTTTCAGACAAACGATGACGCGCAAAATGAGCATGCTCATCTAAAGATTTTCCCTCAACTAAACTAGTTGGGGTTTCAGCACGAGCACATATAGATCGAAGATGATCCAAGTAGAACGCTTTAAGTGGATCCATATCAATAGATTTTTAGCAAGCAAAGATGCAAGCAAATAGAAGGCACATGGAAACACAAACAAAAAGACATACGGGAAGAAGGCGAAGAAAAGGCAAAGGTTTTTCAAAAATCGTTTTAGAAGTGGGGGAGAGGAAAACGAGAGGCGAATGGCAAATAATGTAATGCGAGGGAGAAGAGTTTATGATGGGTACTTAGAATGTCTTGACTTGAGCGTAGATCTCCCCGGCAACGGCGCCAGAAATCCTTCTTGCTACCTCCTGAGCATGCGTTGGTTTTCCCTTGAAGAGGAAAGGGTGATGCAGCAAAGTAGCGTAAGTATTTCCCTCAGTTTTTGAGAACCAAGGTATCAATCCAGTAGGAGATTACACGCAAGTCACCTAGTACCTGCACAAACAGTCAAGAACCTTGCAACCAACGTGATAAAGGGGTTGTCAATCCCTTCACGGTCACTCGCAAAAGTGAGATCTAATAAAGATAGTAAAGTAAATATTTTTGGTATTTTTGTTGTGTAGATTGGAAAGTAAAGATTGCAAAATAAACGGCGACAGAAATTGGCAAGTTGACGGGAAACTAATATGATGTAAAATAGACCCGGGGGCCATAGGTTTCACTAGTGGCTTCTCTCATGATAGCATATATTACGGTGGGTGAACAAATTACTGCCGAGCAATTGATAGAAAAGCGCATAGTTATGAGAATATCTAGGCAATGATCATGAATATAGGCATCACGTCCGTGTCAAGTAGACCGAAACGATTCTGCATGTACTACTATTAGTCCACACATCGACCGCTATCCAGTATGCATCTAGAGTATTAAGTTCATAAGAACAGAGTAACGCATTAGGCAAGATGACATGATGTAGAGGGATAATCTCAAGCAATATGATATAAACCCCATCTTTTTATCCTCGATGGCAAAAATACAATACGTGCCTTGCTACCCCTACTATCACTGGGAAAGGACACCGCACGACTGAACCCAAAGCTAAGCACTTCTCCCATTGCAAGAAAGATCAATCTAGTAGGCCAAACTAAACCGATAATTCGAAGAGACTTGCAAAGATATCAAATCATGCATATAAGAATTCAGAGAAAAACCAAATATTATTCATAAATAATCTTGATCATAAATCCACAATTCATCGGATCTCGGCAAACACACGGCAAAAGAGTATTACATCGAATAGATCTCCAAGAACATCGAGGGGAACTTTGTATTGAGAACCAAAGAGAGAGAAGAAGCCATCTAGCTAATAACTATGGACCCGAAGGTCTGTGGTAAACTACTCACGCTTCATCGGAGAGGCTATGGTGTTGATGTAGAAGCCCTCCGTGATCGATTCCCCCTCCGGCAGATCGCCGGAAACGGCCCCAAGATGGGATCTCACGGGTACAGAAGGTTGCGGCGGTGGAAAAGTGGTTTCGTAGCTCCCCCTGATGTTTTTAGGGTATAAGAGTATATATAGGCGAAAGAAGTACGTCGGTGGAGCTTCATGGGGCCCACGAGGGTGGGGGGCGCGCCTACCCCCCTGGGCGTGCCCTCCTGCCTTGTGGCCGCCTCGCGGAGTTCCAGACTTCAACTCCAAGTCTTCTGGATTGCGTTTGTTCCAAGAAAGATCATCACGAAGGTTTCATTCCGTTTGGATTCCGTTTGGTATTCATTTTCTGCAAAACACTGAAATAGGCAAAAAACAGAAACTGGCACTGGGCCTTCGATTAATAGGTTAGTCCCAAAAATAATATAAAAGATCATATTAAAGCCCATTAAACATCCAAAACAGATAATATAATAGCATGGAACAATCAAAAATTATAGATACGTTTGAGATGTATCATGTCCTCACCTCATGACAAAAGGGGTAGCAAGGCACGTATTGTATTGTTGCTACTAAGAGAAAACGACGCGGTTTAATTATATTGCTTGGTTTTACTTTGTCTACATTATGTCATCATACTTCATGCATTACTCTGTTTGTTACGAACTTAATATGTAGAGAGGCAAGCATAGATGCGCTCTCGAAGTGGACTAATAGTAGTCGATGCAGGCATGAGTTGGTCTACTTGTCATGGACGTAATTCCTATATACATGATCATTGCCATGAATAACGTCATAACTATGCGCTTTTATATCAATTGCCCAACAGTAATTTGTCTACCCGTCGTATGCTATTTTTACGAGAGAGAGGCCTCTAGTGAAAACTATGGACCCAGGGTCTACTTTAATCATATTACAAAAAAACAAATTTAGCTTGCTATAATTTTAATTCTTTTATTTTACTTTGCAATTTATCTATCACCTATCACCACATTTGATCCTTGCAATTAACGAGTACAAGGGGATTGGCAACCCTCTTGCGCGCGTTGGGTGCAAGTATTTGCTCTTGTGTGTGCATGTACCGTTGACTACTATCCCCATCCTGGTTTATTAGTCCTCTTTGTATTTTGTGCCAAACTTTGAACTTAAATTTAACCAACAAATGTTAATGCATGTCATAAAAAATAATATCATTTAAAATTATGTTCAAGTACGAATCCAACGATATAATTTTTTGTGAAATGCACTAACATTTTGTCAGTTAAATCTATAGTCAAAAGTTAGCACAAAACGCGAAGGGGACTGATAAGCCAGGACGGAGGTAGTAGGTGTTTGCGTGGTTCTCCTATTGGTTCGATAACATTGGTTCTCACTGAGGAAAATACTATCTGCTACTATATTGCTTCACCCTTCCTCTTGGGGGAAAATCCCAACAGAGCTCACAAGTAGGATGGTTCTTTGAGTTTGATGATTTGTAGTAGGCATTATCCTTGTGGTTTGTAAAGAACTAGGGTTAGGGTATGTGTCAGGTAATGCCATGATTTATTGAATATGTTAGTTGTGGCGTGCTTTTCATATAATGCATTACCAATGCCTCCATATAATACATTGGACTTGGCATTGATACATTAAGTTTCTTGTCATTATTTCTAGATGGCGAGACTCGTTAATGTTCATCATTTGGAAAAGGTGACATTTTTTATTAACAATGCTGACATTCTTGACAACAATGAGAAAGTCATGGTATTTAATACAAGTCCTAGTTATGAGGAGGTTGTCGAGAGGGTACAATATGTGTTGAATTGGATGGACCCGAATGATATAGTTCAACCAATACGAAGGTATGATGCTGGAGTGTGATCAAAATCTCGATTGAAGAATATACCTATCACCTCGGATTTGCATTGGGAGATATACAAGGATAAAGTTGCAAAATTGGAAGATGGGTCACTGGAATTGTTTGCTGCCATGGTCGAAGGTCGACATTTGGAAATTGACTTGAACCAACATGTGTCCTTCCCCAAGTCATGATATGAGCCAGAGTAGAAGTCCGTGGTGTGTTGATGATAGGGTTGAGATGCATGCCCCCAATGCTTCTAGCCAACCACCAACTAGCCAAGAGGTGAATTCTAGTGACCGAGTCAATGAAGAAGATGGTGATGGTGGTGATTATGGTCATGGTGGTTATGGTGATGATTATGAGCAAGAGTATGAGATTCATGATAATGATATCGATGACTTGGAGGGCCATGTCGCATAGCAGAACATAGACCATGAGATCCCCTCGAATGACCATGGTCCGGAGAAAGAATTAGACGAGGATGGATTCGCGGAGAAAGAAAACCAAATTTGCTTAGAGGTGACAGGACTTGAAATTAGAACTCCATTGTTTCATGATCATAGCTGTGCCTATAAGGCTATAGCTGATGGTGGCATGAGTAAGGCTATAGCTGATGATCGCCCTATATAGCCAACCTCACCTCACCTCCCAAACTCCCGCCACCACTCCCCCCTTTCAAGCTTTCCCTTTCGCGCGGATCAACACTGACGACTAGGTAAGCGACCCTTCTTCTCTGGCCATCGGTTCATGGCGGTGGCAATTCTAGTCCTTCACTTCTCCAGCATGTTTCGTGCCTCCTTTCGGCTACATCGATGATTGTGAGTTCGATCACCCCCTCCTCTCTACTTATTCGTCTTAGCTAGATCTGCGAGTGTGTGATAGGATTAGTCATGTGGCCATATTGTAGCATTGTGCACTGTCGATATGTGAGAATGTGATGTTCTAGTTGGTACAAGTGATGGTTTTATAGCATGCTGGGAGTTGTTTGCAAGCACGTGTGGTATTTTGTTGACCTCCTTTGTATGATTTGAGCTGGTGTGTCGAACTAAATGATGTGTCTGTAGTTGTGTGGTGTTCGTTCATACTGTCCATATGTAGTGCTCGTTCATACCATCCATGTTTAGTGCTCGTTCCTACTGTCAATGTAGTGTGCTCCACTCTTGCCGATGCTTATGTTTGTAGGACCGAGCACACAGGAGTTTAGTCAAGCCATTGTCTTGTCCCAGAGTCAATTCATGTTGTCCTACGTCGAGGACTCCCAGCCTCTCATCGAGGAGCATAGTCCTCCTGATTCAGATGTTTTCGAGGTGTCTGTTATGATTCCCCCATTCGTTCCTACAACATATGTGCTGGTTGAGCCCAATGTTGCAGCTACTGATGCTGCTCAAAAGGCACCCGCCAAGGTAAAGAAGGATGGCAGGAGAAACTCCATGGAATAGCCGCCGTTCCTATCGACATTCGTGCTTAACAAGACGTGTGAAATCATAACAAGTGGGTGAGGACTGAGGACTGACAAGGGCTTCGAGGAGGTGCACTTAAACTCTGTTGCAAAGCAGGTGTTCGAGGTTTGTGGCGAGGAGGCCACGTCGACCAAGGTCTACAACCACCTCCGGGAGTGGAGAGCGAGATGGATCCAAGTGTCCAAGCTCACACACCTGAGCGACATTTCATGGGATCAGGAGACCCGCTCGATCGTTTTGGAGGTGGAGCACTACCAAGGCCACACCGCGGTTAGCTCACGTACCACCTGTTTAAGCCTGTGTACCATGCCAATCACAACTAACCAAGATGTTGTGTAACTAACCACGTTGTAGTGTTTCTTTCTTAGGATCACCCCAAGGACGTAGAGTTCCTCAAAACACCCATTCAAAACTACTCACAGATGCAGCAAATCTTCTTCTTTGGGCCGGCAACCGGCAAGCATGCCCTGGACTCCGGTCAGCCACTCGGTCTGCCTATGCTCAACTATCCAGACGCCCTGAAGTTAGATATCATCGCCCTTTATGGTCCTAATAAGGATGGTGATCACGCTCCTGTGCTTGATAGGAAGTGGAAGAGGGGCGGCTTGATGGATGAAGAGCTACGCGCCTTCAACATCATGACTCAGGCCGTCAAGGAGGTGGCAGCCGTCCTCAAGGAGAGCAAACCGGTCGACGTCCACCCTGACCTCTAGATCGTCATAATGGGCCGAGGTGGCTTCAACCCAGAGGCTCTGATGGCTGCTCTGAGCCACATGCTGGACAAAACGGCTCAGGCTGTTGGGTTTGTTGCCATGGCAAACTCCCATAGGGTGCTCTGGCTTACGACCTGATCCTCGACGATGATGACGATGGTGATGACAATGTACATTTTGTGGTAGTTAGGGCTTGAACACCGATGCTGCCCTACATATTTTGATGATGTGGCATATACTAACCCCTCACACTGATGGCAAACTTACGGGGTAGGAATACACCCTCTTTTGGACGTGGTGGTAGATGACACCATAGTAGATAGGATGAATTTGCTCTGCCTTGTGATCATGCATCCTTAAGTTTCATCTGTTCCATGTGTACTGATGCTACTTTGATTATTGCTTGAATTCTTACTCTCCTGTCATTGCTAGGACAAGTGGTATGTGGTGGACAAAGGGAGGATTCCAGTGATTTACAGTTTCTGGGATGCATGCGAAGAACAAGTCAACCATTACCCAAAGAACTCCTACAAAGGGTTTAAGACTAGACAACACATAGTGGACGCTTACTCCAAATTTGTGCACAAGCATTGCAAGTAATGTCGTACTCCCTCCGTTCCTAAATATAAGTCTTTTTAGACATTTCAAATGGATTACAACATACGGATGTATGTAGACATATTTTAGAGTATAGATCCACTCATTTTGCTCCGTATGTAGTCGCTTGTTGGAATCTCCAAAAAGACTTATATTTGGGAACGGAGGGAGTAGTAGGCAAGGCTCCTCGTCAGTTTGGCTGTGTGAGATGAGAACTTCATCATCGTCGTCCAGTTCATTTGTGATTGCAGTGATGTTTTATTGGTGTGATCGGTGTGCATATGTGTAAGGTGTAGCTGATAAGCTCAGTACATAGGGTACACGATAAACAGACCTTGTTTTTGCAAGCAATCGAACAATATGTGATAGTATGAAGCCAGCCAATGTAGGAACCAAGCACATGGCCTAGAGTTGGCGCTACTACGCACATAACAACATACAGACAAATAAACTACATGCAGATGATGATTTTTACCTTGCATTTGTTCAACCGGGCTCAAGTGAAACAAGTATGCAAAGTGAAAAAACGCTGGAGCAACCAAACGCGTTGGCGTTGCAAGTTGCTTGGCGTGCAGTGCATGCATGCACGCAGGTGCGATCATCTGCACGTACTGCGATCCACGATACGCACTCCCATTTTTTCCTTGGGATACGTACTCCCATTAACTATACCTGGCCCATCAACAAAACATTCAATTTTTGCAAGTACTTCAAACTGGGTGCGTATGGGCAGCCAACTAGCCGGTGTGGCTGCTGGTCCGGTCCGGACCACGCATGTGTCACCAATGCGGGCATGTGACTTGCTGGAGCGCGCACGCGGCTGGACCCCCACCGTATCTGCGTCCCACTACTTGGGTTGAGGCAGTCAACCCTAGATCGGTCCATCTCAGCACACACAAAAACAGAAAATGATTCGTCTGCATGAGGTGCAGTGCGTGCCGACAAATTACATAAATCCATTGAGGATAAGAAACAATCATGCTCACAAGTTTATTCAAATGTATATTTGTTCCCGGTTGGTGGTTACATGGAGTCGTACCTAGCTAGCTAACGGTGCCAACTCCCCCTCTAGACACTTTCTTCAGTCATTATCAACTCATTTAGTATCATCTACATATAATCCTAAAAAAAAAGGTATCATCTACATATACTCCAAAATGATGCTCGTAGTAGAAAAATGCTGCGCGAATCATTTCGCACCTGCAGCGCACACGTCCGTCCACTCATCATCACACCCGAACGGATTAGACAAACGGCTCAAAAGGCTTTCCCCCCGGGCTCCACCCCATCGTAACGTTCACCCACCAGGACCCTACCCACCCCACCACAGCATGGGGAAAGGATACTGGCCCCACCTGTCGGCGAGTGAGCAACTGGTAGCAGCAGTGCCGACGGCAGCACAGTCTTCTTCACTCCACTCATCCACTCCGCTCCCCTCTGCTGCGCGTCTGCTGCTAATGGATGCTCCACATAAAAGACGCAGGGAGGGCGCGTGAGTCATCAAACCCCCCACTGCCCGCGCCAGCCAGCCGCGGCAATAATAATAACTCCGCCGCCTCCTGCCATGCCGCACGCTAGTAGTAGCACGCTAGGATCGAGTAGCTCGTAGCGTAGCCGTGCGAGGGAGGGAGGTGGGTCGATGCCCGCGGCCGTGCAACCACAGCAACCGCGAGCCGGTGGTGTTGGCCATGGGGAATAAGAAGGGCGGGTCGTCGTGGCTCACCGCCGTCAAGCGGGCCTTCCGCTCGCCGTCCAAGGAGGACAGCCCCAAGAAGTCTGCACGCCTCCGCGAGGACCCTGACGCCGACGAGGACAAGGTCTTCCCCTACCCTTCCCCCGTTTCTTCTCTCAATGCATCTCCTCTCTGGCCGTCCTCCCCGGCGTTCGATTCTTGATTAGTCTTTACGAGTTAATGCGTGACTGACGCTGTGTCTCGTGCGCTCGCACCGCGCAGACCAAGAGGGAGAGGAGGAGATGGCTCTTCAGGAGATCCTCGTCCCCGTCTCCGTCTCCGGCGTCTGCCCCCGCGCCGCCGGAGCAGCAGCAGTCGGCGTCGAGGTCGGCACCTGCACCCGCTGTGACGGACGAGCAGCGTCACGCCATCGCGCTGGCCGTGGCGACCGCGGCGACGGCCGAGGCTGCCGTGGCCACGGCGCAGGCGGCGGCCGAGGTCGTCCGCCTGACCCGCCCCTCCTCCAGCTTCGTGCGGGAGCACTACGCTGCCATCGTCGTACAGACCGCCTTCCGAGGCTACCTGGTAGCTAACTGCGTGCAATGGCTGCGCCTCACTTGCCGTCGATCTCATTCTCCATTCTCCCTCGAGGTGTTTGCCGTAATGCGTTTTTGCCCTTGCACAGGCGAGGCGTGCTCTGCGCGCGCTCAAGGGGCTGGTGAAGCTGCAAGCGCTAGTGCGCGGGCACAACGTGCGGAAGCAGGCCAACATGACGCTGCGGTGCATGCAGGCGCTGGTGCGCGTCCAGGCGCGGGTGCGCGACCAGCGGATGCGACTCTCCCAGGAGTCCTTGTCCGCCGCCGGTGCGGCTGCGTGCGGCAGCAGCAAATCCTCGTACAGCGTTGACACCTCCGCTTTCTGGGACTCCAAGTACACCCAAGAATACGCCGAACGCCGCTCTGTGGTCCGTCTCTACCAACCAGCATTCGCATCTGTCGATCTCGTGGCGCTGCTTGTTAGTACAAGTTTGATTGTGATGGATTGATTGGGTTGCAGGAGCGGTCGCGAGACGGCAGCAGCTTCGCCGCCGAAGACTGGGACGACCGGCCGCGGACGATAGAGGAGATTCAGGCGATGCTGCAGACGAGGAAAGACGCTGCTCTCAAGCGTGAGAGAGCGCTCTCATACGCCTTTTCTCACCAAGTAAGAAACTCAGTGCATCAACAAGTCCACTCCAGCAACATGTTTGTTGATTGCATTTAAAGTTTTGACAAATTTTTGCACAAGTGTTCGATCTTATTGTTTGCTGTTGTGTGGTTGCTTAAAGATTTGGAGGAACGCCGCGCCGTCAGTCGAGGAGGAGATGAACGTCGACGGGCAGCCGCGCTGGGCGGAGAGGTGGATGGCGTCGCGCGCGTCGTTTGATACAAACAGGAGCAGCGCCCGAACTGCCGCGGCGGCGGCTGCTGCGGCACCAGGGCGCGCGTCCACGGACCACCGCGACCAGGTCAAGACGTTGGAGATCGACACCGCACGGCCATTCTCCTACTCCACGCCTCGCCGGCATGCCCCACCGTCGCAGCACGGGAACGGCTCGCCGATGCACCGTGCGCACCACCAGGCTTCGGTCACGCCGTCACCGGGGAAGGCGAGGCCACCGATTCAGGTGCGCTCCGCGAGCCCGCGAGTGGAGCGCGGCACAAGTGGTGGAGGAGGAAGCTACACACCGAGCTTGCACTCCCAGCGCCACGCGTCCTCCGGCTCGGCGGTGCCGAACTACATGGCGGCCACGGAATCTGCAAAGGCACGTATCCGCTCCCAGAGCGCGCCACGGCAACGCCCTGCAACCCCGGAGCGCGACCGGCCACAGACCGCCTATAACCCCGCCGGAGGGAGCGCCAAGAAGCGGCTGTCGTTCCCCGTCCCGCAGGACCCGTACGGCGTTGGGTACGCGCAGAGCCTGCGGAGCCCGAGCTTCAAGAGCGCGACGGGGCGGTTCACCTCCGAGCAGCGTTCGACCGTCTCGTCTCTGTCGTGCGCAGAGAGCGTCGGCGGGGAACCAGTCTCCCCGTCGTCCACCACTGACCTCCGCCGCTGGCTCCGTTGAGTTGAGCCCCCGGCGAGGTGTTCGTTGTAATACCTGCGTTGCTAATTTTCTCGTAATCTCCTCGGAGAAAAATGACCTTCTCGTAATCTATTTTTTTGCTGCCTTTTGGTGTCATTCTGTGCGGTGGGGCTTGAGTGTCAGGGCGCAGGCTGTAAAGGGCAGTTCGTTAATTGGGTACTGTTGGAGTTCGGGAAAGTGGTAAAAGCGCTGGCTTTTCGTGCGGCGTCTTACGCTTTTCACGTAGTGCAGCGGCTCCAGCTGTGTGCGTGCTCCCACGAGTACAACCGGAGCAATGCTACGGTAAATTAGGGGCATTTGACTGATTTTCAATTGGATTTCACTCAAGTTTCCTGACAAATAAACATAAGACACCTGTATGTCCAACCCCCCAGACAATTATATGTAGGGGTTCGCTCGAAACGACTCCTTGGCGATCGATCGCGGGAGCGATCGATTCCGACCGAGCGCGGCGCGCGTCCTATTCCCCTTCCCTTTCCTGCTCGTTTCCTTTTTTTGGAAAAAGCCCACCCGACCGCTATCTATTCCCTTTTCCCTTTCGCCATCCCCTCCTACTCTGCCCTGCCGCTTCCCCTTCTCGCCGGCGGCTCCTCCCTCGCGGCAGCGACCAATACGGCGAGACGCCGCAGCCACACGAGCGACCACGAGGTCAGCGGCGAATAGGCCGAGGCGCCGCGGCCGCACGAGCGCCCGCGAGGTCAGCGGTGAATACGGCGAGGCGCTGCGCCCGCACGGGTGCGCCGAGGTCCAGGGGCGGAAGCGGCCAATACGGCGAGGCGGTGGCTGTCCGGCGGCGTACTTCCTCCTGCCTGTGCTCGACCTCCCGCTGTGCGTCCCCACCCGCATCACCAAGCTTCCGAGCGGCGTCCGCGTCGGCTCCGAGGATGTCCCGGTACCCCCCCCCCCCCCCCCCCCCCCCCCCCCCCCCCTCCCCTCTTCCTTTCGATGAGTCCATAGCTGACGGCGGCCACCGTCTCCGAGCTCACGAAACACCCAGATTTGGCAGGGAGCAGCACATGGATGTCGATTTTGGCAGCTCTGCTCTCATGAAGGTAGCATGGATAGGTAGTTCCCGTCACGCACAGTTTGCTCGTTTTCAGCATCAGGAGAAAGAAGATGATTCAATTTTCTTGGAAGGACTAATCCAGTGAGGATGCTGAACAAGAAAATATGGAATATGGAACTCAACACTGAAGAAAAGCAGGCCACCTTGGTGGCTCTGTGCTCAGAAAAGAGGATTGTTTACTGTTTCACAAAAGTATGATTTTTCGACAGCAACTCATCCGCCTCAGTCTCGTCTTTCGTTGGCGGCGGAGCACAATGTAGTAGTGTTCGTGGGCGCATCTCTGTGAAAATCCATACAAGTATCGGAACCGACTGTCGAGATGGGAAAGAGAAAATCCCTAAATGCATCTGTGAAAAAATGACATTTTTTCAGTCAATGAACTAAGACTAGCAGTTCATTTTTATTCTGTAGGGGGAACTTTTTTGGGTGAAATTCTGAACGCTATTCAAAGATATAAGCAGCTGCCATTGTCCAACAATGCACTAATTATCTGAACATTGTTTTGTTTTTCTGTAGCAAGTTATTCTATAAATACTGAACACTACGCAAGGAAATCAGCAGTTGCCACTGTTCAGAGAATGAGCTAATTCCCAGAAAGTCGTTTTGTTTTTCTGTAGCAAGTTATTCTATAAATATTGAACACTATGCAAGGAAATCAGCAGCTGCCATTGTTCAGAGAATGAGCTAATCTGCTGAAAATCGTTTTGTTTTTCTCTAGCAAACTATTGTATGGATTAGCTAAGAAATTGAGCTCTGAACATTGTTCAAACAACAGAGATAGAGCACAGACTGTATATGCATTGAGCATTAAGCTAGAAGAATTCTTAGCTAATCCTTGACGAGACATTGGTGTGCTGAATGATCTCTGCTACCCACCATAATTTATTTATTTTTATATGAAATATGCATGCTTGTATGTGCTGTCCCATTTTAGTACTTGCGGTTTCATCTTCAATTTTGTCATAAATTAGGATTTTGTTTAGTTATAAATTCTAGGTTTCTAATCTGGTGCCTGCTACTCCTTTTGACCATTTTTGCAGGTCAGAGTTGAAACAGACCCATAAGACAGAACTCAGCTCCGGATTAGTCCTTCCGGAGCTAAGTTATTTTACACCAGTTTACCCCCTTTTAGCAGCTGCCATTATTCCTGGTACTCCTTTTGACCATTTGTTCAAAGAAATCAGCAGCTCCCCTTATTTTACATCAGTTTACCCCCTTTTAGCACAAAGGAACAACTCATTTTCTCGCTACTCCAATTTTTTATTGTGCTTTTGTGTAGGAGGAGAAATTGATTCTCAGACCACAAGAACCACAGAACAGCAAGGGTGATATTCAGGTTGAAATATCTCCATAGACAATCTAACCTGTACAGGGATGAGTAAGAGATGAAACACTTCAATTGAAAGCACCGCGAAGGTATCTAAGCAATGGCAACATCATTTGAAGAACATCCTTTTTCTTTTCCTAATTTTTTGTAGGTTAATAACTTACAGCGAAAATGTCAATAACTTACAGCATAAATATCTTCTTATAGGCAGTCTTTCACACTAAAACGACAACACAGGCCTTACATACACATAAGTAAAAATGCTCATCGTTTTTCTCTGCGCCCACCATGCAAAAAAACAAATGTGCCCCAACAAGATAATTGCCTCCTTTTCTTTTCCCATAGCATCCTATGCGCGTTGTAGCTCTTTGGTCCAGCCCACGGCGCCATAACAGATAAAGGGAATTAGTTCCTTCTGCTTCTATATAAGAAAATATGATAGCCATAATAAACCCTATAAGATTAATACTGCTAGTCCAGAAAATTTAAGCATTACTGGGTTCTTTTGGGGACATTGTGGCTTTCGATGGCCTGGCAGCTTGCACTTGGAACACTTCTTTATTGCTGACTGCAGATTTTTTTAACCTTTCTTCCAATTGTGTACTGCAGATTTTTCTCACTACTAAAATACATTTTGTTTTGTATGCGGATCATCACAATATGATTAAACCATGTCTCAAAGCTCCCGGACGATCACCCAAGGACGGCAAAATGCTGGACACATGACAATGACTCATCGATAAGAGGATTTTCCGGCGAAATACTATTTTTTAGATAAATAGTTTTCTTGCTTTTTAGTACGGACACACATACAATTTTATTGATGCTTTTTTTGGATAGAGATGACATTTTTGTCCGACGCTATTTTTGATTATTTTTGTTTGGATACAAATTAATTGATACCACTCTTACCCTGTCTATCTTAGGGTTACGCGAGTCGAGGCGGACGTCCTCGCGGTAGCGACGACGGATGCCGAGATGAGCACGTGACACAAATTTTAGGATAACGCGAGTCGAGGCGGACGTCGTCACGGTAGCGACGACGGACGCCGAGAAGAGCACGTGATACCACTGCCACCCTGTCTATCTTAGGGTAACGCGAGTCGAGGCGGACGTCGTCGCGGTAGCGACGTCGGACGCCGAGACAAGCACGTGACATCACTGCCACCCTGTCTATCTTAGGGTAACGCAAGTCGAGGCGGACGTCGTCGCGGTAGCGACGACGGACGCCGAGACGAGCACGTTACACCACTGCCACCCTGTCTATCTTATGGTAACGCGAGTCGAGGCGGACGTCGTCGCGTTAGCGACGACGGACGCCGAGACGAGCACGTGACACCAGAGCCACCTTGTCTATCTTAGGTTAACGCGAGTCGAGGCGGACGTCGTCGCAGTAGCGAGGACGGACGCCGAGACGAGCACGTGACACCACTGCAACCCTATCTATCTTAGGGTAACGCGAGTCGAGGCGGACGTCGTCGCGGTAACGATGACGGACGCCGAGACGAGCACGTGACACCAGGGCCACCCTGTCTATCTTAGGGTAAAGCGAGTCGAGGCGGACATCGTCGCGCTAGCGACGACGGACGCCTAGACGGTCACGTGACACCACTGCCACCCTATCTATCTTAGGGTAACGCGAGTCGAGGCGGACGTCGTCGCGGTAGCGACGAAGGACGCCGAGACGGGCACGTGACACCACTGCCACCCTGTCTATCTAAGCGTAATGCAAGTCGAGGCGGACGTCGTCGCGGTAGCGACAACGGACGCCGAGACGAGCACGTGACGCCAGGGCCACCCTGTCTATATTAGGGTAACACGAGTCGAGGCGGACGTCGTCGCGGTAGCGACGACGGACGCCGAGACGAGCACGTGACACCACTGCCACCCTGTCTATCTTAGGGTAACGCGAGTCGAGACGGACGTCGTCGCGGTAGCGATGATGGACGCCGAGACGGGCATGTGATAGCACTGCCACCCTATCTATCTAAGGGTAACGCGAGTCGAGGCGGACGTCGTCGCGGTAGCGACCACGGACGCCGAGACGAGCACGTGCACCAGGGCCACCCTGTCTATGTTAGGATAACGCGAGTCGAGGCGGACGTCGTCGCAGTAGCGACGACGGACGCCGAGACGACCACGTGACACTAGGGCCACCCTGTCTATCCTAGGGTCACGCGAGTCGAGACGGACGTCGTCGCGGTAGCGACGACGGACGCGGAGACGAGCATGTGACACCAGGGCCACCCTGTCTATCTTAAGGTAACGCGAGTCGAGGCGGACGTCGTCGCGGTAGCGACGACGGACGCCGATACGAGCACCACTGCCACCCTATCTATCTTAGGGTAACGCGAGTCGAGGCGGACGTCGTCGCGGTAGCGACGATGGACGCCGAGACGAGCACGTGACACCACTGCCACCCTGTCTATCTTAGGGTAATGCGAGTCGAGGCCGCGACGACGTACGCCGAGACGAGCACGTGACACCAGGGCCACCCTGTCTATCTTAGGGTAACGCGAGTCTAGGCGGACGTCGTCACGGTAGCGACGACGGACGCCGAGACGAGCACGTGACACCACTGCCACCCTGTCTATCTTAGGGTAACGCGAGTCGAGGCGGACGTCGTCGCGGTAGCGACGTCGGACGCCGAGACGAGCACGTGACATCACTGCCACCCTGTCTATCTGAGGGTAACGCGAGTCGAGGCGGACGTCGTCGCGGTAACAACGACGGACGCGGAGACGAGCACGTGACACCAGGGCCACCCTGTCTATCTTAGGGTAAAGCGAGTCGAGGCGGACGTCGTCGCGGTAGCGACGACGGACGCCGAGACGAGCACGTGACACCACTGCCACCCTATCTATCTTACGGTAACGCGAGTCGAGGCGGACGTCGTCGCGGTAGCGACGATGCACGCCGAGACGGGCACGTGACACCACTGCCACCCTATCTATCTAAGCGTAACGTGAGTCGAGCCGGCCGTGGTCGCGGTAGCGACGACGGACGCCGAGACGAGCATGTGACACCAGGGCCACCCTGTCTATCTTAGGGTAACGCGAGTCGAGGCGGACGTCGTCGCGGTAGCGACGACGGACGCCGAGACGAGCACGTGACACTAGGGCCACCCTGTCTATCTTAGGGTCAGGCGAGTCGAGGCGGACGTGGTCGTTACGCACGCGGAGACGAGCACGTGACACCAGGGCCAGCCTGTCTATCTTAGGCTAATGTGAGTCGAGGCGGACGTCGTCGCGGTAGCGACGACGGACGCCGAGACGAGCACGTGACACCACTGCCACCCTGTCTATCTTAGGGTAACGCGAGTCGAGGCGGACGTCGTCGCGGTAGCGACGACGGACGCCGAGACGAGCACGTGACACCACTGCCACCCTGTCTATCTTAGGGTAACGCGAGTCGAGGCGGACGTCGTCGCGGTAGCGACGATGGACGCCGAGACGGGCACGTGATAGCACTGCTACCCTCTCTATCTAAGGGTAACGCGAGTCGAGGCGGACGTCGTCGCGGTAGCGACCACGGACGCCGAGACGAGCACGTGACACCAGGGCCACCCTGTCTATCTTAGGGTAACGCGAGTCGAGGCGGACGTCGTCGCAGTAGCGACGACGGACGCCGATACGAGCACCACTGCCACCCTATCTATCTTAGGGTAACGCGAGTCGAGGCGGACGTCATCGCGGTAGCGACGATGGACGCCGAGACGAGCACGTGACACCACTGCCACCCTGTCTATCTTAGGGTAATGCGAGTCGAGGCCGCGACGACGTACGCCGAGACGAGCACGTGACACTAGGGCCACCCTGTCTATCTTAGGGTCACGCGAGTCGAGGCGGACGTTGTCGCTACGCACGCGGAGACGAGCACGTGACACCAGGGCCAGCCTGTCTATCTTAGGCTAATGCGAGTCGAGGCGGACGTCGTCGCGGTAGCGACGACGGACGCCGAGACGAGCACGTGACACCACTGCCACCCTGTCTATCTTAGGGTAACGCGAGTCGAGGCGGACGTCGTCGCGGTAGTGACGACGGACGCCGAGACGAGCACGTGACACCACTGCCACCCTGCCTATCTTAGGGTAACGCGAGTCGAGGCGGACGTCGTCGCGGTAGCGATGACGGACGCCGAGACGAGCACGTGACACCACTGCCACCCTGTCTATCTTAGGGTAACGCGAGTCGAGGCGGACGTCGTCGCGGTAGCGACGATGGACGCCGAGACGGGCAAGTGATAGCACTGCTACCCTCTCTATCTAAGGGTAACGAGAGTCGAGGCGGACATCGTCGCGGTAGCGACCACGGACGCCGAGACGAGCACGTGACACCAGGGCCACCCTGTCTATCTTAGGGTAACGCGAGTCGAGGCGGACGTCGTCGCAGTAGCGACGACGGACGCCGATACGAGCACCACTGCCACCCTATCTATCTTAGGGTAACGCGAGTCGAGGCGGACGTCATCGCGGTAGCGACGATGGACGCCGAGACGAGCACGTGACACCACTGCCACCCTGTCTATCTTAGGGTAATGCGAGTCGAGGCCGCGACGACGTACGCCGAGACGAGCACGTGACACCAGGGCCACCCTGTCTATCTTAGGGTAACGCGAGTCTAGGCAGACGTCGTCACGGTAGAGACGACGGACGCCGAGACGAGCACGTGACACCACTGCCACCCTGTCTATCTTAGGGTAACGCGAGTCGAGGCGGACGTTGTCGCGGTAGCGACGTCGGACGCCGAGACGAGCACGTGACATCACTGCCACCCTGTCTATCTGAGGGTAACGCGAGTCGAGGCGGACGTCGTCGCGGTAACAACGACGGACGCGGAGACGAGCACGTGACACCAGGGCCACCCTGTCTATCTTAGGGTAACGCGAGTCGAGGCGGACGTCGTCGCGGTAGCGACGATGCACGCCGAGACGGGCACGTGACACCACTGCCACCCTATCTATCTAAGCGTAACGTGAGTCGAGCCGGCCGTGGTCGCGGTAGCGACGACGGACGCCGAGACGAGCACGTGACACTAGGGCCACCCTGTCTATCTTAGGGTAAAGCGAGTCGAGGCGGACGTCGTCGCGGTAGCGACGATGTACGCCGAGAAGGGCACGTGATAGCACTGCTACCCTCTCTACCTAAGGGTAACACGAGTCGAGGCGGACGTCGTCGCGGTAGCGACCACGGACGCCGAGACGAGCACGTGACACCAGGGCCACCCTGTCTATCTTAGGGTAACGCGAGTCGAGGCGGACGTCGTCGCGGTAGCGACGTCGGACGCCGAGACAAGCACGTGACACCACTGCCACCCTGTCTATCTTAGGGTAACGCGAGTCGAGGCGGACGTCGTCGCGGTAGCGACGTCGGACGCCGAGACAAGCACGTGACATCACTGCCACCCTGTCTATCTTAGGGTAACGCAAGTCGAGGCGGACGTCGTCGCGGTAGCGACGACGGACGCCGAGACGAGCACGTTACACCACTGCCACCCTGTCTATCTTATGGTAACGCGAGTCGAGGCGGACGTCGTCGCGTTAGCGACGACGTACGCCGAGACGAGCACGTGACACCAGAGCCACCTTGTCTATCTTAGGTTAACGCGAGTCGAGGCGGACGTCGTCGCAGTAGCGAGGACGGACGCCGAGACGAGCACGTGACACCACTGCAACCCTATCTATCTTAGGGTAACGCGAGTCGAGGCGGACGTCGTCGCGGTAACGATGACGGACGCCGAGACGAGCACGTGACACCAGGGCCACCCTGTCTATCTTAGGGTAAAGCGAGTCGAGGCGGACATCGTCGCGCTAGCGACGACGGACGCCTAGACGGTCACGTGACACCACTGCCACCCTATCTATCTTAGGGTAACGCGAGTCGAGGCGGACGTCGTCGCGGTAGCGACGAAGGACGCCGAGACGGGCACGTGACACCACTGCCACCCTGTCTATCTAAGCGTAATGCAAGTCGAGGCGGACGTCGTCGCGGTAGCGACGACGGACGCCGAGACGAGCACGTGACGCCAGGGCCACCCTGTCTATATTAGGGTAACACGAGTCGAGGCGGACGTCGTCGCGGTAGCGACGACGGACGCCGAGACGAGCACGTGACACCACTGCCACCCTGTCTATCTTAGGGTAACGCGAGTCGAGACGGACGTCGTCGCGGTAGCGATGATGGACGCCGAGACGGGCATGTGATAGCACTGCCACCCTATCTATCTAAGGGTAACGCGAGTCGAGGCGGACGTCGTCGCGGTAGCGACCACGGACGCCGAGACGAGCACGTGCACCAGGGCCACCCTGTCTATGTTAGGATAACGCGAGTCGAGGCGGACGTCGTCGCAGTAGCGACGACGGACGCCGAGACGACCACGTGACACTAGGGCCACCCTGTCTATCCTAGGGTCACGCGAGTCGAGACGGACGTCGTCGCGGTAGCGACGACGGACGCGGAGACGAGCATGTGACACCAGGGCCACCCTGTCTATCTTAAGGTAACGCGAGTCGAGGCGGACGTCGTCGCGGTAGCGACGACGGACGCCGATACGAGCACCACTGCCACCCTATCTATCTTAGGGTAACGCGAGTCGAGGCGGACGTCGTCGCGGTAGCGACGATGGACGCCGAGACGAGCACGTGACACCACTGCCACCCTGTCTATCTTAGGGTAATGCGAGTCGAGGCCGCGACGACGTACGCCGAGACGAGCACGTGACACCAGGGCCACCCTGTCTATCTTAGGGTAACGCGAGTCTAGGCGGACGTCGTCACGGTAGCGACGACGGACGCCGAGACGAGCACGTGACACCACTGCCACCCTGTCTATCTTAGGGTAACGCGAGTCGAGGCGGACGTCGTCGCGGTAGCGACGTCGGACGCCGAGACGAGCACGTGACATCACTGCCACCCTGTCTATCTGAGGGTAACGCGAGTCGAGGCGGACGTCGTCGCGGTAACAACGACGGACGCGGAGACGAGCACGTGACACCAGGGCCACCCTGTCTATCTTAGGGTAAAGCGAGTCGAGGCGGACGTCGTCGCGGTAGCGACGACGGACGCCGAGACGAGCACGTGACACCACTGCCACCCTATCTATCTTACGGTAACGCGAGTCGAGGCGGACGTCGTCGCGGTAGCGACGATGCACGCCGAGACGGGCACGTGACACCACTGCCACCCTATCTATCTAAGCGTAACGTGAGTCGAGCCGGCCGTGGTCGCGGTAGCGACGACGGACGCCGAGACGAGCATGTGACACCAGGGCCACCCTGTCTATCTTAGGGTAACGCGAGTCGAGGCGGACGTCGTCGCGGTAGCGACGACGGACGCCGAGACGAGCACGTGACACTAGGGCCACCCTGTCTATCTTAGGGTCAGGCGAGTCGAGGCGGACGTGGTCGTTACGCACGCGGAGACGAGCACGTGACACCAGGGCCAGCCTGTCTATCTTAGGCTAATGTGAGTCGAGGCGGACGTCGTCGCGGTAGCGACGACGGACGCCGAGACGAGCACGTGACACCACTGCCACCCTGTCTATCTTAGGGTAACGCGAGTCGAGGCGGACGTCGTCGCGGTAGCGACGACGGACGCCGAGACGAGCACGTGACACCACTGCCACCCTGTCTATCTTAGGGTAACGCGAGTCGAGGCGGACGTCGTCGCGGTAGCGACGATGGACGCCGAGACGGGCACGTGATAGCACTGCTACCCTCTCTATCTAAGGGTAACGCGAGTCGAGGCGGACGTCGTCGCGGTAGCGACCACGGACGCCGAGACGAGCACGTGACACCAGGGCCACCCTGTCTATCTTAGGGTAACGCGAGTCGAGGCGGACGTCGTCGCAGTAGCGACGACGGACGCCGATACGAGCACCACTGCCACCCTATCTATCTTAGGGTAACGCGAGTCGAGGCGGACGTCATCGCGGTAGCGACGATGGACGCCGAGACGAGCACGTGACACCACTGCCACCCTGTCTATCTTAGGGTAATGCGAGTCGAGGCCGCGACGACGTACGCTGAGACGAGCACGTGACACTAGGGCCACCCTGTCTATCTTAGGGTCACGCGAGTCGAGGCGGACGTTGTCGCTACGCACGCGGAGACGAGCACGTGACACCAGGGCCAGCCTGTCTATCTTAGGCTAATGCGAGTCGAGGCGGACGTCGTCGCGGTAGCGACGACGGACGCCGAGACGAGCACGTGACACCACTGCCACCCTGTCTATCTTATGGTAACGCGAGTCGAGGCGGACGTCGTCGCGGTAGTGACGACGGACGCCGAGACGAGCACGTGACACCACTGCCACCCTGCCTATCTTAGGGTAACGCGAGTCGAGGCGGACGTCGTCGCGGTAGCGATGACGGACGCCGAGACGAGCACGTGACACCACTGCCACCCTGTCTATCTTAGGGTAACGCGAGTCGAGGCGGACGTCGTC
The DNA here is from genome assembly GCF_002575655.3 of Aegilops tauschii subsp. strangulata. NCBI lineage: Eukaryota > Viridiplantae > Streptophyta > Magnoliopsida > Poales > Poaceae > Aegilops > Aegilops tauschii. The sequence continues at coordinate 406,328,223 of NC_053041.3, forward strand.
GCGGTAGCGACGATGGACGCCGAGACGGGCAAGTGATAGCACTGCTACCCTCTCTATCTAAGGGTAACGAGAGTCGAGGCGGACATCGTCGCGGTAGCGACCACGGACGCCGAGACGAGCACGTGACACCAGGGCCACCCTGTCTATCTTAGGGTAACGCGAGTCGAGGCGGACGTCGTCGCAGTAGCGACGACGGACGCCGATACGAGCACCACTGCCACCCTATCTATCTTAGGGTAACGCGAGTCGAGGCGGACGTCATCGCGGTAGCGACGATGGACGCCGAGACGAGCACGTGACACCACTGCCACCCTGTCTATCTTAGGGTAATGCGAGTCGAGGCCGCGACGACGTACGCCGAGACGAGCACGTGACACCACTGCAACCCTATCTATCTTAGGGTAACGCGAGTCGAGGCGGACGTCGTCGCGGTAACGAAGACGGACACCGAGACGAGCACGTGACACCAGGGCCACCCTGTCTATCTTAGGGTAACGCGAGTCTAGGCAGACGTCGTCACGGTAGAGACGACGGACGCCGAGACGAGCACGTGACACCACTGCCACCCTGTCTATCTTAGGGTAACGCGAGTCGAGGCGGACGTTGTCGCGGTAGCGACGTCGGACGCCGAGACGAGCACGTGACATCACTGCCACCCTGTCTATCTGAGGGTAACGCGAGTCGAGGCGGACGTCGTCGCGGTAACAACGACGGACGCGGAGACGAGCACGTGACACCAGGGCCACCCTGTCTATCTTAGGGTAACGCGAGTCGAGGCGGACGTCGTCGCGGTAGCGACGATGCACGCCGAGACGGGCACGTGACACCACTGCCACCCTATCTATCTAAGCGTAACGTGAGTCGAGCCGGCCGTGGTCGCGGTAGCGACGACGGACGCCGAGACGAGCACGTGACACTAGGGCCACCCTGTCTATCTTAGGGTAAAGCGAGTCGAGGCGGACGTCGTCGCGGTAGCGACGATGTACGCCGAGAAGGGCACGTGATAGCACTGCTACCCTCTCTATCTAAGGGTAACACGAGTCGAGGCGGACGTCGTCGCGGTAGCGACCACGGACGCCGAGACGAGCACGTGACACCAGGGCCACCCTGTCTATCTTAGGGTAACGCGAGTCGAGGCAGGCGTCGTCGCAGTAGCGACGACGGACGCCGAGACGAGCACGTGACACTAGGGCCACCCTGTCTATCTTAGGGTCACGCGAGTCGAGGCGGACGTCGTCGCAGTAGCGACGACGGACGCCGAGACGAGCATCACTGCCACCCTATCTATCTTAGGGTAACGCGAGTCAAGGCGGACGTCGTCGCGGTAGCGACGACGGACGCCGAGTCGAGCACGTGACACCACTGCCACCCTGTCTATCTTAGGGCAACGCGAGTCGAGGCGGACGTCGTGGCGGTAGCGACGACGGACGCCGAGACGAGCACGTGACACCACTGCCACCCTGTCTATCTTAGGGTAACGCGAGTCGAGGCGGACGTCGTCGCGGTAGCGACGATGGACGCCGAGACGGGCACGTGACACCACTGCCACCCTATCTATCTAAGCGTAACGTGAGTTGAGGCGGCCGTCGTCGCGGTAGCGACGACGGACGCCGAGACGAGCACGTGACACCAGGGCCACCCTGTCTATCTTAGGGTAACGCGAGTCGAGGCGGACGTCGTCACGGTAGCGACGACGGACGCCGAGACGAGCACGTGACACCTGGGCCACCTTGTCTATCTAGGTTAACGCGAGTCGAGGCGGACGTCGTCGCAGTAGCGACGACGGACGCCGAGACGAGCACGTGACACCACTGCAACCCTGTCTATCTGAGGGTAACGCGAGTCGAGGCGGACGTCGTCGCGGTAACGACGACGGACACCGAGACGAGCACGTGACACCAGGGCCACCCTGTCTATCTTAGGGTAAAGCGAGTCGAGGCGGACATCGTCGCGCTAGTGACGACGGACTCCTAGACGAGCACGTGACACCACTGCCACCCTATCTATCTTAGGGTAACGCGAGTCGAGGCGGACGTCGTCGCGGTAGCGACGATCGACGCCGAGACGGGCACGTGACTCCATTGCCACCCTGTCTATCTTAGGGTAACGCGAGTCGAGGCGGACGTCGTCACGGTAGCGACGACGGACACCGAGACGAGCACGTGACACCACTGCCACCCTGTCTATCTTAGGGTAACGCGAGTCGAGGCGGACGTCGTCGTGGTAGCGACGTCGGACGCCGAGACGTGCACGTGACACCATTGCCACCCTGTCTATCTGAGGGTAACGCGAGTCGAGGCGGACGTCGTCGCGGTAACAACGACGGACGCCGAGACGAGCACGTGACACCAGGTCCACCCTGTCTATCTTAGGGTAAAGCGAGTCGAGGCGGACGTCGTCGCGGTAGCGACGACGGACGCCGAGACGAGCACGTGACACAACTGCCACCCTATCTATCTTAGGGTAACGCGAGTCGAGGCGGACGTCGTCGCGGTAGCGACGATTCACGCAGAGACGCGCACGTGACAACACTGCCACCCTATCTATCTAAGCGTAACGTGAGTCGAGGCGGCCGTGGTCGCGGTAGCGACGACGGACGCCGAGACGAGCATGTGACACCAGGGCCACCCTGTCTATCTTAGGGTAACGCGAGTCGAGGCGGACGTCGTCGCGGTAGCGACGACGGACGCCGAGACGAGCACGTGACACCAGGGCCACCCTGTCTATCTTAGGGTAACGCGAGTCGAGGCGGACTTCGTCGCGGTAGCGACGACGGACGCCGAGACGAGCACGTGACACCATTGCCACCCTGTCTATCTTAGGGTAACGCGAGTCGAGGCGAAGGTCGTCGCGGTAGTGACGACGGACGCCGAGACGAGCACGTGACACCACTGCCACCCTGTCTATCTTAGGGTAACGCGAGTCGAGGCGGACGTCGTCGTGGTAGCGACGACGGACGCCGAGACGAGCACGTGACACCACTGCCACCCTGTCTATCTTAGGGTAACGCGAGTCGAGGCGGACGTCGTCGCGGTAGCGACGACGGACGCCGAGACGAGCACGTGACACCACTGCCACCCTGTCTATCTTATGGTAACGCGAGTCGAGGCGGACGTCGTCGCGTTAGCGATGACGGACGCCGAGACGAGCACGTGACACCAGGGCCACCTTGTCTATCTTAGGTTAACGCAAGTCGAGGCGGACGTCGTCGCAGTAGCGACGACGGACGCCGAGACGAGCACGTGACACCACTCCAACCCTATCTATCTTAGGGTAACGCGAGTCGAGGCGGACGTCGTCGCGGTAACGACGACGGACACCGAGACGAGCACGTGACACCAGGGCCACCCTGTCTATCTTAGGGTAAAGCGAGTCGAGGCGGACATCGTCACGCTAGCGATGACAGACGCCTAGACGGTCACGTGACACCACTGCCACCCTATCTATCTTAGGGTAACGCGAGTCGAGGCGGACGTCGTCGCGGTAGCGACGACGGACGCCGAGGCGGGCACGTGACACCACTGCCACCCTGTCTATCTAAGCGTAACGCAAGTCGAGGCGGACGTCGTCGCGGTAGCGACGACGGACGCCGAGACGAGCACGTGACGCCAGGGCCACCCTGTCTATCTTAGGGTAACACGAGTCGAGGCGGACGTCGTCGCGGTAGCGACGACGGACGCCGAGACGAGCACGTGACACCACTGCCACCCTGTCTATCTTAGGGTAACGCGAGTCGAGGCGGACGTCGTCGCAGTAGCGACGACGGACGCCGAGACGAGCACGTGACACCACTGCAACCCTGTCTATCTGAGGGTAACGCGAGTCGAGGCGGACGTCGTCGCGGTAACGACGACGGACACCGAGACGAGCACGTGACACCAGGGCCACCCTGTCTATCTTAGGGTAAAGCGAGTCGAGGCGGACATCGTCGCGCTAGCGACGACGGACTCCTAGACGAGCACGTGACACCACTGCCACCCTATCTATCTTAGGGTAACGCGAGTCGAGGCGGACGTCGTCGCGGAGCGACGATGGACGCCGAGACGGGCACGTGACTCCATTGCCACCCTGTCTATCTTAGGGTAACGCGAGTCGAGGCGGACGTCGTCACGGTATCGACGACGGACACCGAGACGAGCACGTGACACCAGGGCCACCCTGTCTATCTTAGGGTAAAGCGAGTCGAGGCGGACATCGTCACGCTAGCGACGACAGACGCCTAGACGGTCACGTGACACCACTGCCACCCTATCTATCTTAGGGTAACGCGAGTCGAGGCGGACGTCGTCGCGGTAGCGACGACGGACGCCGAGGCGGGCACGTGACACCACTGCCACCCTGTCTATCTAAGCGTAACGCAAGTCGAGGCGGACGTCGTCGCGGTAGCGACGACGGACGCCGAGACGAGCACGTGACGCCAGGGCCACCCTGTCTATCTTAGGGTAACACGAGTCGAGGCGGACGTCGTCGCGGTAGCGACGACGGACGCCGAGACGAGCACGTGACACCACTGCCACCCTGTCTATCTTAGGGTAACGCGAGTCGAGGCGGACGTCGTCGCAGTAGCGACGACGGACGCCGAGACGAGCACGTGACACCACTGCAACCCTGTCTATCTGAGGGTAACGCGAGTCGAGGCGGACGTCGTCGCGGTAACGACGACGGACACCGAGACGAGCACGTGACACCAGGGCCACCCTGTCTATCTTAGGGTAAAGCGAGTCGAGGCGGACATCGTCGCGCTAGCGACGACGGACTCCTAGACGAGCACGTGACACCACTGCCACCCTATCTATCTTAGGGTAACGCGAGTCGAGGCGGACGTCGTCGCGGAGCGACGATAGACGCCGAGACGGGCACGTGACTCCATTGCCACCCTGTCTATCTTAGGGTAACGCGAGTCGAGGCGGACGTCGTCACGGTATCGACGACGGACACCGAGACGAGCACGTGACACCACTGCCACCCTGTCTATCTTAGGGTAATGCGAGTCGAGGCGGACGTCGTCGTGGTAGCGACGTCGGACGCCGAGACGAGCACGTGACACCACTGCCACCCTGTCTATCTGAGGGTAACGCGAGTCGAGGCGGACGTCGTCGCGGTAACAACGACGGACGCCGAGACGAGCACGTGACACCAGGGCCACCCTGTCTATCTTAGGGTAAAGCGAGTCGAGGCGGACGTCGTCGCGGTAGCGACGACGGACGCCGAGACGAGCACGTGACACAACTGCCACCCTATCTATCTTAGGGTAACGCGAGTCGAGGCGGACGTCGTCGCGGTAGCGACGATTCACGCAGAGACGCGCACGTGACAACACTGCCACCCTATCTATCTAAGCGTAACGTGAGTCGAGGCGGCCGTGGTCGCGGTAGCGACGACGGACGCCGAGACGAGCATGTGACACCAGGGCCACCCTGTCTATCTTAGGGTAACGCGAGTCGAGGCGGACGTCGTCGCGGTAGCGACGACGGACGCCGAGACGAGCACGTGACACCAGGGCCACCCTGTCTATCTTAGGGTAACGCGAGTCGAGGCGGACTTCGTCGCGGTAGCGACGACGGACGCCGAGACGAGCACGTGACACCACTGCAACCCTGTCTATCTTAGGGTAATCGAGTCGAGGCGAAGGTCGTTGCGGTAGTGACGACGGACGCCGAGACGAGCACGTGACACCACTGCCACCCTGTCTATCTTAGGGTAACGCGAGTCGAGGCGGACGTCGTCGCGGTAGCGACGACGGACGCCGAGACGAGCACGTGACACCACTGCCACCCTGTCTATCTTATGGTAACGCGAGTCGAGGCGGACGTCGTCGCGTTAGCGATGACGGACGCCGAGACGAGCACGTGACACCAGGGCCACCTTGTCTATCTTAGGTTAACGCAAGTCGAGGCGGACGTCGTCGCAGTAGCGACGACGGACGCCGAGACGAGCATGTGACACCACTCCAACCCTATCTATCTTAGGGTAACGCGAGTCGAGGCGGACGTCGTCGCGGTAACGACGACGGACACCGAGACGAGCACGTGACACCAGGGCCACCCTGTCTATCTTAGGGTAAAGCGAGTCGAGGCGGACATCGTCGCGCTAGCGACGACAGACGCCTAGACGGTCACGTGACACCACTGCCACCCTATCTATCTTAGGGTAACGCGAGTCGAGGCGGACGTCGTCGCGGTAGCGACGACGGACGCCGAGGCGGGCACGTGACACCACTGCCACCCTGTCTATCTAAGCGTAACGCAAGTCGAGGCGGACGTCGTCGCGGTAGCGACGACGGACGCCGAGACGAGCACGTGACGCCAGGGCCACCCTGTCTATCTTAGGCTAACACGAGTCGAGGCGGACGTCGTCGCGGTAGCGACGACGGACGCCGAGACGAGCACGTGACACCACTGCCACCCTGTCTATCTTAGGGTAACGCGAGTCGAGGCGGACGTCGTCGCGGTAGCGACGACGGACGCCGAGACGAGCACGTGACACCAGGGCCACCCTCTCTATCTTAGGGTAACGCGAGTCGACGCGGACGTCGTCGCGGTAGCGACGACGGACGCCGAGACGAGCACGTGACACTAGGGCCACCCTGTCTATGTTAGGGTCACGCGAGTCGAGGCGGACGTTGTCGCGGTAGCGACGACGGACGCCGAGACGAGCACGTGACACCACTACAACCCTGTCTATCTTAGGGTAACGCGAGTCGAGGTGGACGTCGTCGCGGTAGTGACGACGGACGCCGAGACGAGCACGTGACACCTCTGCCACCCAGTCTATCTTAGGGTAACGCGAGTCGAGGCGGACGTCGTCGCGGTAGCGACGACGGACGCCGAGACGAGCACGTGACACCACTGCCACCCTGTCTATCTTAGGGTAACGCGAGTCGAGGCGGACGTCGTCGCGGTAGCGACGATGGACGCCGAGAAGGGCACGTGATAGCACTGCTACCCTCTCTATCTAAGGGTAACACGAGTCGAGGCGGACGTCGTCGCGGTAGCGACCACGGACGCCGAGACGAGCGCGTGACACCAGGGCCACCCTGTCTATCTTAGGGTAACGCGAGTCGAGGCGGACGTCGTCGCAGTAACGACGACGGACGCCGAGACGAGCACGTGACACTAGGGCCACCCTGTCTATCTTAGGGTCACGCGAGTCGAGGCGGACGTCGTCGCAGTAGCGATGACGGACGCCGAGACGAGCATCACTGCCACCCTATCTATCTTAGGGTAACGCGAGTCAAGGCGGACGTCGTCGCGGTAGCGACGACGGACGCCCAGTCGAGCACGTGACACCACTGCCACCCTGTCTATCTTAGGGTAACGCGAGTCGAGGCGGACGTCGTGGCGGTAGCGACGACGGACGCCGAGACGAGCACGTGACACCAGGGCCACCCTGTCTATCTTAGGGTAACGCGAGTCGAGGCGGACGTCGTCACGGTAGCGAGGACGGACGCCGACACGAGCACGTGACACCACTGCCACCCTGTCTATCTGAGGGTAACGCGAGTCGAGGCGGACGTCGTCGCGGTAGCGACGACGGACGCCGAGACGAGCACGTGACACCACTGCCACCCTGTCTATCTTAGGGTAACGCGAGTCGAGGCGGACATCGTCGCGGTAGCGACGATGGACGCCGAGACGGGCACGTGACATCACTGCCACCCTATCTATCTAAGCGTAACGTGAGTTGAGGCGGCCGTCGTCGCGGTAGCGACGACGGACGCCGAGACGAGCACGTGACACCAGGGCCACCCTGTCTATCTTAGGGTAACGCGAGTCGAGGCGGACGTCGTCGCGGTAGCGACGACGGACGCCGAGACGAGCACGTGACACCAGGGCCACCTTGTCTATCTTAGGTTAACGCGAGTCGAGGCGGACGTCGTCGCAGTAGCGACGACGGACGCCGAGACGAGCACATGACACCACTGCAACCCTGTCTATCTGAGGGTAACGCGAGTCGAGGCGGACGTCGTCGCGGTAACGACGACGGACACCGAGACGAGCACGTGACACCAGGGCCACCCTGTCTATCTTAGGGTAAAGCGAGTCGAGGCGGACATCGTCGCGCTAGCGACGACGGACTCCTAGACGAGCACGTGACACCACTGCCACCCTATCTATATTAGGGTAACGCGAGTCGAGGCGGACGTCGTCGCGGTAGCGACGATGGACGCCTAGACGGGCACGTGACTCCATTGCCACCCTGTCTATCTTAGGGTAACGCGAGTCGAGGCGGACGTCGTCACGGTAGCGATGACGGACACCGAGACGAGCACGTGACACCACTGCCACCCTGTCTATCTTAGGGTAACGCGAGTCGAGGCGGACGTCGTCGCGGTAGCGACGTCGGACGCCGAGACGAGCACGTGACATCACTGCCACCCTGTCTATCTGAGGGTAACGCGAGTCGAGGCGGACGTCGTCGCGGTAACAACGACGGACGCCGAGACGAGCACGTGACACCAGGGCCACCCTGTCTATCTTAGGGTAAAGCGAGTCGAGGCGGACGTCGTCGCGGTAGCGACGACGGACGCCGAGACGAGCACGTGACACAACTGCCACCCTATCTATCTTAGGGTAACGCGAGTCGAGGCGGACGTCGTCGCGGTAGCAACGATTCACGCAGAGACGCGCACGTGACACCACTGCCACCCTATCTATCTAAGCGTAACGTGAGTCGAGGCGGCCGTGGTCGCGGTAGCGACGACGGACGCAGAGACGAGCAGGTGACACCAGGGCCACCCTGTTTATCTTAGGGTAACGCGAGTCGAGGCGGACGTCGTCGCGGTAGCGACGACGTACGCCGAGACGAGCACGTGACACCACTTCAACCCTGTCTATCTTAGGGTAACGCGAGTCGAGGCGAAGGTCGTCGCGGTAGTGACGACGGACGCCGAGACGAGCACGTGACACCACTGCCACTCTGTCTATCTTAGGGTAACGCGAGTCGAGGCGGACGTCGTCGCGGTAGCGACGACGGACGCCGAGACGAGCACGTGACACCACTGCCACCCTGTCTATCTTATGGTAACGCGAGTTGAGGCGGACGTCGTCGCGTTAGCGACGACGGACGCCGAGACGAGCACGTGACACCAGGGCCACCTTGTCTATCTTAGGTTAACGCGAGTCGAGGCGGACGTCGTCGCAGTAGCGACGACGGACGCCGAGACGAGCACGTGACACCACTGCAACCCTATCTATCTTAGGGTAACGCGAGTCGAGGCGGACGTCGTCGCGGTAACGACGACGGACACCGAGACGAGCACGTGACACCAGGGCCACCCTGTCTATCTTAGGGTAAAGCGAGTCGAGGCGGACATCGTCGCGCTAGCGACGACGGACGCCTAGACGGTCACGTGACACCACTGCCACCCTATCTATCTTAGGGTAACGCGAGTCGAGGCGGACGTCGTCGCGGTAGCGACGACGGACGCCGAGACGGGCACGTGACACCACTGCCACCCTGTCTATCAAAGCGTAACGCAAGTCGAGGCGGACGTCGTCGCGGTAGCGACGACGGACGCCGAGACGAGCACGTGACGCCAGGGCCACCCTGTCTATCTTAGGGTAACACGAATCGAGGCGGACGTCGTCGCGGTAGCGACGACGGACGCCGAGACGAGCACGTGACACCACTGCCACCCTGTCTATCTTAGGGTAACGCGAGTCGAGGCGGACGTCGTCGCGGTAGCGACGATGGACGCCGAGACGGGCATGTGATAGCACTGCCACCCTCTCTATCTAAGGGTAATGCGAGTCGAGGCGGACGTCGTCGCGGTAGCGACCACGGACGCCGAGACGAGCACGTGACACCAGGGCCACCCTATCTATGTTAGGATAACGCGAGTCGAGGCGGACGTCGTCGCAGTAGCGACGACGGACGCCGAGACGACCACGTGACACTAGGGCCACCCTGTCTATCTTAGGGTCACGCGAGTCGAGACGGACGTCGTCGCGGTAGCGACGACGGACGCGGAGACGAGCATGTGACACCAGGGCCATCCTGTCTATCTTAGGGTAACGCGAGTCGAGGCGGACGTCGTCGCGGTAGCGACGACGGACGCCGATACGAGCACGTGACACTAGGGCCACCCTGTCTATCTTAGGGTCACGCGAGTCGAGGCGGACGTTGTCGCGGTAGCGACGACGCACGCGGAGACGAGCACGTGACACCAGGGCCAGCCTGTCTATCTTAGGGTAATGCGAGTCGAGGCGGACGTCGTCGCGGTAGCGACGACGGACGCCGAGACGAGCACGTGACACCACTGCCACCCTGTCTATCTTAGGGTAACGCGAGTCAAGGCGGACGTCGTCGCGGTAGTGACGACGGACGCCGAGACGAGCACGTGACACCACTGCCACCCTGTCTATCTTAGGGTAACGCGAGTCGAGGCGGACGTCGTCGCGGTAGCGACGACGGACGCCGAGACGGGCACGTGATAGCACTGCTACCCTCTCTATCTAAGGGTAACGCGAGTCGAGGCGGACGTCGTCGCGGTAGGGACCACGGACGCCGAGACGAGCACGTGACACCAGGGCCACCCTGTCTATCTTAGGGTAACGCGAGTCGAGGCGGACGTCGTCGCAGTAGCGACGACCGACGCCGAGACGAGCACGTGACACTAGGGCCACCATGTCTATCTTAGGGTCATGCGAGTCGAGGTGGACGTCGTCGCGGTAGCGACGACGGACGCGGAGACGAGCATGTGACACCAGGGCCACCCTGTCTATCTTAGGGTAACGCGAGTCGAGGCGGACGTCTTCGCAGTAGCGACGACGGACGCCGAGACGAGCACGTGACACCATTGCTACCCTGTTTATCTTAGGGTAATACGAGTCGAGGCGGACGTCGTCGCGGTAGCGACGACGTACGCCGAGACGAGCACGTGACACCAGGGCCACCCTGTCTATCTTAGGGTAACGCGAGTCTAGGCGGACGTCGTCACGGTAGCGACGACGGACACCGAGACGAGCACGTGACACCACTGCCACCCTGTCTATCTTAGGGTAACGCGAGTCGAGGCGGACGTCGTCGCGGTAGCGACGTCGGACGCCGAGACGAGCACGTGACATCACTGCCACCCTGTCTATCTGAGGGTAACGCGAGTCGAGGCGGACGTCGTCGCGGTAACAACGACGGACGCCGAGAAGAGCACGTGACACCAGGGCCACCCTGTCTATCTTAGGGTAAAGCGAGTTGAGGCGGACGTCGTCGCGGTAGCGACGACGGACGCCGAGACGAGCACGTGACACCACTGCCACCCTATCTATCTTAGGGTAACGCGAGTCGAGGCGGACGTCGTCGCGGTAGCGACGATGCACGCCGAGACGCGCACGTGACACCACTGCCACCCTATCTATCTAAGCGTAACGTGAGTTGAGGCGGCCGTGGTCGCGGTAGTAACGACGGACGCCGAGACGAGCATGTGACACCAGGGCCACCCTGTCTATCTTAGGGTAACGCGAGTCGAGGCGGACGTCGTCGCGGTAGCGACGACGGACGCCGAGACGAGCACGTGACACCAGGGCCACCCTGTCTATCTTAGGGTAACGCGAGTCGACGCGGACGTCGTCGCGGTAGCGACGACGGACGCCGAGACGAGCACGTGACACTAGGGCCACCCTGTCTATGTTAGGGTCACGCGAGTCGAGGCGGACGTTGTCGCGGTAGCGACGACGGACGCCGAGACGAGCACGTGACACCACTACAACCCTGTCTATCTTAGGGTAACGCGAGTCGAGGCGGACGTCGTCGCGGTAGTGACGACGGACGCCGAGACGAGCACGTGACACCTCTGCCACCCTGTCTATCTTAGGGTAACGCGAGTCGAGGCGGACGTCGTCGCGGTAGCGACGACGGACGCCGAGACGAGCACGTGACACCACTGCCACCCTGTCTATCTTAGGGTAACGCGAGTCGAGGCGGACGTCGTCGCGGTAGCGACGATGGACGCCGAGAAGGGCACGTGATAGCACTGCTACCCTCTCTATCTAAGGGTAACACGAGTCGAGGCGGACGTCGTCGCGGTAGCGACCATGGACGCCGAGACGAGCGCGTGACACCAGGGCCACCCTGTCTATCTTAGGGTAACGCGAGTCGAGGCCGACGTCGTCGCAGTAACGACGACGGACGCCGAGACGAGCACGTGACACTAGGGCCACCCTGTCTATCTTAGGGTCACGCGAGTCGAGGCGGACGTCGTCGCAGTAGCGATGACGGACGCCGAGACGAGCATCACTGCCACCCTATCTATCTTAGGGTAACGCGAGTCAAGGCGGACGTCGTCGCGGTAGCGACGACGGACGCCCAGTCGAGCACGTGACACCACTGCCACCCTGTCTATCTTAGGGTAACGCGAGTCGAGGCGGACGTCGTGGCGGTAGCGACGACGGACGCCGAGACGAGCACGTGACACCAGGGCCACCCTGTCTATCTTAGGGTAACGCTAGTCGAGGCGGACGTCGTCACGGTAGCGAGGACGGACGCCGACACGAGCACGTGACACCACTGCCACCCTGTCTATCTGAGGGTAACGCGAGTCGAGGCGGACGTCGTCGCGGTAGCGACGACGGACGCCGAGACGAGCACGTGACACCACTGCCACCCTGTCTATCTTAGGGTAACGCGAGTCGAGGCGGCCGTCGTCGCGGTAGCGACGATGGACGCCGAGACGGGCACGTGACATCACTGCCACCCTATCTATCTAAGCGTAACGTGAGTTGAGGCGGCCGTCGTCGCGGTAGCGACGACGGACGCCGAGACGAGCACGTGACACCAGGGCCACCCTGTCTATCTTAGGGTAACGCGAGTCGAGGCGGACGTCGTCGCGGTAGCGACGACGGACGCCGAGACGAGCACGTGACACCAGGGCCACCTTGTCTATCTTAGGTTAACGCGAGTCGAGGCGGACGTCGTCGCAGTAGCGACGACGGACGCCGAGACGAGCACGTGACACCACTGCAACCCTGTCTATCTGAGGGTAACGCGAGTCGAGGCGGACGTCGTCGCGGTAACGACGACGGACACCGAGACGAGCACGTGACACCAGGGCCACCCTGTCTATCTTAGGGTAAAGCGAGTCGAGGCGGACATCGTCGCGCTAGCGACGACGGACTCCTAGACGAGCACGTGACACCACTGCCACCCTATCTATATTAGGGTAATGCGAGTCGAGGCGGACGTCGTCGCGGTAGCGACGATGGACGCCGAGACGGGCACGTGACTCCATTGCCACCCTGTCTATCTTAGGGTAACGCGAGTCGAGGCGGACGTCGTCACGGTAGCGATGACGGACACCGAGACGAGCACGTGACACCACTGCCACCCTGTCTATCTTAGGGTAACGCGAGTCGAGGCGGACGTCGTCGCGGTAGCGACGTCGGACGCCGAGACGAGCACGTGACATCACTGCCACCCTGTCTATCTGAGGGTAACGCGAGTCGAGGCGGACGTCGTCGCGGTAACAACGACGGACGCCGAGACGAGCACGTGACACCAGGGCCACCCTGTCTATCTTAGGGTAAAGCGAGTCGAGGCGGACGTCGTCGCGGTAGCGACGACGGACGCCGAGACGAGCACGTGACACAACTGCCACCCTATCTATCTTAGGGTAACGCGAGTCGAGGCGGACGTCGTCGCGGTAGCGACGATTCACGCAGAGACGCGCACGTGACACCACTGCCACCCTATCTATCTAAGCGTAACGTGAGTCGAGGCGGCCGTGGTCGCGGTAGGGACGACGGACGCAGAGACGAGCACGTGACACCAGGGCCACCCTGTCTATCTTAGGGTAACGCGAGTCGAGGCGGACGTCGTCGCGGTAGCGACGACGTACGCCGAGACGAGCACGTGACACCACTTCAACCCTGTCTATCTTAGGGTAACGCGAGTCGAGGCGAAGGTCGTCGCGGTAGTGACGACGGACGCCGAGACGAGCACGTGACACCACTGCCACCCTGTCTATCTTAGGGTAACGCGAGTCGAGGCGGACGTCGTCGCGGTAGCGACGACGGACGCCGAGACGAGCACGTGACACCACTGCCACCCTGTCTATCTTATGGTAACGCGAGTTGAGGCGGACGTCGTCGCGTTAGCGACGACGGACGCCGAGACGAGCAGTGACACCAGGGCCACCTTGTCTATCTTAGGTTAACGCGAGTCGAGGCGGACGTCGTCGCAGTAGCGACGACGGACGCCGAGACGAGCACGTGACACCACTGCAACCCTATCTATCTTAGGGTAACGCGAGTCGAGGCGGACGTCGTCGCGGTAACGAAGACGGACACCGAGACGAGCACGTGACACCAGGGCCACCCTGTCTATCTTAGGGTAAAGCGAGTCGAGGCGGACATCGTCGCGCTAGCGACGACGGACGCCTAGACGGTCACGTGACACCACTGCCACCCTATCTATCTTAGGGTAACGCGAGTCGAGGCGGACGTCGTCGCGGTAGCGACGACGGACGCCGAGACGGGCACGTGACACCACTGCCACCCTGTCTATCTAAGCGTAACGCAAGTCGAGGCGGACGTTGTCGCGGTAGCGAGGACGGACGCCGAGACGAGCACGTGACGCCAGGGCCACCCTGTCTATCTTAGGGTAACACGAGTCGAGGCGGACGTCGTCGCGGTAGCGACGACGGACGCCGAGACGAGCACGTGACACCACTGCCACCCTGTCTATCTTAGGGTAACGCGAGTCGAGGCGGACGTCGTCGCGGTAGCGACGATGGACGCCGAGACGGGCGTGTGATAGCACTGCCACCCTCTCTATCTAAGGGTAACGCGAGTCGAGGCGGACGTCGTCGCGGTAGCGACCACGGACGCCGAGACGAGCACGTGACACCAGGGCCACCCTGTCTATGTTAGGATAACGCGAGTCGAGGCGGACGTCGTCGCAGTAGCGACGACGGACGCCGAGACAACCACGTGACACTAGGGCCACCCTGTCTATCTGAGGGTCACGCGAGTCGAGACGGACGTCGTCGCGGTAGCGACGATGGACGCGGAGACGAGCATGTGACACCAGGGCCACCCTGTCTATCTTAGGGTAACGCGAGTCGAGGCGGACGTCGTCGCGGTAGCGACGACGGACGCTGATACGAGCACCACTGCCACCCTATCTATCTTAGGGTAACGCGAGTCGAGGCGGACGTCGTCGCGGTAGCGACGATGGACGCCGAGACGAGCACGTGACACCACTGCCACCCTGTCTATCTTAGGGTAATGCGAGTCGAGGCCGCGACGACGTACGCCGAGACGAGCACGTGACACCAGGGCCACCCTGTCTATCTTAGGGTAACGCGAGTCTAGGCGGACGTCATCACGGTAGCGACGACGGACGCCGAGACGAGCACGTGACACCACTGCCACCCTGTCTATCTTAGGGTAACGCGAGTCGAGGCGGACGTCGTCGCGGTAGCGACGTCGGACGCCGAGACGAGCACGTCACATCACTGCCACACTGTCTATCTGAGGGTAATGCGAGTCGAGGCGGACGTCGTCGCGGTAACAACGACGGACGCGGAGACGAGCACGTGACACCAGGGCCACCCTGTCTATCTTAGGGTAAACCGAGTCGAGGCGGACGTCGTCGCGGTAGCGACGACGGACGCCGAGACGAGCACATGACACTACTGCCACCCTATCTATCTAAGCGTAACGTGAGTCGAGCCGGCCGTGGTCGCGGTAGCGACGACGGACACCGAGACGAGCATGTGACACCAGGGTCACCCTGTCTATCTTAGGGTAACGCGAGTCGAGGCGGACGTCGTCGCGGTAGCGACGACGGACGCCGAAACGAGCACGTGACACTAGGGCCACCCTGTCTATCTTAGGGTCACGCGAGTCGGGGCGGACGTTGTCGCGGTAGCGACGGCGCACGCGGAGATGAGCACGTGACACCAGGGCAGCCTGTCTATCTTAGGGTAATGCGAGTCGAGGTGGACGTCGTCGCGGTAGCAACGACGGACGCCGAGACGAGCACGTGACACCACTGCCACCCTGTCTATCTTAGGGTAACGCGAGTCGAGGCGGACGTCGTCGCGGTAGTGACGACGGACGCCGAGACGAGCACGTGACTCCACTGCAACCCTGTCTATCTTAGGGTAACGCGAGTCGAGGCGAAGGTCGTTGCGGTAGTGACGACGGACGCCGAGACGAGCACGTGACACCACTGCCACCCTGTCTATCTTAGGGTAACGCGAGTCGAGGCGGACGTCGTCGCGGTAGCGACGACGGACGCCGAGACGAGCACGTGACACCACTGCCACCCTGTCTATCTTAGGGTAACGCGAGTCGAGGCGGATGTCGTCGCGGTAACGACGACGGACGCCGAGACGAGCACGTGACACCAGTGCCACCCTGTCTATCTTAGGGTAACGCGAGTCGAGGCGGATGTCGTCGCGGTAACGACGACGGACGCCGAGACGAGCACGTGACACCACTGCCACCCTGTCTATCTTAGGGTAATGCGAGTCGAGGCCGCGACGACGTACGCCGAGACGAGCACGTGACACCAGGGCCACCCTGTCTATCTTAGGGTAACGCGAGTCTAGGCGGACGTCATCACGGTAGCGACGACGGACGCCGAGACGAGCACGTGACACCACTGCCAACCTGTCTATCTTAGGGTAACGCGAGTCGAGGCGGACGTCGTCGCGGTAGCGACGTCGGACGCCGAGACGAGCACGTCACATCACTGCCACGCTGTCTATCTGAGGGTAATGCGAGTCGAGTCGGACGTCGTCGCGGTAACAACGACGGACGCGGAGACGAGCACGTGACACCAGGGCCACCCTGTCTATCTTAGGGTAAAGCGAGTCGAGGCGGACGTCGTCGCGGTAGCGACGACGGACGCCGAGACGAGCACGTGACACCACTGCCACCCTATCTATCTTAGGGTAACGTGAGTCGAGGCGGACGTCGTCGCGGTAGCGACGATGCACGCCGAGACGGGCACGTGACACCACTGCCACCCTATCTATCTAAGCGTAACGTGAGTCGAGCCGGCCGTGGTCGCGGTAGCGACGACGGACACCGAGACGAGCATGTGACACCAGGGCCACCCTGTCTATCTTAGGGTAACGCGAGTCGAGGCGGACGTCGTCGCGGTAGCGACGACGGACGCCGAAACGAGCACGTGACACTAGGGCCACCCTGTCTATCTTAGGGTCACGCGAGTCGGGGCGGACGTTGTCGCGGTAGCGACGACGCACGCGGAGACGAGCACGTGACGCCAGGGCAGCCTGTCTATCTTAGGGTAATGCGAGTCGAGGCGGACGTCGTCGCGGTAGCAACGACGGACGCCGAGACGAGCACGTGACACCACTGCCACCCTGTCTATCTTAGGGTAACGCGAGTCGAGGCGGACGTCGTCGCGGTAGTGACGACGGACGCCGAGACGAGCACGTGACACCACTGCAACCCTGTCTATCTTAGGGTAACGCGAGTCGAGGCGAAGGTCGTTGCGGTAGTGACGACGGACGCCGAGACGAGCACGTGACACCACTGCCACCCTGTCTATCTTAGGGTAACGCGAGTCGAGGCGGACGTCGTCGCGGTAGCGACGACGGACGCCGAGACGAGCACGTGACACCACTGCCACCCTGTCTATCTTAGGGTAACGCGAGTCGAGGCGGATGTCGTCGCGGTAACGACGACGGACGCCGAGACGAGCACGTGACACCACTGCCACCCTGTCTATCTTATGGTAACGCGAGTCGAGGCGGACGTCGTCGCGTTAGCGACGACGGACGCCGAGACGAGCACGTGACACCAGGGCCACCTTGTCTATCTTAGGTTAACGCGAGTTGAGGCGGACGTCGTCGCAGTAGCGACGACGGACGCCGAGACGAGCACGTGACACCACTGCAACCCTATCTATCTTAGGGTAACGCGAGTCGAGGCGGACGTCGTCGCGGTAACGACGACGGACACCGAGACGAGCACGTGACACCAGGGCCACCCTGTCTATCTTAGGGTAAAGCGAGTCGAGGCGGACATCGTCGCGCTAGCGACGACGGACGCCTAGACGGTCACATGACAACACTGCCACCCTATCTATCTTAGGGTAACGCGAGTCGAGGCGGACGTCGTCGCGGTAGCGACGACGGACGCCGAGACGGGCACGTGACACCACAGCCACCCTGTCTATCTAGGCGTAACGCAAGTCGAGGCGGACGTCGTCGCGGTAGCGACGACGGACGCCGAGACGAGCACGTGACGCCAGGGCCACCCTGTCTATCTTAGGGTAACATGAGTCGAGGCGGACGTCGTCGCGGTAGCAACGACGGACGCCGAGACGAGCACGTGACACCACTGCCACCCTGTCTATCTTAGGGTAACGCGAGTCGAGGCAGACGTCGTCGCGGTAGCGACGATGGACGCCGAGACGGGCATGTGATAGCACTGCCACCCTCTCTATCTAAGGGTAACGCGAGTCGAGGCGGACGTCGTCGCGGTAGCGACCACGGACGCCGAGACGAGCACGTGACACTAGGGCCACCCTGTCTATCTTAGGGTCACGCGAGTCGAGGCGGACGTTGTCGCGGTAGCGACGACGGACGCCGAGACGAGCACGTGACACCACTGCAACCCTGTCTATCTTAGGGTAACGCGAGTCGAGGCGGACGTCGTCGCGGTAGTGACGAGGGACGCCGAGACGAGCACGTGACACCACTGCCACCCTGTCTATCTTAGGGTAACGCGAGTCGAGGCGGACGTCGTCGCGGTAGCGACGATGCACGCCGAGACGGGCACGTGACACCACTGCCACCCTATCTATCTAAGCGTAACGTGAGTCGAGCCGGCCGTGGTCGCGGTAGCGACGACGGACGCTAAGACGAGCATGTGACACCAGGGCCAACCCTGTCTATCTTAGGGTAACGCTAGTCGAGGCGGACGTCGTCGCGGTAGCGACGACGGACGCCGAAACGAGCACGTGACACTAGGGCCACCCTGTCTATCTTAGGGTCACGCGAGTCGAGGCGGACGTTGTCGCGGTAGCGACGACGGACGCGTAGACGAGCACGTGACACCAGGGCCAGCCTGTCTATCTTAGGGTAATGCGAGTCGAGGCGGACGTCGTCGTAGTAGCGACGACGGACGCCGAGACGAGCACGTGACACCACTGCCACCCTGTCTATCTTAAGGTAACGCGAGTCGAGGCGGACGTCGTCGCGGTAGTGACGACGTACGCCGAGACGAGCACGTGACACCAGGGCCACCCTGTCTATGTTAGGATAACGCGAGTCGAGGCGGACGTCGTCGCAGTAGCGACGACGGACGCCGAGACGACCACGTGACACTAGGGCCACCCTGTCTATCTTAGGGTCACGCGAGTCGAGACGGACGTCGTCGCGGTAGCGACGACGGACTCGGAGACGAGCATGTGACACCAGGGCCACCCTGTCTATCTTAGGGTAACGCGAGTCGAGGCGGACGTCGTCGTGGTAGCGACGACGGACGCCGATACGAGCACCACTGCCACCCTATCTATCTTAGGTTAACGCGAGTCGAGGCGAACGTCGTCGCGGTAGCGACGACGGACGCCGAGACGAGCACGTGACACCACTGCAACCCTGTCTATCTTAGGGTAACGCGAGTCAAGGCGAAGGTCGTCGCGGTAGTGACGACTGACGCCGAGACGAGCACGTGACACCACTGCCACCCTGTCTATCTTAGGGTAACGCGAGTCGAGGCGGACGTCATCGCGGTAGCGACGACGGACGCCGAGACGAGCACGTGACACCACTGCCACCCTGTCTATCTTAGGGTAACGCGAGTCGAGGCGGACGTCGTCGCGGTAGCGACGACGGAGGCCGAGACGAGCACGTGACACCACTGCCACCCTGTCTATCTTATGGTAACGCGAGTCGAGGCGGACGTCGTCGCGTTAGCGACGACGGACGCCGAGACGAGCACGTGACACCAGGGCCACCTTGTCTATCTTAGGTTAACGCGAGTCGAGGCGGACGTCGTCGCAGTAGCGACGACGGACGCCGAGACGAGCACGTGACACCACTGCAACCCTATCTATCTTAGGGTAACGCGAGTCGAGGCGGACGTCGTCGCGGTAACGACGACGGACACCGAGACGAGCACGTGACACCAGGGCCACCCTGTCTATCTTAGGGTAAACCGAGTCGAGGCGGACGTCGTCGCGGTAGCGACGACGGACGCCGAGACGAGCACATGACACCACTGCCACCCTATCTATCTAAGCGTAACGTGAGTCGAGCCGGACGTGGTCGCGGTAGCGACGACGGACACCGAGACGAGCATGTGACACCAGGGCCACCCTGTCTATCTTAGGGTAATGCGAGTCGAGGCGGACGTCGTCGCGGTAGCGACGACGGACGCCGAAACGAGCACGTGACACTAGGGCCACCCTGTCTATCTTAGGGTCACGCGAGTCGGGGCGGACGTTGTCGCGGTAGCGACGACGCACGCGGAGACGAGCACGTGACGCCAGGGCAGCCTGTCTATCTTAGGGTAATGCGAGTCGAGGCGGACGTCGTCGCGGTAGCAACGACGGACGCCGAGACGAGCACGTGACACCACTGCCACCCTGTCTATCTTAGGGTAACGCGAGTCGAGGCGGACGTCGTCGCGGTAGTGACGACGGACGCCGAGACGAGCACGTGACACCACTGCAACCCTGTCTATCTTAGGGTAACGCGAGTCGAGGCGAAGGTCGTTGCGGTAGTGACGACGGACGCCGAGACGAGCACGTGACACCACTGCCACCCTGTCTATCTTAGGGTAACGCGAGTCGAGGCGGACGTCGTCGCGGTAGCGACGACGGACGCCGAGACGAGCACGTGACACCACTGCCACCCTGTCTATCTTAGGGTAACGCGAGTCGAGGCGGATGTCGTCGCGGTAACGACGACGGACGCCGAGACGAGCACGTGACACCACTGCCACCCTGTCTATCTTATGGTAACGCGAGTCGAGGCGGACGTCGTCGCGTTAGCGACGACGGACGCCGAGACGAGCACGTGACACCAGGGCCACCTTGTCTATCTTAGGTTAACGCGAGTTGAGGCGGACGTCGTCGCAGTAGCGACGACGGACGCCGAGACGAGCACGTGACACCACTGCAACCCTATCTATCTTAGGGTAACGCGAGTCGAGGCGGACGTCGTCGCGGTAACGACGACGGACACCGAGACGAGCACGTGACACCAGGGCCACCCTGTCTATCTTAGGGTAAAGCGAGTCGAGGCGGACATCGTCGCGCTAGCGACGACGGACGCCTAGACGGTCACGTGACAACACTGCCACCCTATCTATCTTAGGGTAACTCGAGTCGAGGCGGACGTCGTCGCGGTAGCGACGACGGACGCCGAGACGGGCACGTGACACCACAGCCACCCTGTCTATCTAGGCGTAACGCAAGTCGAGGCGGACGTCGTCGCGGTAGCGACGACGGACGCCGAGACGAGCACGTGACGCCAGGGCCACCCTGTCTATCTTAGGGTAACACGAGTCGAGGCGGACGTCGTCGCGGTAGCAACGACGGACGCCGAGACGAGCACGTGACACCACTGCCACCCTGTCTATCTTAGGGTAACGCGAGTCGAGGCAGACGTCGTCGCGGTAGCGACGATGGACGCCGAGACGGGCATGTGATAGCACTGCCACCCTCTCTATCTAAGGGTAACGCGAGTCGAGGCGGACGTCGTCGCGGTAGCGACCACGGACGCCGAGACGAGCACGTGACACTAGGGCCACCCTGTCTATCTTAGGGTCACGCGAGTCGAGGCGGACGTTGTCGCGGTAGCGACGACGGACGCCGAGACGAGCACGTGACACCACTGCAACCCTGTCTATCTTAGGGTAACGCGAGTCGAGGCGGACGTCGTCGCGGTAGTGACGAGGGACGCCGAGACGAGCACGTGACACCACTGCCACCCTGTCTATCTTAGGGTAACGCGAGTCGAGGCGGACGTCGTCGCGGTAGCGACGATGCACGCCGAGACGGGCACGTGACACCACTGCCACCCTATCTATCTAAGCGTAACGTGAGTCGAGCCGGCCGTGGTCGCGGTAGCGACGACGGACGCTAAGACGAGCATGTGACACCAGGGCCAACCCTGTCTATCTTAGGGTAACGCTAGTCGAGGCGGACGTCGTCGCGGTAGCGACGACGGACGCCGAAACGAGCACGTGACACTAGGGCCACCCTGTCTATCTTAGGGTCACGCGAGTCGAGGCGGACGTTGTCGCGGTAGCGACGACGGACGCGTAGACGAGCACGTGACACCAGGGCCAGCCTGTCTATCTTAGGGTAATGCGAGTCGAGGCGGACGTCGTCGTAGTAGCGACGACGGACGCCGAGACGAGCACGTGACACCACTGCCACCCTGTCTATCTTAAGGTAACGCGAGTCGAGGCGGACGTCGTCGCGGTAGTGACGACGTACGCCGAGACGAGCACGTGACACCAGGGCCACCCTGTCTATGTTAGGATAACGCGAGTCGAGGCGGACGTCGTCGCAGTAGCGACGACGGACGCCGAGACGACCACGTGACACTAGGGCCACCCTGTCTATCTTAGGGTCACGCGAGTCGAGACGGACGTCGTCGCGGTAGCGACGACGGACTCGGAGACGAGCATGTGACACCAGGGCCACCCTGTCTATCTTAGGGTAACGCGAGTCGAGGCGGACGTCGTCGTGGTAGCGACGACGGACGCCGATACGAGCACCACTGCCACCCTATCTATCTTAGGTTAACGCGAGTCGAGGCGAACGTCGTCGCGGTAGCGACGACGGACGCCGAGACGAGCACGTGACACCACTGCAACCCTGTCTATCTTAGGGTAACGCGAGTCAAGGCGAAGGTCGTCGCGGTAGTGACGACTGACGCCGAGACGAGCACGTGACACCACTGCCACCCTGTCTATCTTAGGGTAACGCGAGTCGAGGCGGACGTCGTCGCGGTAGCGACGACGGACGCCGAGACGAGCACGTGACACCACTGCCACCCTGTCTATCTTAGGGTAACGCGAGTCGAGGCGGACGTCGTCGCGGTAGCGACGACGGAGGCCGAGACGAGCACGTGACACCACTGCCACCCTGTCTATCTTATGGTAACGCGAGTCGAGGCGGACGTCGTCGCGTTAGCGACGACGGACGCCGAGACGAGCACGTGACACCAGGGCCACCTTGTCTATCTTAGGTTAACGCGAGTCGAGGCGGACGTCGTCGCAGTAGCGACGACGGACGCCGAGACGAGCACGTGACACCACTGCAACCCTATCTATCTTAGGGTAACGCGAGTCGAGGCGGACGTCGTCGCGGTAACGACGACGGACACCGAGACGAGCACGTGACACCAGGGCCACCCTGTCTATCTTAGGGTAAAGCGAGTCGAGGCGGACATCGTCGCGCTAGCGACGACGGACGCCTAGACGGTCTCGTGACAACACTGCCACCCTATCTATCTTAGGGTAACGCGAGTCGAGGCGGACGTCGTCGCGGTAGCGACGACGGACGCCGAGACGGGCACGTGACACCACTGCCACCCTGTCTATCTAGGCGCAACGCAAGTCGAGGCGGACGTCGTCGCGCTAGCGACGACGGACGCCGAGACGAGCACGTGACGCCAGGGCCACCCTGTCTATCTTAGGGTAACACGAGTCGAGGCGGACGTCGTCGCGGTAGCGACGACGGACGCCGAGACGAGCACGTGACACCACTGCCACCCTGTCTATCTGAGGGTAACGCGAGTCGAGGCGGACGTCGTCGCGGTAGCGACGATGGACGCCGAGACGGGCATGTGATAGCACTGCCACCCTCTCTATCTAAGGGTAACGCGAGTCGAGGCGGACGTCGTAGCAGTAGCGACCACGGACGCCGAGACGAGCACGTGACACTAGGGCCACCCTGTCTATCTTAGGGTCACGCGAGTCGAGGCGGACGTTGTCGCGGTAGCGACGACGGACGCCGAGACGAGCACGTGACACCACTGCAACCCTGTCTATCTTAGGGTAACGCGAGTCGAGGCGGACGTCGTCGCGGTAGTGACGACGGACGCCGAGACGAGCACGTGACACCACTGCCACCCTGTCTATCTTAGGGTAACGCGAGTCGAGGCGGACGTCGTCGCGGTATCGACGATGCACGCCGAGACGGGCACGTGACACCACTGCCACCCTATCTATCTAAGCGTAACGTGAGTCGAGCCGGCCGTGGTCGCGGTAGCGACGACGGACGCTAAGACGAGCATGTGACACCAGGGCCAACCCTGTCTATCTTAGGGTAACGCTAGTCGAGGCGGACGTCGTCGCGGTAGCGACGACGGACGCCGAAACGAGCACGTGACACTAGGGCCACCCTGTCTATCTTAGGGTCACGCGAGTCGAGGCGGACGTTGTCGCGGTAGCGACGACAGACGCGAAGACGAGCACGTGACACCAGGGCCAGCCTGTCTATCTTAGGGTAATGCGAGTCGAGGCGGACGTCGTCGCGGTAGCGACGACGGACGCCGAGACGAGCACGTGACACCACTGCCACCCTGTCTATCTTAGGGTAACGCGAGTCGAGGCGGACGTCGTCGCGGTAGTGACGACGTACGCCGAGACGAGCACGTGACACCAGGGCCACCCTGTCTATGTTAGGATAACGCGAGTCGAGGCGGACGTCGTCGCAGTAGCGACGACGGACGCCGAGACGACCACGTGACACTAGGGCCACCCTGTCTATCTTAGGGTCACGCGAGTCGAGACGGACATCGTCGCGGTAGCGACGACGGACGCGGAGACGAGCATGTGACACCAGGGCCACCCTGTCTATATTAGGGTAACGCGAGTCGAGGCGGACGTCGTCGCGGTAGCGACGACGGACGCCGATACGAGCACCACTGCCACCCTATCTATCTTAGGGTAACGCGAGTCGAGGCGGACGTCGTCGCGGTAGCGACGACGGACGCCGAGACGAGCACGTGACACCACTGCAACCCTGTCTATCTTAGGGTAACGCGAGTCGAGGCGAAGGTCGTCGCGGTAGTGACGACGGACGCCGAGACGAGCACGTGACACCACTGCCACCCTGTCTATCTTAGGGTAACGCGAGTCGAGGCGGACGTCGTCGCGGTAGCGACGACGGACGCCGAGACGAGCACGTGACACCACTGCCACCCTGTCTATCTTAGGGTAACGCGAGTCGAGGCGGACGTCGTCGCGGTAGCGACGACGGACGCCGAGACGAGCACGTGACACCACTGCCACCCTGTCTATCTTATGGTAACGCGAGTCGAGGCGGACGTCGTCGCGTTAGCGACGACGGACGCCGAGACGAGCACGTGACACCAGGGCCACCTTGTCTATTTTAGGTTAACGCGAGTCGAGGCGGACGTCGTCGCAGTAGCGACGACGGACGCCGAGACGAGCACGTGACACCACTGCAACCCTATCTATCTTAGGGTAACGCGAGTCGAGGCGGACGTCGTCGCGGTAACGACGACGGACACCGAGACGAGCACGTGACACCAGGGCCACCCTGTCTATCTTAGGGTAAAGCGAGTCGAGGCGGACATCGTCGCGCTAGCGACGACGGACGCCTAGACGGTCACGTGACACCACTGCCACCCTATCTATCTTAGGGTAACGCGAGTCGAGGCGGACGTCATCGCGGTAGCGACGACGGACGCCGAGACGGGCACGTGACACCACTGCCACCCTATCTATCTTAGGGTAAAGCGAGTCGAGGCGGACGTCGTCGCGGTAACGACGACGGACACCGAGACGAGCACGTGACACCAGGGCCACCCTGTCTATCTTAGGGTAAAGCGAGTCGAGGCGGACATCGTCGCGCTAGCGACGACGGACGCCTAGACGGTCTCGTGACAACACTGCCACCCTATCTATCTTAGGGTAACGCGAGTCGAGGCGGACGTCGTCGCGGTAGCGACGACGGACGCCGAGACGGGCACGTGACACCACTGCCACCCTGTCTATCTAGGCGTAACGCAAGTCGAGGCGGACGTCGTCGCGGTAGCGACGACGGACGCCGAGACGAGCACGTGACGCCAGGGCCACCCTGTCTATCTTAGGGTAACACGAGTCGAGGCGGACGTCGTCGCGGTAGCAACGACGGACGCCGAGACGAGCACGTGACACCACTGCCACCCTGTCTATCTTAGGGTAACGCGAGTCGAGGCAGACGTCGTCGCGGTAGCGACGATGGACGCCGAGACGGGCATGTGATAGCACTGCCACCCTCTCTATCTAAGGGTAACGCGAGTCGAGGCGGACGTCGTCGCGGTAGCGACCACGGACGCCGAGACGAGCACGTGACACTAGGGCCACCCTGTCTATCTTAGGGTCACGCGAGTCGAGGCGGACGTTGTCGCGGTAGCGACGACGGACGCCGAGACGAGCACGTGACACCACTGCAACCCTGTCTATCTTAGGGTAACGCGAGTCGAGGCGGACGTCGTCGCGGTAGTGACGACGGACGCCGAGACGAGCACGTGACACCACTGCCACCCTGTCTATCTTAGGGTAACGCGAGTCGAGGCGGACGTCGTCGCGGTAGCGACGATGCACGCCGAGACGGGCACGTGACACCACTGCCACCCTATCTATCTAAGCGTAACGTGAGTCGAGCCGGCCGTGGTCGCGGTAGCGACGACGGACGCTAAGACGAGCATGTGACACCAGGGCCAACCCTGTCTATCTTAGGGTAACGCTAGTCGAGGCGGACGTCGTCGCGGTAGCGACGACGGACGCCGAAACGAGCACGTGACACTAGGGCCACCCTGTCTATCTTAGGGTCACGCGAGTCGAGGCGGACGTTGTCGCGGTAGCGACGACGGACGCGGAGACGAGCACGTGACACCAGGGCCAGCCTGTCTATCTTAGGGTAATGCGAGTCGAGGCGGACGTCGTCGCGGTAGTGACGACGTACGCCGAGACGAGCACGTGACACCACTGCCACCCTGTCTATCTTAGGGTAACGCGAGTCGAGGCGGACGTCGTCGCGGTAGTGACGACGTACGCCGAGACGAGCACGTGACACTAGGGCCACCCTGTCTATGTTAGGATAACGCGAGTCGAGGCGGACGTCGTCGCAGTAGCGACGACGGACGCCGAGACGACCACGTGACACTAGGGCCACCCTGTCTATCTTAGGGTCACGCGAGTCGAGACGGACGTCGTCGCGGTAGCGACGACGGACGCGGAGACGAGCATGTGACACCAGGGCCACCCTGTCTATCTTAGGGTAACGCGAGTCGAGGCCGACGTCGTCGTGGTAGCGACGACGGACGCCGATACGAGCACCACTGCCACCCTATCTATCTTAGGGTAACGCGAGTCGAGGCGAACGTCGTCGCGGTAGCGACGACGGACGCCGAGACGAGCACGTGACACCACTGCAACCCTGTCTATCTTAGGGTAACGCGAGTCAAGGCGAAGGTCGTCGCGGTAGTGACGACGGACGCCGAGACGAGCACGTGACACCACTGCCACCCTGTCTATCTTAGGGTAACGCGAGTCGAGGCGGACGTCGTCGCGGTAGCGACGACGGACGCAGAGACGAGCACGTGACACCACTGCCACCCTGTCTATCTTAGGGTAACGCGAGTCGAGGCGGACGTCGTCGCGGTAGCGACGACGGACGCCGAGACGAGCACGTGACACCACTGCCACCCTGTCTATCTTATGGTAACGCGAGTCGAGGCGGACGTCGTCGCGTTAGCGACGACGGACGCCGAGACGAGCACGTGACACCAGGGCCACCTTGTCTATCTTAGGTTAACGCGAGTCGAGGCGGACGTCGTCGCAGTAGCGACGACGGACGCCGAGACGAGCACGTGACACCACTGCAACCCTATCTATCTTAGGGTAACGCGAGTCGAGGCGGACGTCGTCGCGGTAACGACGACGGACACCGAGACGAGCACGTGACACCAGGGCCACCCTGTCTATCTTAGGGTAAAGCGAGTCGAGGCGGACATCGTCGCGCTAGCGACGACGGACGCCTAGACGGTCACGTGACACCACAGCCACCCTATCTATCTTAGGGTAACGCGAGTCGAGGCGGACGTCGTCGCGGTAGCGACGAGGGACGCCGAGACGGGCACGTGACACCACTGCCACCCTGTCTATCTAGGCGTAACGCAAGTCGAGGCGGACGTCGTCGCGCTAGCGACGACGGACGCCGAGACGAGCACGTGACGCCAGGGCCACCCTGTCTATCTTAGGGTAACACGAGTCGAGGCGGACGTCGTCGCGGTAGCGACGACGGACGCCGAGACGAGCACGTGACACCACTGCCACCCTGTCTATCTTAGGGTAACGTGAGTCGAGGCGGACGTCGTCGCGGTAGCGACGATGGACGCCGAGACGGGCAGGTGATAGCACTGCCACCCTCTCTATCTAAGGGTAACGCGAGTCGAGGCGGACGTCGTAGCAGTAGCGACCACGGACGCCGAGACGAGCACGTGACACTAGGGCCACCCTGTCTATCTTAGGGTCACGCGAGTCGAGGCGGACGTTGTCGCGGTAGCGACGACGGACGCCGAGACGAGCACGTGACACCACTGCAACCCTGTCTATCTTAGGGTAACGCGAGTCGAGGCGGACGTCGTCGCGGTAGTGACGACGGACGCCGAGACGAGCACGTGACACCACTGCCACCCTGTCTATCTTAGGGTAACGCGAGTCGAGGCGGACGTCGTCGCGGTATCGACGATGCACGCCGAGACGGGCACGTGACACCACTGCCACCCTATCTATCTAAGCGTAACGTGAGTCGAGCCGGCCGTGGTCGCGGTAGCGACGACGGACGCTAAGACGAGCATGTGACACCAGGGCCAACCCTGTCTATCTTAGGGTAACGCTAGTCGAGGCGGACGTCGTCGCGGTAGCGACGACGGACGCCGAAACGAGCACGTGACACTAGGGCCACCCTGTCTATCTTAGGGTCACGCGAGTCGAGGCGGACGTTGTCGCGGTAGCGACGACAGACGCGGAGACGAGCACGTGACACCAGGGCCAGCCTGTCTATCTTAGGGTAATGCGAGTCGAGGCGGACGTCGTCGCGGTAGCGACGACGGACGCCGAGACGAGCACGTGACACCACTGCCACCCTGTCTATCTTAGGGTAACGCGAGTCGAGGCGGACGTCGTCGCGGTAGCGACGATGGACGCCGAGACGGGCAGGTGATAGCACTGCCACCCTCTCTATCTAAGGGTAACGCGAGTCGAGGCGGACGTCGTAGCAGTAGCGACCACGGACGCCGAGACGAGCACGTGACACTAGGGCCACCCTGTCTATCTTAGGGTCACGCGAGTCGAGGCGGACGTTGTCGCGGTAGCGACGACGGACGCCGAGACGAGCACGTGACACCACTGCAACCCTGTCTATCTTAGGGTAACGCGAGTCGAGGCGGACGTCGTCGCGGTAGTGACGACGGACGCCGAGACGAGCACGTGACACCACTGCCACCCTGTCTATCTTAGGGTAACGCGAGTCGAGGCGGACGTCGTCGCGGTATCGACGATGCACGCCGAGACGGGCACGTGACACCACTGCCACCCTATCTATCTAAGCGTAACGTGAGTCGAGCCGGCCGTGGTCGCGGTAGCGACGACGGACGCTAAGACGAGCATGTGACACCAGGGCCAACCCTGTCTATCTTAGGGTAACGCTAGTCGAGGCGGACGTCGTCGCGGTAGCGACGACGGACGCCGAAACGAGCACGTGACACTAGGGCCACCCTGTCTATCTTAGGGTCACGCGAGTCGAGGCGGACGTTGTCGCGGTAGCGACGACAGACGCGGAGACGAGCACGTGACACCAGGGCCAGCCTGTCTATCTTAGGGTAATGCGAGTCGAGGCGGACGTCGTCGCGGTAGCGACGACGGACGCCGAGACGAGCACGTGACACCACTGCCACCCTGTCTATCTTAGGGTAACGCGAGTCGAGGCGGACGTCGTCGCGGTAGTGACGACGTACGCCGAGACGAGCACGTGACACCAGGGCCACCCTGTCTATGTTAGGATAACGCGAGTCGAGGCGGACGTCGTCGCAGTAGCGACGACGGACGCCGAGACGACCACGTGACACTAGGGCCACCCTGTCTATCTTAGGGTCACGCGAGTCGAGACGGACGTCGTCGCGGTAGCGACGACGGACGCGGAGACGAGCATGTGACACCAGGGCCACCCTGTCTATATTAGGGTAACGCGAGTCGAGGCGGACGTCGTCGCGGTAGCGACGACGGACGCCGATACGAGCACCACTGCCACCCTATCTATCTTAGGGTAACGCGAGTCGAGGCGGACGTCGTCGCGGTAGCGACGACGGACGCCGAGACGAGCACGTGACACCACTGCAACCCTGTCTATCTTAGGGTAACGCGAGTCGAGGCGAAGGTCGTCGCGGTAGTGACGACGGACGCCGAGACGAGCACGTGACACCACTGCCACCCTGTCTATCTTAGGGTAACGCGAGTCGAGGCGGACGTCGTCGCGGTAGCGACGACGGACGCCGAGACGAGCACGTGACACCACTTCCACCCTGTCTATCTTAGGGTAACGCGAGTCGAGGCGGACGTCGTCGCGGTAGCGACGACGGACGCCGAGACGAGCACGTGACACCACTGCCACCCTGTCTATCTTATGGTAACGCGAGTCGAGGCGGACGTCGTCGCGTTAGCGACGACGGACGCCGAGACGAGCACGTGACACCAGGGCCACCTTGTCTATTTTAGGTTAACGCGAGTCGAGGCGGACGTCGTCGCAGTAGCGACGACGGACGCCGAGACGAGCACGTGACACCACTACAACCCTATCTATCTTAGGGTAACGCGAGTCGAGGCGGACGTCGTCGCGGTAACGACGACGGACACCGAGACGAGCACGTGACACCAGGGCCACCCTGTCTATCTTAGGGTAAAGCGAGTCGAGGCGGACATCGTCGCGCTAGCGACGACGGACGCCTAGACGGTCACGTGACACCACTGCCACCCTATCTATCTTAGGGTAACGCGAGTCGAGGCGGACGTCGTCGCGGTAGCGACGACGGATGCCGAGACGGGCACGTGACACCACTGCCACCCTGTCTATCTTAGGGTAACGCGAGTCGAGGCGGACGTCGTCGCGGTAGTGACGACGTACGCCGAGACGAGCACGTGACACCAGGGCCACCCTGTCTATGTTAGGATAACGCGAGTCGAGGTGGACGTCGTCGCAGTAGCGACGACGGACGCCGAGACGACCACGTGACACTAGGGCCACCCTGTCTATCTTAGGGTCACGCGAGTCGAGACGGACGTCGTCGCGGTAGCGACGACGGACGCGGAGACGAGCATGTGACACCAGGGCCACCCTGTCTATCTTAGGGTAACGCGAGTCGAGGCGGACGTCGTTGCGGTAGCGACGATGGACGCCGATACGAGCACCACTGCCACCCTATCTATCTTAGGGTAACGCGAGTCGAGGCGGACGTCGTCGCGGTAGCGACGATGGACGCCGAGACGAGCACGTGACACCACTGCCACCCTGTCTATCTTAGGGTAATGCGAGTCGAGGCCGCGACGACGTACGCCGATACGAGCACGTGACACCAGGGCCACCCTGTCTATCTTAGGGTAACGCGAGTCTAGGCGGACGTCGTCACGGTAGCGATGACGGACGCCGAGACGAGCACGTGACACCACTGCCACCCTGTCTATCTTAGGGTAACGCGAGTCGAGGCGGACGTCGTCGCGGTAGCGACGTCGGACGCCGAGACGAGCACGTGACATCACTGCCACCCTGTCTATCTGAGGGTAACGCGAGTCGAGGCGGACGTCGTCGCGGTAACAACGACGGACGCGGAGACGAGCACGTGACACCAGGGCCACCCTGTCTATCTTAGGGTAAAGCGAGTCGAGGCGGACGTCGTCGTGGTAGCGACGACGGACGCCGAGACGAGCACGTGACACCACTGCCACCCTATCTATCTTAGGGTAACGCGAGTCGAGGCGGACGTCGTCGCGGTAGCGACGATGCACGCCGAGACGGGCACGTGACACGACTGCCACCCTATCTATCTAAGCGTAACGTGAGTCGAGCCGGCCGTGGTCGCGGTAGCGACGACGGACGCCGAGACGAGCATGTGACACCAGGGCCACCCTGTCTATCTTAGGGTAACGTGAGTCGAGGCGGACGTCGTCGCGGTAGCGACGACGGACGCCGAAACGAGCACGTGACACTAGGGCTACCCTGTCTATCTTAGGGTCACGCGAGTCGAGGCGGACGTTGTCGCGGTAGCGACGACGGACGCGGAGACGAGCACGTGACACCAGGGCCAGCCTGTCTATCTTAGGGTAATGCGAGTCGAGGCGGACGTCGTCGCGGTAGCGACGACGGACGCCGAGACGAGCACGTGACACCACTGCCACCCTGTCTATCTTAGGGTAACGCGAGTCGAGGCGGACGTCGTCGCGGTAGTGATGACGGACGCCGAGACGAGCACGTGACACCACTGCCACCCTGTCTATCTTAGGGTAACGCGAGTCGAGGCGGACGTCGTCGCGGTAGCGACGACGGACGCCGAGACGAGCACGTGACACCACTGTCACTCTGTCTATCTTAGGGTAACGCGAGTCGAGGCGGACGTCGTCGCGGTAGCGACGATGGACGCCGAGACGGGCACGTGATAGCACTGCTACCCTCTCTATCTAAGGGTAACGCGAGTCGAGGCGGACGTCGTCGCGGTAGCGACCACGGACGCCGAGACGAGCACGTGACACCAGGGCCACCCTGTCTATCTTAGGGTAACGCGAGTCGATGCGGACGTCGTCGCAGTAGCGACGACGGACGCCGAGACGAGCACGTGACACTAGGGCCACCCTGTCTATCTTAGGGTCATGCGAGTCGAGGTGGACGTCGTCGCGGTAGCGACGACGGACGCGGAGAAGAGCATGTCACACCAGGGCCACCCAGTCTATCTTAGGGTAACGCGAGTCGAGGCGGACGTCTTCGCAGTAGCAACAACGGACGCCGAGACGAGCACGTGACACCACTGCTACCCTGTCTATCTTAGGGTAATACGAGTCGAGGCAGACGTCGTCGCGGTAGCGACGACGTACGCCGAGACGAGCACGTGACACCAGGGCCACCCTGTCTATCTTAGGGTAACGCGAGTCTAGGCGGACGTCGTCACGGTAGCGACGACGGACACCGAGACGAGCACGTGACACCACTGCCACCCTGTCTATCTTAGGGTAACGCGAGTCGAGGCGGACGTCGTCGCGGTAGTGACGTCGGACGCCGAGACGAGCACGTGACATCACTGCCACCCTGTCTATCTGACGGTAACGCGAGTCGAGGCGGACGTCGTTGCGGTAACAACGACGGACGCCGAGACGACCACGTGACATGAGGGCCACCCTGTCTATCTTAGGGTCACGCGAGTCGAGACGGACGTCGTCGCGGTAGCGACAACGGACGCGGCGACGAGCATGTGACACCAGGGCCACCCTGTCTATCTTAGGGTAACGCGAGTCGAGGCGGACGTCGTCGCGGTAGCGACGACGGACGCCGATACGAGCACCACTGCCACCCTATCTATCTTAGGGTAACGCGAGTCGAGGCGAACGTCGTCGCGGTAGCGACGATGGACGCCGAGACGAGCACGTGACACCACTGCCACCCTGTCTATCTTAGGGTAATGCGAGTCGAGGCCGCGACGACGTATGCCGAGACGAGCACGTGACACCAGGGCCTCCCTGTCTATCTAAGCGTAACGTGAGTCGAGCCGGCCGTGGTCGCGGTAGCGACGACGGACGCCGAGACGAGCACGTGACACCACTGCCACCCTGTCTATCTTAGGGTAACGCGAGTCGAGGCGGACGTCGTCGCGGTAGCGACGACGGACGCCGAAACGAGCACGTGACACTAGGGCCACCCTGTCTATCTTAGGGTCACGCGAGTCGAGGCGGACGTCGTCACGGTAGCGACGACGGACGCGGAGACGAGCACGTGACACCAGGGCCAACCTGTCTATCTTAGGGTAATGCGAGTCGAGGCGGACGTCGTCGCGGTAGCGACGACGGACGCCGAGACGAGCACGTGACACTACTGCCACCCTGTCTATCTTAGGGTAACGCGAGTCGAGGCGGACGTCGTCGCGATAGTGACGACGGACGCCGAGACGAGCACGTGACACCACTGCCACCCTGTCTATCTTAGGGTAACGCGAGTCGAGGCGGACGTCGTCGCGGTAGCGACGACGGACGCCGAGACGAGCACGTGACACCACTTCCACCCTGTCTATCTTAGGGTAACGCGAGTCGAGGCGGACGTCGTCGCGGTAGCGACGATGGACGCCGAGACGGGCACGTGATAGCACAGCTACCCTCTCTATCTAAGGGTAACGCGAGTCGAGGCGGACGTCGTCGCGGTAGCGACCACGGACGCCGAGACGAGCACGTGACACCAGGGCCACCCTGTCTATCTTAGGGTAACGCGAGTCGAGGCGGACGTCGTCGCAGTAGCGACGACGGACACCGAGACGAGCACGTGACACTAGGGCCACCCTGTCTATCTTAGGGTCATGCGAGTCGAGGTGGACGTCGTCGCGGTAGCGACGACGGACGTGGAGAAGAGCATGTGACACCAGGGCCACCCTTTCTATCTTAGGGTAACGCGAGTCGAGGCGGACGTCTTCGCAGTAGCGACGACGGACGCCGAGACGAGCACGTGACACCACTGCTAATCTGTCTATCTTAGGGTAATACGAGTCGAGGCGGACGTCGTCGCGGTAGCGACGACGTACGCCGAGACGAGCACGTGACACCAGGGCCACCCTGTCTATCTTAGGGTAACGCGAGTCTAGGCGGACGTCGTCACGGTAGCGACGACGGACACAGAGACGAGCACGTGACACCACTGCCACCCTGTCTATCTTAGGGTAACGCGAGTCGAGGCGGACGTCGTCGCGGTAGCGACGTCGGACGCCGAGACGAGCACGTGACATCACTGCCACCCTGTCTATTTGAGGGTAACGCGAGTCGAGGCGGACGTCGTCACGGTAACAACGACGGACGCCGAGACGAGCACGTGACACCAGGGCCACCCTGTCTATCTTAGGGTAAAGCGAGTCGAGGCGGACGTCGTCGCGGTAGCGACGACGGACGCCGAGACGAGCACGTGACACCACTGCCACCCTATCTATCTTAGGGTAACGCGAGTCGAGGCGGACGTCGTCGCGGTAGCGACGATGCACGCCGAGACGCGCACGTGACACCACTGCCACCCTATCTATCTAAGCGTAACGTGAGTCGAGGCGGCCGTGGTCGCGGTAGTGACGACGGACGCCGAGGCGAGCACGTGACACCAGGGCTACCCTGTCTATCTTAGGGTCACGCGAGTCGAGGCGGACGTTGTCGCGGTAGCGACGACAGACGCCGAGACAAGCACGTGACACCACTGCAACCCTGTCTATCTTAGGGTAACGCGAGTCGAGGCGGACGTCGTCGCGGTAGTGACGACGGACGCCGAGACGAGCACGTGACACCACTGCCACCCTGTGTATCTTAGGGTAACGCGAGTCGAGGCGGACGTCGTCGCGGTAGCGACGACGGACGCCGAGACGAGCACGTGACACCACTGCCACTCTGTCTATCTTAGGGTAACGCGAGTCGAGGCGGACGTCGTCGCGGTAGCGACGATGGACGCCGAGACGGGCACGTGATAGCATTGCTACCCTCTCTATCTAAGGGTAACGCGAGTCGAGGCGGACGTCGTCGCGGTAGCGACCACGGACGCCGAGACGAGCACGTGACACCAGGGCCACCCTGTCTATCTTAGGGTAACGCGAGTCGAGGCGGACGTCGTCGCAGTAGCGACGACGGACGCCGAGACGAGCACGTGACACTAGGGCCACCCTGTCTATCTTAGGGTCATGCGAGTCGAGGTGGACGTCGTCGCGGTAGCGACGACGGACGCGGAGAAGAGCATGTGACACCAGGGCCACCCAGTCTATCTTAGGGTAACGCGAGTCGAGGCGGACGTCTTCGCAGTAGCGACAACGGACGCCGAGACGAGCACGTGACACCACTACTACCCTGTCTATCTTAGGGTAATACGAGTCGAGGCGGACGTCGTCGCGGTAGCGACGACGTACGCCGAGACGAGCACGTGACACCAGGGCCACCCTGTCTATCTTAGGGTAACGCGAGTCTAGGCGGACGTCGTCACGGTAGCGACGACGGACACCGAGACGAGCACGTGACACCACTGCCACCCTGTCTATCTTAGGGTAACGCGAGTCGAGGCGGACGTCGTCGCGGTAGCGACGTCGGACGCCGAGACGAGCACGTGACATCACTGCCACCCTGTCTATCTGAGGGTAACGCGAGTCGAGGCGGACGTCGTCACGGTAACAACGACGGATGCCGAGACGAGCACGCGACACCAGGGCCACCCTGTCTATCTTAGGGTAAAGCGAGTCGAGGCGGACGTCGTCGCGGTAGCGACGACGGACGCCGAGACGAGCACGTGACACCACTGCCACCCTATCTATCTTAGGGTAACGCGAGTCGAGGCGGACGTCGTCGCGGTAGCGACGATGCACGCCGAGACGCGCACGTGACACCACTGCCACCCTATCTATCTAAGCGTAACGTGAGTCGAGGCGGCCGTGGTCGCGGTAGTGACGACGGACGCCGAGACGAGCATGTGACACCAGTGCGACCTTGTCTATCTTAGGGTAACGCGAGTCGAGGCAGACGTCGTCGCGGTAGCGACGACGGACGCCGAGACGAGCACGTGACACCAGGGCTACCCTGTCTATCTTAGGGTAACGCGAGTCGAGGCGGACGTCGTCGCGGTAGCGACGACGGACGCCGAGACGAGCACGTGACACTAGGGCCACCCTGTCTATCTTAGGGTCACGCGAGTCGAGGCGGACGTTGTCGCGGTAGCGACGACAGACGCCGAGACAAGCACGTGACACCACTGCAACCCTGTCTATCTTAGGGTAACGCGAGTCGAGGCGGACGTCGTCGCGGTAGTGACGACGGACGCCGAGACGAGCACGTGACACCACTGCCACCCTGTCTATCTTAGGGTAACGCGAGTCGAGGCGGACGTCGTCGCGGTAGCGACGACGGACGCCGAGACGAGCACGTGACACCACTGCCACTCTGTCTATCTTAGGGTAACGAGACGGGCACGTGATAGCATTGCTACCCTCTCTATCTAAGGGTAACGCGAGTCGAGGCGGACGTCGTCGCGGTAGCGACCACGGACGCCGAGACGAGCACGTGACACCAGGGCCACCCTGTCTATCTTAGGGTAACGCGAGTCGAGGCGGACGTCGTGGCAGTAGCGACGACGGACGCCGAGACGAGCACGTGACACTAGGGCCACCCTGTCTATCTTAGGGTCATGCGAGTCGAGGTGGACGTCGTCGCGGTAGCGACGACGGACGCGGAGAAGAGCATGTGACACCAGGGCCACCCAGTCTATCTTAGGGTAACGCGAGTCGAGGCGGACGTCTTCGCAGTAGCGACAACGGACGCCGAGACGAGCACGTGACACCACTGCTACCCTGTCTATCTTAGGGTAATACGAGTCGAGGAGGACGTCGTCGCGGTAGCGACGACGTACGCCGAGACGAGCACGTGACACCAGGGCCACCCTGTCTATCTTAGGGTAACGCGAGTCTAGGCGGACGTCGTCACGGTAGCGACAACGGACACCGAGACGAGCACGTGACACCACTGCCACCCTGTCTATCTTAGGGTAACGCGAGTCGAGGCGGACGTCGTCGCGGTAGCGACGTCGGACGCCGAGACGAGCACGTGACATCACTGCCACCCTGTCTATCTGAGGGTAACGCGAGTCGAGGCGGACGTCGTCGCGGTAACAACGACGGACGCCGAGACGACCACGTGACACTAGGGCCACCCTGTCTATCTTAGGGTCACGCGAGTCGAGACGGACGTCGTCGCGGTAGCGACAACGGACGCGGCGACGAGCATGTGACACCAGGGCCACCCTGTCTATCTTCGGGTAACGCGAGTCGAGGCGGACGTTGTCGCGGTAGCGACGACGGACGCTGATACGAGCACCACTGCCACCCTATCTATCTTAGGGTAACGCGAGTCGAGGCGAACGTCGTCGCGGTAGCGACGATGGACGCCGAGACGAGCACGTGACACCACTGCCACCCTGTCTATCTTAGGGTAATGCGAGTCGAGGCCGCGACGACGTATGCCGAGACGAGCACGTGACAACAGGGCCACCCTGTCTATCTTAGGGTAACGCGAGTCTAGGCGGACGTCGTCACGGTAGCGATGACGGACGCCGAGACGAGCACGTGACACTAGGGCCACCCTGTCTATCTTAGGGTCATGCGAGTCGAGGTGGACGTCGTCGCGGTAGCGACGACGGACGCGGAGAAGAGCATGTGACACCAGGGCCACCCTTTCTATCTTAGGGTAACGCGAGTCGAGACGGACGTCTTCGCAGTAGCGACGACGGACGCCGAGACGAGCACGTGACACCACTGCTAATCTGTCTATCTTAGGGTAATACGAGTCGAGGCGGACGTCGTCGCGGTAGCGACGACGTACGCCGAGACGAGCACGTGACACCAGGGCCACCCTGTCTATCTTAGGGTAACGCGAGTCTAGGCGGACGTCGTCACGGTAGCGACGACGGACACAGAGACGAGCACGTGACACCACTGCCACCCTGTCTATCTTAGGGTAACGCGAGTCGAGGCGGACGTCGTCGCGGTAGCGACGTCGGACGCCGAGACGAGCACGTGACATCACTGCCACCCTGTCTATTTGAGGGTAACGCGAGTCGAGGCGGACGTCGTCACGGTAACAACGACGGACGCCGAGACGAGGACGTGACACCAGGGCCACCCTGTCTATCTTAGGGTAAAGCGAGTCGAGGCGGACGTCGTCGCGGTAGCGACGACGGACGCCGAGACGAGCACGTGACACCACTGCCACCCTATCTATCTTAGGGTAACGCGAGTCGAGGCGGACGTCGTCGCGGTAGCGACGATGCACGCCGAGACGCGCACGTGACACCACTGCCACCCTATCTATCTAAGCGTAACGTGAGTCGAGGCGGCCGTGGTCGCGGTAGTGACGACGGACGCCGAGACGAGCACGTGACACCAGGGCTACCCTGTCTATCTTAGGGTCACGCGAGTCGAGGCGGACGTTGTCGCGGTAGCGACGACAGACGCCGAGACAAGCACGTGACACCACTGCAACCCTGTCTATCTTAGGGTAACGCGAGTCGAGGCGGACGTCGTCGCGGTAGTGACGACGGACGCCGAGACGAGCACGTGACACCACTGCCACCCTGTGTATCTTAGGGTAACGCGAGTCGAGGCGGACGTCGTCGCGGTAGCGACGACGGACGCCGAGACGAGCACGTGACACCACTGCCACTCTGTCTATCTTAGGGTAACGCGAGTCGAGGCGGACGTCGTCGCGGTAGCGACGATGGACGCCGAGACGGGCACGTGATAGCACTGCTACCCTCTCTATCTAAGGGTAACGCGAGTCGAGGCGGACGTCGTCGCGGTAGCGACCACGGACGCCGAGACGAGCACGTGACACCAGGGCCACCCTGTCTATCTTAGGGTAACGCGAGTCGAGGCGGACGTCGTCGCAGTAGCGACGACGGACGCCGAGACGAGCACGTGACACTAGGGCCACCCTGTCTATCTTAGGGTCATGCGAGTCGAGGTGGACGTCGTCGCGGTAGCGACGACGGACGCGGAGAAGAGCATGTGACACCAGGGCCACCCAGTCTATCTTAGGGTAACGCGAGTCGAGGCGGACGTCTTCGCAGTAGCGACAACGGACGCCGAGACGAGCACGTGACACCACTACTACCCTGTCTATCTTAGGGTAATACGAGTCGAGGCGGACGTCGTCGCGGTAGCGACGACGTACGCCGAGACGAGCATGTGACACCAGGGCCACCCTGTCTATCTTAGGGTAACGCGAGTCTAGGCGGACGTCGTCACGGTAGCGACGACGGACACCGAGACGAGCACGTGACACCACTGCCACCCTGTCTATCTTAGGGTAACGCGAGTCGAGGCGGACGTCGTCGCGGTAGCGACGTCGGACGCCGAGACGAGCACGTGACATCACTGCCACCCTGTCTATCTGAGGGTAACGCGAGTCGAGGCGGACGTCGTCACGGTAACAACGACGGATGCCGAGACGAGCACGTGACACCAGGGCCACCCTGTCTATCTTAGGGTAAAGCGAGTCGAGGCGGACGTCGTCGCGGTAGCGACGACGGACGCCGAGACGAGCACGTGACACCACTGCCACCCTATCTATCTTAGGGTAACGCGAGTCGAGGCGGACGTCGTCGCGGTAGCGACGATGCACGCCGAGACGCGCACGTGACACCACTGCCACCCTATCTATCTAAGCGTAACGTGAGTCGAGGCGGCCGTGGTCGCGGTAGTGACGACGGACGCCGAGACGAGCATGTGACACCAGTGCGACCTTGTCTATCTTAGGGTAACGCGAGTCGAGGCGGACGTCGTCGCGGTAGCGACGACGGACGCCGAGACGAGCACGTGACACCAGGGCTACCCTGTCTATCTTAGGGTAACGCGAGTCGAGGCGGACGTCGTCGCGGTAGCGACGACGGACGCCGAGACGAGCACGTGACACTAGGGCCACCCTGTCTATCTTAGGGTCACGGGAGTCGAGGCGGACGTTGTCGCGGTAGCGACGACAGACGCCGAGACAAGCACGTGACACCACTGCAACCCTGTCTATCTTAGGGTAACGCGAGTCGAGGCGGACGTCGTCGCGGTAGTGACGACGGACACCGAGACGAGCACGTGACACCACTGCCACCCTGTCTATCTTAGGGTAACGCGAGTCGAGGCGGACATCGTCGCGGTAGCGACGACGGACGCCGAGACGAGCACGTGACACCACTGCCACTCTGTCTATCTTAGGGTAACGAGACGGGCACGTGATAGCATTGCTACCCTCTCTATCTAAGGGTAACGCGAGTCGAGGCGGACGTCGTCGCGGTAGCGACCACGGACGCCGAGACGAGCACGTGACACCAGGGCCACCCTGTCTATCTTAGGGTAACGCGAGTCGAGGCGGACGTCGTGGCAGTAGCGACGACGGACGCCGAGACGAGCACGTGACACTAGGGCCACCCTGTCTATCTTAGGGTCATGCGAGTCGAGGTGGACGTCGTCGCGGTAGCGACGACGTACGCCGAGACGAGCACGTGACACCAGGGCCACCCTGTCTATCTTAGGGTAACGCGAGTCTAGGCGGACGTCGTCACGGTAGCGACGACGGACACCGAGACGAGCACGTGACACCACTGCCACCCTGTCTATCTTTGGGTAACGCGAGTCGAGGCGGACGTCGTCGCGGTAGCGACGTCGGACGCCGAGACGAGCACGTGACATCACTGCCACCCTGTCTATCTGAGGGTAACGCGAGTCGAGGCGGACGTCGTCGCGGTAACAACGACGGACGCCGAGACGACCACGTGACACTAGGGCCACCCTGTCTATCTTAGGGTCACGCGAGTCGAGACGGACGTCGTCGCGGTAGCGACAACGGACGCGGCGACGAGCATGTGACACCAGGGCCACCCTGTCTATCTTCGGGTAACGCGAGTCGAGGCGGACGTCGTCGCGGTAGCGACGACGGACGCTGATACGAGCACCACTGCCACCCTATCTATCTTAGGGTAACGCGAGTCGAGGCGAACGTCGTCGCGGTAGCGACGATGGACGCCGAGACGAGCACGTGACACCACTGCCACCCTGTCTATCTTAGGGTAATGCGAGTCGAGGCCGCGACGACGTATGCCGAGACGAGCACGTGACACCAGGGCCACCCTGTCTATCTTAGGGTAACGCGAGTCTAGGCGGACGTCGTCACGGTAGCGATGACGGACGCCGAGACGAGCACGTGACACCACTGCCACCCTGTCTATCTTAGGGTAACGCGAGTCGAGGCGGATGTCGTCGCGGTAGCGACGTCGGACGCTGAGACGAGCACGTGACACCAGGGCCACCCTGTCTATCTTAGGGTAACGCGAGTCTAGGCGGACGTCGTCACGGTAGCGACGACGGACACCGAGACGAGCACGTGACACCACTGCCACCCTGTCTATCTTAGGGTAACGCGAGTCGAGGCGGACGTCGTCGCGGTAGCGACGTCGGACGCCGAGACGAGCACGTGACATCACTGCCACCCTGTCTATCTGAGGGTAACGCGAGTCGAGGCGGACGTCGTCACGGTAACAACGACGGATGCCGAGACGAGCACGTGACACCAGGGCCACCCTGTCTATCTTAGGGTAAAGCGAGTCGAGGCGGACGTCGTCGCGGTAGCGACGACGGACGCCGAGACGAGCACGTGACACCACTGCCACCCTATCTATCTTAGGGTAACGCGAGTCGAGGCGGACGTCGTCGCGGTAGCGACGATGCACGCCGAGACGCGCACGTGACACCACTGCCACCCTATCTATCTAAGCGTAACGTGAGTCGAGGCGGCCGTGGTCGCGGTAGTGACGACGGACGCCGAGACGAGCATGTGACACCAGTGCGACCTTGTCTATCTTAGGGTAACGCGAGTCGAGGCGGACGTCGTCGCGGTAGCGACGACGGACGCCGAGACGAGCACGTGACACCAGGGCTACCCTGTCTATCTTAGGGTAACGCGAGTCGAGGCGGACGTCGTCGCGGTAGCGACGACGGACGCCGAGACGAGCACGTGACACTAGGGCCACCCTGTCTATCTTAGGGTCACGGGAGTCGAGGCGGACGTTGTCGCGGTAGCGACGACAGACGCCGAGACAAGCACGTGACACCACTGCAACCCTGTCTATCTTAGGGTAACGCGAGTCGAGGCGGACGTCGTCGCGGTAGTGACGACGGACACCGAGACGAGCACGTGACACCACTGCCACCCTGTCTATCTTAGGGTAACGCGAGTCGAGGCGGACATCGTCGCGGTAGCGACGACGGACGCCGAGACGAGCACGTGACACCACTGCCACTCTGTCTATCTTAGGGTAACGAGACGGGCACGTGATAGCATTGCTACCCTCTCTATCTAAGGGTAACGCGAGTCGAGGCGGACGTCGTCGCGGTAGCGACCACGGACGCCGAGACGAGCACGTGACACCAGGGCCACCCTGTCTATCTTAGGGTAACGCGAGTCGAGGCGGACGTCGTGGCAGTAGCGACGACGGACGCCGAGACGAGCACGTGACACTAGGGCCACCCTGTCTATCTTAGGGTCATGCGAGTCGAGGTGGACGTCGTCGCGGTAGCGACGACGTACGCCGAGACGAGCACGTGACACCAGGGCCACCCTGTCTATCTTAGGGTAACGCGAGTCTAGGCGGACGTCGTCACGGTAGCGACGACGGACACCGAGACGAGCACGTGACACCACTGCCACCCTGTCTATCTTTGGGTAACGCGAGTCGAGGCGGACGTCGTCGCGGTAGCGACGTCGGACGCCGAGACGAGCACGTGACATCACTGCCACCCTGTCTATCTGAGGGTAACGCGAGTCGAGGCGGACGTCGTCGCGGTAACAACGACGGACGCCGAGACGACCACGTGACACTAGGGCCACCCTGTCTATCTTAGGGTCACGCGAGTCGAGACGGACGTCGTCGCGGTAGCGACAACGGACGCGGCGACGAGCATGTGACACCAGGGCCACCCTGTCTATCTTCGGGTAACGCGAGTCGAGGCGGACGTCGTCGCGGTAGCGACGACGGACGCTGATACGAGCACCACTGCCACCCTATCTATCTTAGGGTAACGCGAGTCGAGGCGAACGTCGTCGCGGTAGCGACGATGGACGCCGAGACGAGCACGTGACACCACTGCCACCCTGTCTATCTTAGGGTAATGCGAGTCGAGGCCGCGACGACGTATGCCGAGACGAGCACGTGACACCAGG
This sequence comes from Aegilops tauschii subsp. strangulata, assembly GCF_002575655.3. NCBI lineage: Eukaryota > Viridiplantae > Streptophyta > Magnoliopsida > Poales > Poaceae > Aegilops > Aegilops tauschii. Next base: position 406,372,190 of record NC_053041.3, read on the forward strand.
GCCACCCTGTCTATCTTAGGGTAACGCGAGTCTAGGCGGACGTCGTCACGGTAGCGATGACGGACGCCGAGACGAGCACGTGACACCACTGCCACCCTGTCTATCTTAGGGTAACGCGAGTCGAGGCGGATGTCGTCGCGGTAGCGACGTCGGACGCTGAGACGAGCACGTGACATCACTGCCACCCTGTCTATCTGAGGGTAACGCGAGTCGAGGCGGACGTCGTGGCGGTAACAACGACGGACGCGGAGACGAGCACGTGACACCAGGGCCACCCTGTCTATCTTAGGGTAAAGCGAGTCGAGGCGGACGTCGTCGCGGTAGCGACGACGGACGCCGAGACGAGCACGTGACACCACTGCCACCCTATCTATCTTAGGGTAACGCGAGTCGAGGCGGACGTCGTCGCGGTAGCGACGATGCACGCCGAGACGGGCACCTGACACCACTACCACCCTATCTATCTAAGCGTAACGTGAGTCGAGCCGGCCGTGGTCGCGGTAGCGACGATGGAGGCCGAGACGAGCATGTGACACCAGGGCCACCCTGTCTATCTTAGGGTAACGCGAGTCGAGGCGGACGTCGTCGTGGTAGCGACGACGGACGCCGAAACGAGCACGTGACACTAGGGCCACCCTGTCTATCTTAGGGTCACGCGAGTCGAGGCGGACGTTGTCGCGGTAGCGACGACGGACGCGGAGACGAGCACGTGACACCAGGGCCAACCTGTCTATCTTAGGGTAATGCGAGTCGAGGCGGACGTCGTCGCGGTAGCGACGACGGACGCCGAGACGAGCACGTGACACTACTGCCACCCTGTCTATCTTAGGGTAACGCGAGTCGAGGCGGACGTCGTCGCGATAGTGACGACGGACGCCGAGACGAGCACGTGACACCACTGCCACCCTGTCTATCTTAGGGTAACACGAGTCGAGGAGGACGTCGTCGCGGTAGCGACGACGGACGCCGAGACGAGCACGTGACACCACTGTCACCCTGTCTATCTTAGGGTAACGCGAGTCGAGGCGGACGTCGTCGCGGTAGCGACGATGGACGCCGAGACGGGCACGTGATAGCACTGCTACCCTCTCTATCTAAGGGTAACGCGTGTCGAGGCGGACGTCGTCGCGGTAGCGACCACGGACGCCGAGACGAGCACGTGACACCAGGGCCACCCTGTCTATCTTAGGGTAACGCGAGTCGAGGCGGACGTCGTCGCAGTAGCGACGACGGACGCCGAGACGAGCACGTGACACTAGGGCCACCCTGTCTATCTTAGGGTCATGCGAGTCGAGGTGGACGTCGTCGCGGTAGCGACGACGGACGCGGAGAAGAGCATGTGACACCAGGGCCACCCTGTCTATCTTAGGGTAACGCGAGTCGAGGCGGACGTCTTCGCAGTAGCGACGACGGACGCCGAGACGAGCACGTGACACCACTGCTACCCTGTCTATCTTAGGGTAATACGAGTCGAGGCGGACGTCGTCGCGGTAGCGACGACGTACGCCGAGACGAGCACGTGACACCAGGGCCACCCTGTCTATCTTAGGGTAACGCGAGTCTAGGCGGACGTCGTCACGGTAGCGACGACGGACACCGAGACGAGCACGTGACACCACTGCCACCCTGTCTATCTTAGGGTAAAGCGAGTCGAGGCGGACGTCGTCGCGGTAGCGACGACGGACGCCGAGACGAGCACGTGACACCACTGCCACCCTATCTATCTTAGGGTAACGCGAGTCGAGGCGGACGTCGTCGCGGTAGCGACGATGCACGCCGAGACGCGCACGTGACACCACTGCCACCCTATCTATCTAAGCGTAACGTGAGTCGAGGCGGCCGTGGTGGCGGTAGTGACGACGGACGCCGAGACGAGCATGTGACACCAGTGCCACCCTGTCTACCTTAGGGTAACGCGAGTCGAGGCGGACGTCGTCGCGGTAGCGACGACGGACGCCGAGACGAGCACGTGACACCAGGGCTACCCTGTCTATCTTAGGGTAACGCGAGTCGTGGCGGACGTCGTCGCGGTAGCGACGACGGACGCCGAGACGAGCACGTGACACCACTGCAACCCTGTCTATCTTAGGGTAACGCGAGTCGAGGCGGACGTCGTCGCGGTAGTGACGACGGACGCCGAGACGAGCACGTGACACCACTGCCACCCTATCTATCTTAGGGTAACGCGAGTCGAGGCGGACGTCGTCGCGGTAGCGACGACGGACGTCGAGACGAAAACGTGACACCACTGCCACCCTGTCTATCTTAGGGTAACGCGAGTCGAGGCGGACGTCGTCGCGGTAGCGACGATGGACGCCGAGACGGGCACGTGATAGCACTGCTACCCTCTCTATCTAAGGGTAACGCGAGTCGAGGCGGACGTCATCGCGGTAGCGACCACGGACGTCGAGACGAGCACGTGACACCAGGGCCACCCTGTCTATCTTAGGGTAACGCGAGTCGAGGCGGACGTCCTCGCAGTAGCGACGACGGACGCCGAGACGAGCACGTGACACTAGGGCCACCCTATCTATCTTAGGGTCATGCGAGTCGAGGTGGACGTCGTCGCGGTAGCGACGACGGACGCGGAGAAGAGCATGTGACACCAGGGCCACCCAGTCTATCTTAGGGTAACGCGAGTCGAGGCGGACGTCTTCGCAGTAGCGACGACGGACGCCGAGACGAGCACGTGACACCACTGCTACCCTGTCTATCTTAGGGTAATACGAGTCGAGGCGGATGTCGTCGCGGTAGCGACGACATACGCCGAGACGAGCACGTGACACCAGGGCCACCCTGTCTATCTTAGGGTAACGCGAGTCTAGGCGGACGTCGTCACGGTAGCGACGACGGACACCGAGACGAGCACGTGACACCACTGCCACCCTGTCTATCTTAGGGTAACGCGAGTCGAGGTGGACGTCGTCGCGGTAGCGACGTCGGACGCCGAGACGAGCACGTGACATCACTGCCACCCTGTCTATCTGAGGGTAACGCGAGTCGAGGCGGACGTCGTCGTGGTAACAACGACGGACGCCGAGACGAGCACGTGACACCAGGGCCACCCTGTCTATCTTAGGGTAAAGCGAGTCAAGGCGGACGTCGTCGCGGTAGCGACGACGGACGCCGAGACGAGCACGTGACACCACTGCCACCCTATCTATCTTAGGGTAACGCGAGTCGAGGCGGACGTCGTCGCGGTAGCGACGATGCACGCCGAGACGCGCACGTGACACCACTGCCACCCTATCTATCTAAGCGTAACGTGAGTCGAGGCGGCCGTGGTCGCGGTAGTGACGACGGACGCCGAGACGAGCATGTGACACCAGGGCCACCCTGTCTATCTTAGGGTAACCCGAGTCGAGGCGGACGTCGTCGCGGTAGCGACGACGGACGCCGAGACGAGCACGTGACACCAGGGCTACCCTGTCTATCTTAGGGTAATGCGAGTCGAGGCGGACGTCGTCGCGGTAGCGACGACGGACGCCGAGACGAGCACGTGACACTAGGGCCTCCCTGTCTATCTTAGGGTCACGCGAGTCGAGGCGGACGTTGTCGCGGTAGGGACGACGGACGCCGAGAAGAGCACGTGACACCACTACAACCCTGTCTATCTTAGGGTAACGCGAGTCGAGGCGGACGTCGTCGCGGTAGTGACGACGGACGCCGAGACGAGCACGTGACACCACTGCCACCCTGTCTATCTTAGGGTAACGCGAGTCGAGGCGGACGTCGTCGCGGTAGCGACGATGCACGCCGAGACGCGCACGTGACACCACTGCCACCCTATCTATCTAAGCGTAACGTGAGTCGAGGCGGCCGTGGTCGCGGTAGTGACGACGGACGCCGAGACGAGCATGTGACACCAGTGCGACCTTGTCTATCTTAGGGTAACGCGAGTCGAGGCGGACGTCGTCGCGGTAGCGACGACGGACGCCGAGACGAGCACGTGACACCAGGGCTACCCTGTCTATCTTAGGGTAACGCGTGTCGAGGCGGACGTCGTCGCGGTAGCGACGACGGACGCCGAGACGAGCACGTGACACTAGGGCCACCCTGTCTATCTTAGGGTCACGCAAGTCGAGGCGGACGTTGTCGCGGTAGCGACGACAGACGCTGAGACAAGCACGTGACACCACTGCAACCCTGTCTATCTTAGGGTAACGCGAGTCGAGGCGGACGTCGTCGCGGTAGTGACGACGGACGCCGAGACGAGCACGTGACACCACTGCCACCCTGTCTATCTTAGGGTAACGCGAGTCGAGGCGGACGTCGTCGCGGTAGCGACGACGGACGCCGAGACGAGCACGTGACACCACTGCCACTCTGTCTATCTTAGGGTAACGAGACGGGCACGTGATAGCATTGCTACCCTCTCTATCTAAGGGTAACGCGAGTCGAGGCGGACGTCGTCGCGGTAGCGACCACGGACGCCGAGACGAGCACGTGACACCAGGGCCACCCTGTCTATCTTAGGGTAACGCGAGTCGAGGCGGACGTCGTGGCAGTAGCGACGACGGACGCCGAGACGAGCACGTGACACTAGGGCCACCCTGTCTATCTTAGGGTCATGCGAGTCGAGGTGGACGTCGTCGCGGTAGCGACGACGTACGCCGAGACGAGCACGTGACACCAGGGCCACCCTGTCTATCTTAGGGTAACGCGAGTCTAGGCGGACGTCGTCACGGTAGCGACGACGGACACCGAGACGAGCACGTGACACCACTGCCACCCTGTCTATCTTTGGGTAACGCGAGTCGAGGCGGACGTCGTCGCGGTAGCGACGTCGGACGCCGAGACGAGCACGTGACATCACTGCCACCCTGTCTATCTGAGGGTAACGCGAGTCGAGGCGGACGTCGTCGCGGTAACAACGACGGACGCCGAGACGACCACGTGACACTAGGGCCACCCTGTCTATCTTAGGGTCACGCGAGTCGAGACGGACGTCGTCGCGGTAGCGACAACGGACGCGGCGACGAGCATGTGACACCAGGGCCACCCTGTCTATCTTCGGGTAACGCGAGTCGAGGCGGACGTCGTCGCGGTAGCGACGACGGACGCTGATACGAGCACCACTGCCACCCTATCTATCTTAGGGTAACGCGAGTCGAGGCGAACGTCGTCGCGGTAGCGACGATGGACGCCGAGACGAGCACGTGACACCACTGCCACCCTGTCTATCTTAGGGTAATGCGAGTCGAGGCCGCGACGACGTATGCCGAGACGAGCACGTGACACCAGGGCCACCCTGTCTATCTTAGGGTAACGCGAGTCTAGGCGGACGTCGTCACGGTAGCGATGACGGACGCCGAGACGAGCACGTGACACCACTGCCACCCTGTCTATCTTAGGGTAACGCGAGTCGAGGCGGATGTCGTCGCGGTAGCGACGTCGGACGCTGAGACGAGCACGTGACATCACTGCCACCCTGTCTATCTGAGGGTAACGCGAGTCGAGGCGGACGTCGTGGCGGTAACAACGACGGACGCGGAGACGAGCACGTGACACCAGGGCCACCCTGTCTATCTTAGGGTAAAGCGAGTCGAGGCGGACGTCGTCGCGGTAGCGACGACGGACGCCGAGACGAGCACGTGACACCACTGCCACCCTATCTATCTTAGGGTAACGCGAGTCGAGGCGGACGTCGTCGCGGTAGCGACGATGCACGCCGAGACGGGCACCTGACACCACTACCACCCTATCTATCTAAGCGTAACGTGAGTCGAGCCGGCCGTGGTCGCGGTAGCGACGATGGAGGCCGAGACGAGCATGTGACACCAGGGCCACCCTGTCTATCTTAGGGTAACGCGAGTCGAGGCGGACGTCGTCGCGGTAGCGACGACGGACGCGGAGACGAGCACGTGACACCAGGGCCAACCTGTCTATCTTAGGGTAATGCGAGTCGAGGCGGACGTTGTCGCGGTAGCGACGACGGACGCGGAGACGAGCACGTGACACCAGGGCCAACCTGTCTATCTTAGGGTAATGCGAGTCGAGGCGGACGTCGTCGCGGTAGCGACGACGGACGCCGAGACGAGCACGTGACACTACTGCCACCCTGTCTATCTTAGGGTAACGCGAGTCGAGGCGGACGTCGTCGCGATAGTGACGACGGACGCCGAGACGAGCACGTGACACCACTGCCACCCTGTCTATCTTAGGGTAACACGAGTCGAGGAGGACGTCGTCGCGGTAGCGACGACGGACGCCGAGACGAGCACGTGACACCACTGTCACCCTGTCTATCTTAGGGTAACGCGAGTCGAGGCGGACGTCGTCGCGGTAGCGACGATGGACGCCGAGACGGGCACGTGATAGCACTGCTACCCTCTCTATCTAAGGGTAACGCGTGTCGAGGCGGACGTCGTCGCGGTAGCGACCACGGACGCCGAGACGAGCACGTGACACCAGGGCCACCCTGTCTATCTTAGGGTAACGCGAGTCGAGGCGGACGTCGTCGCAGTAGCGACGACGGACGCCGAGACGAGCACGTGACACTAGGGCCACCCTGTCTATCTTAGGGTCATGCGAGTCGAGGTGGACGTCGTCGCGGTAGCGACGACGGACGCGGAGAAGAGCATGTGACACCAGGGCCACCCTGTCTATCTTAGGGTAACGCGAGTCGAGGCGGACGTCTTCGCAGTAGCGACGACGGACGCCGAGACGAGCACGTGACACCACTGCTACCCTGTCTATCTTAGGGTAATACGAGTCGAGGCGGACGTCGTCGCGGTAGCGACGACGTACGCCGAGACGAGCACGTGACACCAGGGCCACCCTGTCTATCTTAGGGTAACGCGAGTCTAGGCGGACGTCGTCACGGTAGCGACGACGGACACCGAGACGAGCACGTGACACCACTGCCACCCTGTCTATCTTAGGGTAAAGCGAGTCGAGGCGGACGTCGTCGCGGTAGCGACGACGGACGCCGAGACGAGCACGTGACACCACTGCCACCCTATCTATCTTAGGGTAACGCGAGTCGAGGCGGACGTCGTCGCGGTAGCGACGATGCACGCCGAGACGCGCACGTGACACCACTGCCACCCTATCTATCTAAGCGTAACGTGAGTCGAGGCGGCCGTGGTGGCGGTAGTGACGACGGACGCCGAGACGAGCATGTGACACCAGTGCCACCCTGTCTACCTTAGGGTAACGCGAGTCGAGGCGGACGTCGTCGCGGTAGCGACGACGGACGCCGAGACGAGCACGTGACACCAGGGCTACCCTGTCTATCTTAGGGTAACGCGAGTCGTGGCGGACGTCGTCGCGGTAGCGACGACGGACGCCGAGACGAGCACGTGACACCACTGCAACCCTGTCTATCTTAGGGTAACGCGAGTCGAGGCAGACGTCGTCGCGGTAGTGACGACGGACGCCGAGACGAGCACGTGACACCACTGCCACCCTATCTATCTTAGGGTAACGCGAGTCGAGGCGGACGTCGTCGCGGTAGCGACGACGGACGTCGAGACGAAAACGTGACACCACTGCCACCCTGTCTATCTTAGGGTAACGCGAGTCGAGGCGGACGTCGTCGCGGTAGCGACGATGGACGCCGAGACGGGCACGTGATAGCACTGCTACCCTCTCTATTTAAGGGTAACGCGAGTCGAGGCGGACGTCATCGCGGTAGCGACCACGGACGTCGAGACGAGCACGTGACACCAGGGCCACCCTGTCTATCTTAGGGTAACGCGAGTCGAGGCGGACGTCCTCGCAGTAGCGACGACGGACGCCGAGACGAGCACGTGACACTAGGGCCACCCTATCTATCTTAGGGTCATGCGAGTCGAGGTGGACGTCGTCGCGGTAGCGACGACGGACGCGGAGAAGAGCATGTGACACCAGGGCCACCCAGTCTATCTTAGGGTAACGCGAGTCGAGGCGGACGTCTTCGCAGTAGCGACGACGGACGCCGAGACGAGCACGTGACACCACTGCTACCCTGTCTATCTTAGGGTAATACGAGTCGAGGCGGATGTCGTCGCGGTAGCGACGACATACGCCGAGACGAGCACGTGACACCAGGGCCACCCTGTCTATCTTAGGGTAACGCGAGTCTAGGCGGACGTCGTCACGGTAGCGACGACGGACACCGAGACGAGCACGTGACACCACTGCCACCCTGTCTATCTTAGGGTAACGCGAGTCGAGGTGGACGTCGTCGCGGTAGCGACGTCGGACGCCGAGACGAGCACGTGACATCACTGCCACCCTGTCTATCTGAGGGTAACGCGAGTCGAGGCGGACGTCGTCGTGGTAACAACGACGGACGCCGAGACGAGCACGTGACACCAGGGCCACCCTGTCTATCTTAGGGTAAAGCGAGTCAAGGCGGACGTCATCGCGGTAGCGACGACGGACGCCGAGACGAGCACGTGACACCACTGCCACCCTATCTATCTTAGGGTAACGCGAGTCGAGGCGGACGTCGTCGCGGTAGCGACGATGCACGCCGAGACGCGCACGTGACACCACTGCCACCCTATCTATCTAAGCGTAACGTGAGTCGAGGCGGCCGTGGTCGCGGTAGTGACGACGGACGCCGAGACGAGCATGTGACACCAGGGCCACCCTGTCTATCTTAGGGTAACCCGAGTCGAGGCGGACGTCGTCGCGGTAGCGACGACGGACGCCGAGACGAGCACGTGACACCAGGGCTACCCTGTCTATCTTAGGGTAACGCGAGTCGAGGCGGACGTCGTCGCGGTAGCGACGACGGACGCCGAGACGAGCACGTGACACTAGGGCCTCCCTGTCTATCTTAGGGTCACGCGAGTCGAGGCGGACGTTGTCGCGGTAGGGACGACGGACGCCGAGAAGAGCACGTGACACCACTACAACCCTGTCTATCTTAGGGTAACGCGAGTCGAGGCGGACGTCGTCGCGGTAGTGACGACGGACGCCGAGACGAGCACGTGACACCACTGCCACCCTGTCTATCTTAGGGTAACGCGAGTCGAGGCGGACGTCGTCGCGGTAGCGACGATGCACGCCGAGACGGGCACGTGACACCACTGCCACCCTATCTATCTAAGCGTAACGTGAGTCGAGCCGGCCGTGGTCGCGGTAGCGACGACGGACGCCAAGACGAGCATGTGACACGAGGGCCACCCTGTCTATCTTAGGGTAACGCTAGTCGAGGCGGACGTCGTCGCGGTAGCGACGACGGACGCCGAAACGAGCACGTGACACTAGGGCCACCCTGTCTATCTTAGGGTCACGCGAGTCGAGGCGGACGTTGTCGCGGTAGCGACGACGGACGCGGAGACGAGCACGTGACACCAGGGCCAGCCTGTCTATCTTAGGGTAATGCGAGTCGAGGCGGACGTCGTCGCGGTAGCGACGACGAACGCCGAGACGAGCACGTGACACCACTGCCACCCTGTCTATCTTAGGGTAACGCGAGTCGAGGCGGACGTCGTCGCGGTAGTGACGACGGACGCCGAGACGAGCACGTGACACCACTGCCACCCTGTCTATCTTAGGGTAACGCGAGTCGAGGCGGACGTCATCGCGGTAGCGACGACGGACGCCGAGACGAGCACGTGACACCACTGCCACCCTGTCTATCTTAGGGTAACGCGAGTCGAGGCGGACGTCGTCGCGGTAGCGACGATGGACGCCGAGACGGGCACGTGATAGCACTGCTACCCTCTCTATCTAAGGGTAACGCGAGTCGAGGCGGACGTCGTCGCGGTAGCGACCACGGACGCCGAGACGAGCACGTGACACCAGGGCCACCCTGTTTATCTTAGGGTAACGCGAGTCGAGGCGGACGTCGTCGCAGTAGCGACGACGGACGCCGATACGAGCACCACTGCCACCCTATCTATCTTAGGGTAACGCGAGTCGAGGCGGACGTCGTCGCGGTAGCGACGATGGACGCCGAGACGAGCACGTGACACCACTGCCACCCTGTCTATCTTAGGGTAATGCGAGTCGAGGCCGCGACGACGTACGCCGAGACGAGCACGTGACACCAGGGCCACCCTGTCTATCTTAGGGTAACGCGAGTCTAGGCAGACGTCGTCACGGTAGCGACGACGGACGCCGAGACGAGCACGTGACACCACTGCCACCCTGTCTATCTTAGGGTAACGTGAGTCGAGGCGGACGTCGTCGCGGTAGCGACGTCGGACGCCGAGACGAGCACGTGACATCACTGCCACCCTGTCTATCTGAGGGTAACGCGAGTCGAGGCGGACGTCGTCGCGGTAACAACGACGGACGCGGAGACGAGCACGTGACACCAGGGCAACCCTGTCTATCTTAGGGTAAAGCGAGTCGAGGCGGACGTCGTCGCGGTAGCGACGACGGACGCCGAGACGAGCTCGTGACACCACTGCCACCCTATCTATCTTAGGGTAACGCGAGTCGAGGCGGACGTCGTCGCGGTAGCGACGATGCACGCCGAGACGGGCACGTGACAACACTGCCACCCTATCTATCTAAGCGTAACGTGAGTCGAGCCGGCCGTGGTCGCGGTAGCGACGACGGACGCCGAGATGAGCATGTGACACCAGGGCCACCCTGTCTATCTTAGGGTAACGCGAGTCGAGGCGGACGTCGTCGCGGTAGCAACGACGGACGCCGAGACGAGCACGTGACACTAGGGCCACCCTATCTATCTTAGGGTCACGCGAGTCGAGGCGGACGTTGTCGCTACGCACGGGGAGACGAGCACGTGACACCAGGGCCAGCCTGTCTATCTTAGGCTAATGCGAGTCGAGGCGGACGTCGTCGCGGTAGCGATGACGGATGCCGAGACGAGCACGTGACACCACTGCCACCCTGTCTATCTTAGGGTAACGCGAGTCGAGGCGGACGTCGTCGCGGTAGTGACGACGGACGCCGAGACGAGCACGTGACACCACTTCCACCTTGCCTATCTTAGGGTAACGCGAGTCGAGGCGGACGTCGTCGCGGTAGCGACGACGGACGCCGAGACGAGCACGTGACACCACTGCCACCCTGTCTATCTTAGGGTAACGCGAGTCGAGGCGGACGTCGTCGCGGTAGCGACGATGGACGCCGAGACGGGCACGTGATAGCACTGCTACCCTCTCTATCTAAGGGTAACGCGAGTCGAGGCGGACGTCGTCGCGGTAGCGACCACGGACGCCGAGACGAGCACGTGACACCAGGGCCACCCTGTCTATCTTAGGGTAACGCGAGTCGAGGCGGACGTCGTCGCAGTAGCGACGACGGACGCCGATACGAGCACCACTGCCACCCTATCTATCTTAGGGTAACGCGAGTCGAGGCGGACGTCGTCGCGGTAGCGACGATGGACGCCGAGACGAGCACGTGACACCACTGCCACCCTGTCTATCTTAGGGTAATGCGAGTCGAGGCCGCGACGACGTACGCCGAGACGAGCACGTGACACCAGGGCCACCCTGTCTATCTTAGGGTAACGCGAGTCTAGGCGGACGTCGTCACGGTAGCGACGACGGACACCGAGACGAGCACGTGACACCAGGACCACCCTGTCTATCTTAGGGTAAAGCGAGTCGAGGCGGACATCGTCGCGCTAGCGACGACGGACGCCTAGACGGTCACGTGACACCACTGCCACCCTATCTATCTTAGGGTAACGCGAGTCGAGGCGGACGTCGTCGCGGTAGCGATGACGGATGCCGAGACGGGCACGTGACACCAGTGCCACCCTGTCTATCTAGGCGTAACGCAAGTCGAGGCGGACGTCATCGCGGTAGCGACGACGGACGCCGAGACGAGCACGTGACGCCAGGGCCACCCTGTCTATCTTAGGGTAACACGAGTCGAGGCGGACGTCGTCGCGGTAGCGACGACGGACGCCGAGACGAGCACGTGACCCCACTGCCACCCTGTCTATCTTAGGGTAACGCGAGTCGAGGCGGACGTCGTCGCGGTAGCGACGATGGACGCCGAGACGGGCATGTGATAGCACTGCCACCCTCTCTATCTAAGGGTAACGCGAGTCGAGGCGGAAGTCGTCGCGGTAGCGACCACGGACGCCGAGACGAGCACGTGACACCAGGGCCACCCTGTCTATCTTAGGGTAAAGCGAGTCGAGGCGGACGTCGTCGCGGTAGCGACGACGGACGCCGAGACGAGCACGTGACACCACTGCCACCCTATCTATCTTAGGGTAACGCGAGTCGAGGCGGACGTCGTCGCGGTAGCGACGATGCACGCCGAGACGCGCACGTGACACCACTGCCACCCTATCTATCTAAGCGTAACGTGAGTCGAGGCGGCCGTGGTCGCGGTAGTGACGACGGACGCCGAGACGAGCATGTGACACCAGGGCCACCCTGTCTATCTTAGGGTAACCCGAGTCGAGGCGGACGTCGTCGCGGTAGCGACGACGGACGCCGAGACGAGCACGTGACACCAGGGCTACCCTGTCTATCTTAGGGTAACGCGAGTCGAGGCGGACGTCGTCGCGGTAGCGACGACGGACGCCGAGACGAGCACGTGACACTAGGGCCTCCCTGTCTATCTTAGGGTCACGCGAGTCGAGGCGGACGTTGTCGCGGTAGGGACGACGGACGCCGAGACGAGCACGTGACACCACTGCAACCCTGTCTATCTTAGGGTAACGCGAGTCGAGGCGGACGTCGTCGCGGTAGTGACGACGGACGCCGAGACGAGCACGTGACACCACTGCCACCCTGTCTATCTTAGGGTAACGCGAGTCGAGGCGGACGTCGTCGCGGTAGCGACGATGCACGCCGAGACGGGCACGTGACACCACTGCCACCCTATCTATCTAAGCGTAACGTGAGTCGAGCCGGCCGTGGTCGCGGTAGCGACGACGGACGCCAAGACGAGCATGTGACACGAGGGCCACCCTGTCTATCTTAGGGTAACGCTAGTCGAGGCGGACGTCGTCGCGGTAGCGACGACGGACGCCGAAACGAGCACGTGACACTAGGGCCACCCTGTCTATCTTAGGGTCACGCGAGTCGAGGCGGACGTTGTCGCGGTAGCGACGACGGACGCGGAGACGAGCACGTGACACCAGGGCCAGCCTGTCTATCTTAGGGTAATGCGAGTCGAGGCGGACGTCGTCGCGGTAGCGACGACGAACCCCGAGACGAGCACGTGACACCACTGCCACCCTGTCTATCTTAGGGTAACGCGAGTCGAGGCGGACGTCGTCGCGGTAGTGACGACGGACGCCGAGACGAGCACGTGACACCACTGCCACCCTGTCTATCTTAGGGTAACGCGAGTCGAGGCGGACGTCGTCGCGGTAGCGACGACGGACGCCGAGACGAGCACGTGACACCACTGCCACCCTGTCTATCTTAGGGTAACGCGAGTCGAGGCGGACGTCGTCGCGGTAGCGACGACGGACGCCGAGACGAGCACGTGACACCACTGCCACCCTGTCTATCTTAGGGTAACGCGAGTCGAGGCGGACGTCGTCGCGGTAGCGACGATGGACGCCGAGACGGGCACGTGATAGCACTGCTACCCTCTCTATCTAAGGGTAACGCGAGTCGAGGCGGACGTCGTCGCGGTAGCGACCACGGACGCCGAGACGAGCACGTGACACCAGGGCCACCCTGTCTATCTTAGGGTAACGCGAGTCGAGGCGGACGTCGTCGCAGTAGCGACGACGGACGCCGATACGAGCACCACTGCCACCCTATCTATCTTAGGGTAACGCGAGTCGAGGCGGACGTCGTCGCGGTAGCGACGATGGACGCCGAGACGAGCACGTGACACCACTGCCACCCTGTCTATCTTAGGGTAATGCGAGTCGAGGCCGCGACGACGTACGCCGAGACGAGCACGTGACACCAGGGCCACCCTGTCTATCTTAGGGTAACGCGAGTCTAGGCGGACGTCGTCACGGTAGCGACGACGGACACCGAGACGAGCACGTGACACCAGGACCACCCTGTCTATCTTAGGGTAAAGCGAGTCGAGGCGGACATCGTCGCGCTAGCGACGACGGACGCCTAGACGGTCACGTGACACCACTGCCACCCTATCTATCTTAGGGTAACGCGAGTCGAGGCGGACGTCGTCGCGGTAGCGATGACGGATGCCGAGACGGGCACGTGACACCACTGCCACCCTGTCTATCTAGGCGTAACGCAAGTCGAGGCGGACGTCATCGCGGTAGCGACGACGGACGCCGAGACGAGCACGTGACGCCAGGGCCACCCTGTCTATCTTAGGGTAACACGAGTCGAGGCGGACGTCGTCGCGGTAGCGACGACGGACGCCGAGACGAGCACGTGACCCCACTGCCACCCTGTCTATCTTAGGGTAACGCGAGTCGAGGCGGACGTCGTCGCGGTAGCGACGATGGACGCCGAGAAGGGCATGTGATAGCACTGCCACCCTCTCTATCTAAGGGTAACGCGAGTCGAGGCGGACGTCGTCGCGGTAGCGACCACGGACGCCGAGACGAGCACGTGACACCAGGGCCACCCTGTCTATCTTAGGGTAAAGCGAGTCGAGGCGGACGTCGTCGCGGTAGCGACGACGGACGCCGAGACGAGCACGTGACACCACTGCCACCCTATCTATCTTAGGGTAACGCGAGTCGAGGCGGACGTCGTCGCGGTAGCGACGATGCACGCCGAGACGCGCACGTGACACCACTGCCACCCTATCTATCTAAGCGTAACGTGAGTCGAGGCGGCCGTGGTCGCGGTAGTGACGACGGACGCCGAGACGAGCATGTGACACCAGGGCCACCCTGTCTATCTTAGGGTAACCCGAGTCGAGGCGGACGTCGTCGCGGTAGCGACGACGGACGCCGAGACGAGCACGTGACACCAGGGCTACCCTGTCTATCTTAGGGTAACGCGAGTCAAGGCGGACGTCGTCGCGGTAGCGACGACGGACGCCGAGACGAGCACGTGACACTAGGGCCTCCCTGTCTATCTTAGGGTCACGCGAGTCGAGGCGGACGTTGTCGCGGTAGGGACGACGGACGCCGAGACGAGCACGTGACACCACTGCAACCCTGTCTATCTTAGGGTAACGCGAGTCGAGGCGGACGTCGTCGCGGTAGTGACGACGGACGCCGAGACGAGCACGTGACACCACTGCCACCCTGTCTATCTTAGGGTAACGCGAGTCGAGGCGGACGTCGTCGCGGTAGCGACGATGCACGCCGAGACGGGCACGTGACACCACTGCCACCCTATCTATCTAAGCGTAACGTGAGTCGAGCCGGCCGTGGTCGCGGTAGCGACGACGGACGCCAAGACGAGCATGTGACACGAGGGCCACCCTGTCTATCTTAGGGTAACGCTAGTCGAGGCGGACGTCGTCGCGGTAGCGACGACGGACGCCGAAACGAGCACGTGACACTAGGGCCACCCTGTCTATCTTAGGGTCACGCGAGTCGAGGCGGACGTTGTCGCGGTAGCGACGACGGACGCGGAGACGAGCACGTGACACCAGGGCCAGCCTGTCTATCTTAGGGTAATGCGAGTCGAGGCGGACGTCGTCGCGGTAGCGACGACGAACCCCGAGACGAGCACGTGACACCACTGCCACCCTGTCTATCTTAGGGTAACGCGAGTCGAGGCGGACGTCGTCGCGGTAGTGACGACGGACGCCGAGACGAGCACGTGACACCACTGCCACCCTGTCTATCTTAGGGTAACGCGAGTCGAGGCGGACGTCGTCGCGGTAGCGACGACGGACGCCGAGACGAGCACGTGACACCACTGCCACCCTGTCTATCTTAGGGTAACGCGAGTCGAGGCGGACGTCGTCGCGGTAGCGACGACGGACGCCGAGACGAGCACGTGACACCACTGCCACCCTGTCTATCTTAGGGTAACGCGAGTCGAGGCGGACGTCGTCGCGGTAGCGACGATGGACGCCGAGACGGGCACGTGATAGCACTGCTACCCTCTCTATCTAAGGGTAACGCGAGTCGAGGCGGACGTCGTCGCGGTAGCGACCACGGACGCCGAGACGAGCACGTGACACCAGGGCCACCCTGTCTATCTTAGGGTAACGCGAGTCGAGGCGGACGTCGTCGCAGTAGCGACGACGGACGCCGATACGAGCACCACTGCCACCCTATCTATCTTAGGGTAACGCGAGTCGAGGCGGACGTCGTCGCGGTAGCGATGATGGACGCCGAGACGAGCACGTGACACCACTGCCACCCTGTCTATCTTAGGGTAATGCGAGTCGAGGCCGCGACGACGTACGCCGAGACGAGCACGTGACACCAGGGCCACCCTGTCTATCTTAGGGTAACGCGAGTCTAGGCGGACGTCGTCACGGTAGCGACGACGGACACCGAGACGAGCACGTGACACCAGGGCCACCCTGTCTATCTTAGGGTAAAGCGAGTCGAGGCGGACATCGTCGCGCTAGCGACGACGGACGCCTAGACGGTCACGTGACACCACTGCCACCCTATCTATCTTAGGGTAACGCGAGTCGAGGCGGACGTCGTCGCGGTAGCGACGACGGACGCCGAGACGAGCACGTGACGCCAGGGCCACCCTGTCTATCTTAGGGTAACAAGAGTCGAGGCGGACGTCGTCGCGGTAGCGACGACGGACGCCGAGACGAGCACGTGACCCCACTGCCACCCTGTCTATCTTAGGGTAACGCGAGTCGAGGCGGACGTCGTCGCGGTAGCGACGATGGACGCCGAGACGGGCATGTGATAGCACTGCCACCCTCTCTATCTAAGGGTAACGCGAGTCGAGGCGGACGTCGTCGCGGTAGCGACCACGGACGCCGAGACGAGCACGTGACACTAGGGCCACCCTGTCTATCTTAGAGTCACGCGAGTCGAGGCGGACGTTGTCGCGGTAGCGACGACGGACGCCGAGACGAGCACGTGACACCACTGCAACCCTGTCTATCTTAGGGTAACGCGAGTCGAGGCGGACGTCGTCGCGGTAGTGACGACGGACGCCGAGACGAGCACGTGACACCACTGCCACCCTGTCTATCTTAGGGTAACGCGAGTCGAGGCGGACGTCGTCGCGGTAGCGACGATGCACGCCGAGACGGGCACGTGACACCACTGCCACCCTATCTATCTAAGCGTAACGTGAGTCGAGCCGGCCGTGGTTGCGGTAGCGACGACGGACGCTAAGACGAGCATGTGACACCAGGGCCAACCCTGTCTATCTTAGGGTAACGCTAGTCGAGGCTGACGTCGTCGCGGTAGCGACGATGGACGCCGAAACGAGCACGTGACACTAGGGCCACCCTGTCTATCTTAGGGTCACGCGAGTTGAGGCGGACGTTGTCGCGGTAGCGACGACGGACGCGGAGACGAGCACGTGACACCAGGGCCAGCCTGTCTATCTTAGGGTAATGCGAGTCGAGGCGGACGTCGTCGCGGTAGCGACGACGGACGCCGAGACGAGCACGTGACACCACAGCCACCCTGTCTATCTTAGGGTATCGCCAGTCGAGGCGGACGTCGTCGCGGTAGTGACGACGTACGCCGAGACGAGCACGTGACACCAGGGCCACCCTGTCTATGTTAGGATAACGCGAGTCGAGGCGGACGTCGTCGCAGTAGCGACGACGGACGCCGAGACGACCACGTGACACTAGGGCCACCCTGTCTATCTTAGGGTCACGCGAGTCGAGACGGACGTCGTCGCGGTAGCGACGACGGACGCGGAGACGAGCATGTGACACCAGGGCCACCCTGTCTATCTTAGGGTAACGCGAGTCGAGGCGGACGTCGTTGCGGTAGCGACGACGGACGCCGATACGAGCACCACTGCCACCCTATCTATCTTAGGGTAACGCGAGTCGAGGCGGACGTCGTCGCGGTAGCGACGATGGACGCCGAGACGAGCACGTGACACCACTGCCACCCTGTCTATCTTAGGGTAATGCGAGTCGAGGCCGCGACAACGTACGCCGATACGAGCACGTGACACCAGGGCCATCCTGTCTATCTTAGGGTAACGCGAGTCTAGGCGGACGTCGTCACGGTAGCGATGACGGACGCCGAGACGAGCACGTGACACCACTGCCACCCTCTCTATCTTAGGGTAACGCGAGTCGAGGCGGACGTCGTCGCGGTAGCGACGTCGGACGCCGAGATGAGCACGTGACATCACTGCCACCCTGTCTATCTGAGGGTAACGCGAGTCGAGGCGGACGTCGTCGCGGTAACAACGACGGACGCGGAGACGAGCACGTGACACCAGGGCCACCCTGTCTATCTTAGGGTAAAGCGAGTCGAGGCGGACGTCGTCGTGGTAGCGACGACGGACGCCGAGACGAGCACGTGACACCACTGCCACCCTATCTATCTTAGGGTAACGCGAGTCGAGGCGGACGTCGTCGCGGTAGCGACGATGCACGCCGAGACGGGCACGTGACACCACTGCCACCCTATCTATCTAAGCGTAACGTGAGTCGAGCCGGCCGTGGTCGCGGTAGCGACGACGGACGCCGAGACGAGCATGTGACACCAGGGCCACCCTGTCTATCTTAGGGTAACGCGAGTCGAGGCGGACGTCGTCGCGGTAGCGACGACGGACGCCGAAACGAGCACGTGACACTAGGGCCACCCTGTCTATCTTAGGGTCACGCGAGTCGAGGCGGACGTTGTCGCGGTAGCGACGACGGACGCGGAGACGAGCACGTGACACCAGGGCCAGCCTGTCTATCTTAGGGTAATGCGAGTCGAGGCGGACGTCGTCGCGGTAGCGACGACGGACGCCGAGACGAGCACGTGACACCACTGCCACCCTGTCTATCTTAGGGTAACGCGAGTCGAGGCGGACGTCGTCGCGGTAGTGACGACGCACGCCGAGACGAGCACGTGACACCACTGCCACCCTGTCTATCTTAGGGTAACGCGAGTCGAGGCGGACGTCGTCGCGGTAGCGACGACGGATGCCGAGACGAGCACGTGACACCACTGCCACTCTGTTTATCTTAGGGTAACGCGAGTCGAGGCGGACGTCGTCGCGGTAGCGACGATGGCCGCCGAGACGGGCACGTGATAGTACTGCTACCCTCTCTATCTAAGGGTAACGCGAGTCGAGGCAGACGTCGTCGCGGTAGCGACCACGGACGCCGAGACGAGCACGTGACACTAGGGCCACCCTGTCTATCTTAGGATAACGCGAGTCGAGGCGGACGTCGTCGCAGTAGCGACGACGGACGCCGAGACGAGCACGTGACACTAGGGCCACCCTGTCTATCTTAGGGTCATGCGAGTCGAGGTGGACGTCGTCGCGGTAGCGACGACGGACGCGGAGAAGAGCATGTGACACCAGGGCCACCCAGTCTATCTTAGGGTAACGCGAGTCGAGGCGGACGTCTTCGCAGTAGCGACGACGGACGCCGAGACGAGCAAGTGACACCACTGCTACCCTGTCTATCTTAGGGTAATACGAGTCGAGGCGGACGTCGTCGCGGTAGCGACGACGTACGCCGAGACGAGCACGTGACACCAGGGCCACCCTGTCTATCTTAGGGTAACGCGAGTCTAGGCGGACGTCGTCACGGTAGCGACGACGGACACCGAGACGAGCACGTGACACCACTGCCACCCTGTCTATCTTAGGGTAACGCGAGTCGAGGCGGACGTCGTCGCGGTAGCGACGTCGGACGCCGAGACGAGCACGTGACATCACTGCCACCCTGTCTATCTAAGGGTAACGCGAGTCGAGGCGGACGTCGTCGCGGTAACAACGAAGGACGCCGAGACGACCACGTGACACTAGGGCCACCCTGTCTATCTTAGGGTCACGCGAGTCGAGACGGACGTCGTCGCGGTAGCGACAACGGACGCGGAGACGAGCATGTGACACCAGGGCCACCCTGTCTATCTTAGGGTAACGCGAGTCGAGGCGGACGTCGTCGCGGTAACAACGACGGACGCCGAGACAAGCACGTGACACCAGGGCCACCCTGTCTATCTTAGGGTAAAGCGAGTCGAGGCGGACGTCGTCGCGGTAGCGACGACGGACGCCGAGACGAGCACGTGACACCACTGCCACCCTATCTATCTTAGGGTAACGCGAGTCGAGGCGGATGTCGTCGCGGTAGCGACGATGGACGCCGAGACGAGCACATGACACCACTGCCACCCTGTCTATCTTAGGGTAATGCGAGTCGAGGCCGCGACGACGTACGCCGAGACGAGCACGTGACACCAGGGCCACCCTGTCTATCTTAGGGTAACGCGAGTCTAGGCGGACGTTGTCACGGTAGCGATGACGGACGCCGAGACGAGCACGTGACACCACTGCCACCCTGTCTATCTTAGGGTAACGCGAGTCGAGGCGGACATCGTCGCGGTAGCGACGACGGACGCTGAGACGAGCACGTGACACCACTGCCACCCTGTCTATCTTAGGGTAACGCGAGTCGAGGCGGACGTCGTCGCGGTAGCGACGACGGACGCCGTGACGGGCACGTGATAGCACTGCCACCCTCTCTATCTAAGGGTAACGCGAGTCGAGGCGGACGTCGTCGCGGTAGCGACCACGGACGCCGAGACGAGCACGTGACACCAGGGCCACCCTGTCTATCTTAGGGTAACGCGAGTCGAGGCGGACGTCGTCGCAGTAGCGACGACGGACGCCGAGACGAGCACGTGACACTAGGGCCACCCTGTCTATCTTAGGGTCATGCGAGTCGAGGTGGACGTCGTCGCGGTAGCGACGACGGACACGGAGAAGAGCATGTGACACCAGGGCCACCCTGTCTATCTTAGGGTAACGCGAGTCGAGGCGGACGTCTTCGCAGTAGCGACGACGGACGCCGAGACGAGCACGTGACACCACTGCTACCCTGTCTATCTTAGGGTAATACGAGTCGAGGCGGACGTCGTCGCGGTAGCGACGACGTACGCCGAGACGAGCACGTGACACCAGGGCCACCCTGTCTATCTTAGGGTAACGCGAGTCGAGGCGGACGTCGTCGGGGTAGCGACGTCGGACGCCGAGACGAGCACGTGACATCACTGCCACCCTGTCTATCTGAGGGTAACGCGAGTCGAGGCGGACGTCGTCGCGGTAACAACGACGGACGCCGAGACGAGCACGTGACACCAGGGCCACCCTGTCTATCTTAGGGTAAAGCGAGTCGAGGCGGACGTCGTCGCGGTAGCGACGACGGACGCCGAGACTAGCACGTGACACCACTGCCACCCTATCTATCTTAGGGTAACGCGAGTCGACGCGGACGTCGTCGCGGTAGCGACGATGCACGCCGAGAAGCGCCCGTGACACCACTGCCACCCTATCTATCTAAGCGTAACGTGAGTCGAGGCGGCCGTGGTCGCGGTAGTGACGACGGACGCCGAGACGAGCACGTGACACCACTGCCACCCTGTCTATCTTAGGGTAACGCGAGTCGAGGCGGACGTCGTCGCGGTAGCGACGATGGACGCCGAGACGGGCACGTGATAGCACTGCTACCCTCTCTATCTAAGGGTAACGCGAGTCGAGGCGGACGTCGTCGCGGTAGCGACCACGGACGCCGAGACGAGCATGTGACACCAGGGCCACCCTGTCTATCTTAGGGTAACGCGAGTCGAGGCGGACGTCGTCGCAGTAGCGACGACGGACGCCGATACGAGCACCACTGCCACCCTATCTATCTTAGGGTAACGCGAGTCGAGGCGGACGTCGTCGCGGTAGCGACGATGGACGCCGAGACGAGCACGTGACACCACTGCCACCCTGTCTATCTTAGGGTAATGCGAGTCGAGGCCGCGACGACGTACGCCGAGACGAGCACGTGACACCAGGGCCACCCTTGCTATCTTAGGGTAACGCGAGTCTAGGCGGACGTCGTCACGGTAGCGACGACGGACACCGAGACGAGCACGTGACACCAGGGCCACCCTGTCTATCTTAGGGTAAAGCGAGTCGAGGCGGATATCATCGCGCTAGCGACGACGGACGCCTAGACGGTCACGTGACACCACTGCCACCCTATCTATCTTAGGGTAACGCGAGTCGAGGCGGACGTCGTCGCGGTAGCGACGACGGATGCCGAGACGGGCACGTGACACCACTGCCACCCTGTCTATCTAGGCGTAACGCAAGTCGAGGGGGACGTCGTCGCGGTAGCGGCGACGGACGCCGAGACGAGCACGTGACGCCAGGGCCACCCTGTCTATCTTAGGGTAACACGAGTCGAGGCGGACGTCGTCGCGGTAGCGACGACGGACGCCGAGACGAGCACGTGACCCCACTGCCACCCTGTCTATCTTAGGGTAACGTGAGTCGAGGCGGACGTCGTCGCGGTAGCGACGATGGACGCCGAGACGGGCATGTGATAGCACTGTCACCCTCTCTATCTAAGGGTAACGCGAGTCGAGGCGGACGTCGTCGCGGTAGTGACCACGGACGCCGAGACGAGCACGTGACACCAGGGCCACCCTGTCTATTTAGAGTCACGCGAGTCGAGGCGGACGTTGTCGCGGTAGCGACGACGGACGCCGAGACGAGCACGTGATACCACTGCAACCCTGTCTATCTTAGGGTAACGCGAGTCGAGGCGGACGTCGTCGCGGTAGTGACGACGGACGCCGAGACGAGCACGTGACACCACTGCCACCCTGTCTATCTTAGGGTAACGCGAGTCGAGGCGGTCGTCGTCGCGGTAGCGACGATGCACGCCGAGACGGGCACGTGACACCACTGCCACCCTATCTATCTAAGCGTAACGTGAGTCGAGCCGGCCGTGGTCGCGGTAGCGACGACGGACGCTAAGACGAGCATGTGACACCAGGGCCAACCCTGTCTATCTTAGGGTAACGCTAGTCGAGGCTGACGTCGTCGCGGTAGCGACGATGGACGCCGAAACGAGCACGTGACACTAGGGCCACCCTGTCTATCTTAGGGTCACGCGAGTCGAGGCGGACGTTGTCGCGGTAGCGACGACAGACGCGGAGACGAGCACGTGACACCAGGGCCAGCCTGTCTATCTTAGGGTAATGCGAGTCGAGGCGGACGTCGTCGCGGTAGCGACGACGGACACCGAGACGAGCACGTGACACCACAGCCACCCTGTCTATCTTACGGTATCGCGAGTCGAGGCGGACGTCGTCGCGGTAGTGACGACGTACGCCGAGACGAGCACGTGACACCAGGGCCACCCTGTCTATGTTAGGATAACGCGAGTCGAGGCGGACGTCGTCGCAGTAGCGACGACGGACGCCGAGACGACCACGTGACACTAGGGCCACCCTCTCTATCTTAGGGTCACGCGAGTCGAGACGGACGTCGTCGCGGTAGCGACGACGGACGCGGAGACGAGCATGTGACACCAGGGCCACCCTGTCTATCTTAGGGTAACGCGAGTCGAGGCGGACGTCGTCGCGGTAGCGACGTCGGACGGCGAGACGAGCACGTGACATCACTGCCACCCTGTCTATCTGAGGGTAACGCGAGTCGAGGCGGACGTCGTCGCGGTAACAACGACGGACGCCGAGACGAGCACGTGACACCAGGGCCACCCTGTCTATCTTAGGGTAAAGCGAGTCGAGGCGGACGTCGTCGCGGCAGCGACGACGGACGCCGAGACGAGCAGGTGACACCACTGCCACCCTATCTATCTTAGGGTAACGCGAGTCGACGCGGACGTCGTCGCGGTAGCGACGATGCACGCCGAGACGCGCACGTGACACCACTGCCACCCTATCTATCTAAGCGTAACGTGAGTCGAGGCGGCCGTGGTCGCGGTAGTGACGACGGACGCCGAAACGAGCACGTGACACCACTGCCACCCTGTCTATCTTAGGGTAACGCGAGTCGAGGCGGACGTCGTCGCGGTAGCGACGATGGACGCCGAGACGGGCACGTGATAGCACTGCTACCCTCTCTATCTAAGGGTAACGCGAGTCGAGGCGGACGTCGTCGCGGTAGCGACCACGGACGCCGTGACGAGCACGTGACACCAGGGCCACCCTGTCTATCTTAGGGTAACGCGAGTCGAGGCGGACGTCGTCGCAGTAGCGACGACGGACGCCGATACGAGCACCCCTGCCACCCTATCTATCTTAGGGTAACGCGAGTCGAGGCGGACGTCGTCGCGGTAGCGACGATGGACGCCGAGACGAGCACGTGACACCAGTGCCACCCTGTCTATCTAGGCGTAACGCAAGTCGAGGCGGACGTCGTCGCGGTAGCGACGACGGACGCCGAGACGAGCACGTGACGCCAGGGCCACCCTGTCTATCTTAGGGTAACACGAGTCGAGGCGGACGTCGTTGCGGTAGCGACGACGGACGCCGAGACGAGCACGTGACCCCACTGCCACCCTGTCTATCTTAGGGTAACGTGAGTCGAGGCGGACGTCGTCGCGGTAGCGACGATGGACGCAGAGACGGGCATGTGATAGCACTGCCACCCTCTCTATCTAAGGGTAACGCGAGTCGAGGCGGACGTCGTCGCGGTAGCGACCACGGACGCCGAGACGAGCACGTGACACTAGGGCCACCCTGTCTATCTTAGAGTCACGCGAGTCGAGGCGGACGTTGTCGCGGTAGCGACGACGGACGCCGAGACGAGCACGTGACACCACTGCAACCCTGTCTATCTTAGGGTAACGCGAGTCGAGGCGGACGTCGTCGCGGTAGTGACGACGGACGCCGAGACGAGCACGTGACACCACTGCCACCCTGTC
Organism: Aegilops tauschii subsp. strangulata; assembly: GCF_002575655.3. Taxonomy (NCBI): domain Eukaryota; kingdom Viridiplantae; phylum Streptophyta; class Magnoliopsida; order Poales; family Poaceae; genus Aegilops; species Aegilops tauschii. The sequence continues at coordinate 406,396,814 of NC_053041.3, forward strand.
TATCTTAGGGTAACGCGAGTCGAGGCGGACGTCGTCGCGTTAGCGACGATGCACGCCGAGACGGGCACGTGACACCACTGCCACCCTATCTATCTAAGCGTAACGTGAGTCGAGCCGGCCGTGGTCGCGGTAGCGACGACGGACGCTAAGACGAGCATGTGACACCAGGGCCAACCCTGTCTATCTTAGGGTAACGCTAGTCGAGGCTGACGTCGTCGCGGTAGCGACGATGGACGCCGAAACGAGCTCGTGACACTAGGGCCACCCTGTCTATCTTAGGGTCACGCGAGTCGAGGCGGACGTTGTCGCGGTAGCGACGACGGACGCGGAGACGAGCACGTGACACCAGGGCCAGCCTGTCTATCTTAGGGTAATGCGAGTCGAGGCGGACGTCGTCGCGGTAGCGACGACGGACGCCGAGACGAGCACGTGACACCACAGCCACCCTGTCTATCTTAGGGTATCGCGAGTCGAGGCGGACGTCGTCGCGGTAGTGACGACGTACGCCGAGACGAGCACGTGACACCAGGGCCACCCTGTCTATGTTAGGATAACGCGAGTCGAGGCGGACGTCGTCGCAGTAGCGACGACGGACGCCGAGACGACCACGTGACACTAGGGCCACCCTGTCTATCTTAGGGTCACTCGAGTCGAGCCGGACGTCGTCGCGGTAGCGACGACGGACGCGGAGACGAGCATGTGACACCAGGGCCACCCTGTCTATCTTAGGGTAACGCGAGTCGAGGCGGACGTCGTTGCGGTAGCGACGACGGACGCCGATACGAGCACCACTGCCACCCTATCTATCTTAGGGTAACGCGAGTCGAGGCGGACGTCGTCGCGGTAGCGACGATGGACGCCGAGACGAGCACGTGACACCACTGCCACCCTGTCTATCTTAGGGTAATGCGAGTCGAGGCCGCGACGACGTACGCCGATACGAGCACGTGACACCAGGGCCATCCTGTCTATCTTAGGGTAACGCGAGTCTAGGCGGACGTCGTCACGGTAGCGATGACGGACGCCGAGACGAGCACGTGACACCACTGCCACCCTGTCTATCTTAGGGTAACGCGAGTCGAGGCGGACGTCGTCGCGGTAGCGACGCCGGACGCCGAGACGAGCACGTGACATCACTGCCACCCTGTCTATCTGAGGGTAACGCGAGTCGAGGCGGACGTCGTCGCGGTAACAACGACGGACGCGGAGACGACCACGTGACACCAGGGCCACCCTGTCTATCTTAGGGTAAAGCGAGTCGAGGCGGACGTCGTCGTGGTAGCGACGACGGACGCCGAGACGAGCACGTGACACTAGGGCCACCCTGTCTATCTTAGGGTAACGCGAGTCGAGGCGGACGTCGCCCCAGTAGCGACGACGGACGCCGAGACGAGCACGTGACACTAGGGCCACCCTGTCTATCTTAGGGTCATGCGAGTCGAGGTGGACGTCGTCGCGGTAGCGACGACGGACGCGGAGAAGAGCATGTGACACCAGGGCCACCCAGTCTATCTTAGGGTAACGCGAGTCGAGGCGGACGTCTTCGCAGTAGCGACGACGGACACCGAGACGAGCACGTGACACCACTGCTACCCTGTCTATCTTAGGGTAATACGAGTCGAGGCGGACGTCGTCGCGGTAGCGACGACGTACGCCGAGACGAGCACGTGACACCAGGGCCACCCTGTCTATCTTAGGGTAACGCGAGCCTAGGCGGACGTCGTCACGGTAGCGACGACGGACACCGAGACGAGCACGTGACACCACTGCCACCCTGTCTATCTTAGGGTAACGCGAGTCGAGGCGAACGTCGTCGCGGTAGCGACGTCGGACACCGAGACGAGCACGTGACATCACTGCCACCCTGTCTATCTGAGGGTAACGCGAGTCGAGGCGGACGTCGTCGCGGTAACAACGACGGACGCCGAGACGACCACGTGACACTAGGGCCACCCTGTCTATCTTAGGGTCACGCGAGTCGAGACGGACGTCGTCGCGGTAGCGACAACGGACGCGGAGACGAGCATGTGACACCAGGGCCACCCTGTCTATCTTAGGGTAACGCGAGTCGAGGCGGACGTCGTCGCGGTAGCGACGACGGACGCCGATACGAGCACCACTGCCACCCTATCTATCTTAGGGTAACGCGAGTCGAGGCGGATGTCGTCGCGGTAGCGACGATGGACGCCGAGACGAGCACATGACACCACTGCCACCCTGTCTATCTTAGGGTAATGCGAGTCGAGGCCGCGACGACGTACGCCGAGACGAGCACGTGACACCAGGGCCACCCTGTCTATCTTAGGGTAACGCGAGTCTAGGCGGACGTCGTCACAGTAGCGATGACGGACGCCGAGACGAGCACGTGACACCACTGCCACCCTGTCTATCTTAGGGTAACGCGAGTCGAGGCGGACATCGTCGCGGTAGCGACGACGGACGCCGAGACGAGCACGTGACACCACTGCCACCCTATCTATCTAAGCGTAACGTGAGTCGAGGCGGCCATGGTCGCGGTAGTGACGACGGACGCCGAAACAAGCACGTGACACCACTGCCACCCTGTCTATCTTAGGGTAACGCGAGTCGAGGCGGACGTCGTCGTGGTAGCGACGATGGACGCCGAGACGGGCACGTGATAGCACTGCTACCCTCTCTATCTAAGGGTAACGCGAGTCGAGGCGGACGTCGTCGCGGTAGCGACCACGGACGCCGAGACGAGCACGTGACACCAGGGCCACCCTGTCTATCTTAGGGTAACGCGAGTCGAGGCGGACGTCGTCGCAGTAGCGACGACGGACGCCGATACGAGCACCACTGCCACCCTATCTATCTTAGGGTAACGCGAGTCGAGGCGGACGTCGTCGCGGTAGCGACGATGGACGCCGAGACGAGCACGTGACACCACTGCCACCCTGTCTATCTTAGGGTAATGCGAGTCGAGGCCGCGACGACGTACGCCGAGACGAGCACGTGACACCAGGGCCACCCTTTCTATCTTTGGGTAACGCGAGTCTAGGCGGACGTCGTCACGGTAGCGACGACGGACACCGAGACGAGCACGTGACACCAGGGCCACCCTGTCTATCTTAGGGTAAAGCGAGTCGAGGCGGACATCGTCGCGCTAGCGACGACGGACGCCTAGACGGTCACGTGACACCACTGCCACCCTATCTATCTTAGGGTAACGCGAGTCGAGGCGGACGTCGTCGCGGTAGCGACGACGGATGCCGAGACGGGCACGTGACACCACTGCCACCCTGTCTATCTAGGCGTAACGCAAGTCGAGGCGGACGTCGTCGCGGTAGCGACGACGGACGCCGAGACGAGCACGTGACGCCAGGGCCACCCTGTCTATCTTAGGGTAACACGAGTCGAGGCGGACGTCGTCGCGGTAGCGACGACGGACGCCGAGACGAGCACGTAACCCCACTGCCACCCTGTCTATCTTAGGGTAACGTGAGTCGAGGCGGACGTCATCGCGGTAGCGACGATGGACGCCGAGACGGGCCTGTGATAGCACTGCCACCCTCTCTATCTAAGGGTAACGCGAGTCGAGGCGGACGTCGTCGCGGTAGCGACCACGGACGCCGAGACGAGCACGTGACACTAGGGCCACCCTGTCTATCTTAGAGTCACGCGAGTCGAGGTGGACGTTGTCGCGGTAGCGACGACGGACGCCGAGACGAGCACGTGACACCACTGCAACCCTGTCTATCTTAGGGTAACGCGAGTCGAGGCGGACGTCGTCGCGGTAGTGACGACGGACGCCGAGACGAGCACGTGACACCACTGCCACCCTGTCTATCTTAGGGTAATGCGAGTCGAGGCCGCGACGACGTACGCCGAGACGAGCACGTGACACCAGGGCCACCCTTTCTATCTTAGGGTAACGCGAGTCTAGGCGGACGTCGTCACGGTAGCGACGACGGACACCGAGACGAGCACGTGACACCAGGGCCACCCTGTCTATCTTAGGGTAAAGCGAGTCGAGGCGGACATCGTCGCGCTAGCGACGACGGACGCCTAGACGGTCACGTGACACCACTGCCACCCTATCTATCTTAGGGTAACGCGAGTCGAGGCGGACGTCGTCGCGGTAGCGACGACGGATGCCGAGACGGGCACGTGACACCACTGCCACCCTGTCTATCTAGGCGTAATGCAAGTCGAGGCGGACGTCGTCGCGGTAGCGACGACGGACGCCGAGACGAGCACGTGACGCCAGGGCCACCCTGTCTATCTTAGGGTAACACGAGTCGAGGCGGACGTCGTTGCGGTAGCGACGACGGACGCCGAGACGAGCACGTGACCCCACTGCCACCCTGTCTATCTTAGGGTAACGTGAGTCGAGGCGGACGTCGTCGCGGTAGCGACGATGGACGCCGAGACGGGCATGTGATAGCACTGCCACCCTCTCTATCTAAGGGTAACGCGAGTCGAGGCGGACGTCGTCGCGGTAGCGACCACGGACGCCGAGACGAGCACGTGACACTAGGGCCACCCTGTCTATCTTAGAGTCACGCGAGTCGAGGCGGACGTTGTCGCAGTAGCGACGACGGACGCCGAGACGAGCACGTGACACCACTGCAACCCTGTCTATCTTAGGGTAACGCGAGTCGAGGCGGACGTCGTCGCGGTAGTGACGACGGACGCCGAGACGAGCACGTGACACCACTGCCACCCTGTCTATCTTAGGGTAACGCGAGTCGAGGCGGACGTCGTCGCGGTAGCGACGATGCACGCCGAGACGGGCACGTGACACCACTGCCACCCTATCTATCTAAGCGTAACGTGAGTCGAGCCGGCCGTGGTCGCGGTAGCGACGACGGACGCTAAGACGAGCATGTGACACCAGGGCCAACCCTGTCTATCTTAGGGTAACGCTAGTCGAGGCTGACGTCGTCGCGGTAGCGACGATGGACGCCGAAACGAGCACGTGACACTAGGGCCACCCTGTCTATCTTAGGGTCACGCGAGTCGAGGCGGACGTTGTCGCGGTAGCGACGACGGACGCGGAGACGAGCACGTGACACCAGGGCCAGCCTGTCTATCTTAGGGTAATGCGAGTCGAGGCGGACGTCGTCGCGGTAGCGACGACGGACGCCGAGACGAGCACGTGACACCACAGCCACCCTGTCTATCTTAGGGTATCGCGAGTCGAGGCGGACGTCGTCGCGGTAGTGACGACGTACGCCGAGACGAGCACGTGACACCAGGGCCACCCTGTCTATGTTAGGATAACGCGAGTCGAGGCGGACGTCGTCGCAGTAGCGACGACGGACGCCGAGACGACCACGTGACACTAGGGCCACCCTGTCTATCTTAGGGTCACGCGAGTCGAGACGGACGTCGTCGCAGTAGCGACGACGGACGCGGAGACGAGCATGTGACACCAGGGCCACCCTGTCTATCTTAGGGTAACGCGAGTCGAGGCGGACGTCGTTGCGGTAGCGACGACGGACGCCGATACGAGCACCACTGCCACCCTATCTATCTTAGGGTAACGCGAGTCGAGGCGGACGTCGTCGCGGTAGCGACGATGGACGCCGAGACGAGCACGTGACACCACTGCCACCCTGTCTATCTTAGGGTAATGCGAGTCGAGGCCGCGACGACGTACGCCGATACGAGCACGTGACACCAGGGCCATCCTGTCTATCTTAGGGTAACGCGAGTCTAGGCGGACGTCGTCACGGTAGCGATGACGGACGCCGAGACGAGCACGTGACACCACTGCCACCCTGTCTATCTTAGGGTAACGCGAGTCGAGGCGGACGTCGTCGCGGTAGCGACGTCGGACGCCGAGACGAGCACGTGACATCACTGCCACCCTGTCTATCTGAGGGTAACGGGAGTCGAGGCGGACGTCGTCGCGGTAACAACGACGGACGCGGAGACGAGCACGTGACACCAGGGCCACCCTGTCTATCTTAGGGTAAAGCGAGTCGAGGCGGACGTCGTCGTGGTAGCGACGACGGACGCCGAGACGAGCACGTGACACTAGGGCCACCCTGTCTATCTGAGGGTAACGCGAGTCGAGGCGGACGTCGTCGCAGTAGCGACGACGGACGCCGAGACGAGCACGTGACACTAGGGCCACCCTGTCTATCTTAGGGTCATGCGAGTCGAGGTGGACGTCGTCGCGGTAGCGACGACGGACGCGGAGAAGAGCATGTGACACCAGGGCCACCCAGTCTATCTTAGGGTAACGCGAGTCGAGGCGGACGTCTTCGCAGTAGCGACGACGGACACCGAGACGAGCACGTGACACCACTGCTACCCTGTCTATCTTAGGGTAATACGAGTCGAGGCGGACGTCGTCGCGGTAGCGACGACGTACGCCGAGACGAGCACGTGACACCAGGGCCACCCTGTCTATCTTAGGGTAACGCGAGCCTAGGCGGACGTCGTCACGGTAGCGACGACGGACACCGAGACGAGCACGTGACACCACTGCCACCCTGTCTATCTTAGGGTAACGCGAGTGGAGGCGGACATCGTCGCGGTAGCGACGTCGGACACCGAGACGAGCACGTGACATCACTGCCACCCTGTCTATCTGAGGGTAACGCGAGTCGAGGCGGACGTCGTCGCGGTAACAACGACGGACGCCGAGACGACCACGTGACACTAGGGCCACCCTGTCTATCTTAGGGTCACGCGAGTCGAGACGGACGTCGTCGCGGTAGCGACAACGGACGCGGAGACGAGCATGTGACACCAGGGCCACCCTGTCTATCTTAGGGTAACGCGAGTCGAGGCGGACGTCGTCGCGGTAGCGACGACGGACGCCGATACGAGCACCACTGCCACCCTATCTATCTTAGGGTAACGCGAGTCGAGGCGGATGTCGTCGCGGTAGCGACGATGGACGCCGAGACGAGCACATGACACCACTGCCACCCTGTCTATCTTAGGGTAATGCGAGTCGAGGCCGCGACGACGTACGCCGAGACGAGCACGTGACACCAGGGCCACCCTGTCTATCTTAGGGTAACGCGAGTCTAGGCGGACGTCGTCACGGTAGCGATGACGGACGCCGAGACGAGCACGTGACACCACTGCCACCCTGTCTATCTTAGGGTAACGCGAGTCGAGGCGGACATCGTCGCGGTAGCGACGACGGACGCCGAGACGAGCACGTGACACCACTGCCACCCTATCTATCTAAGCGTAACGTGAGTCGAGGCGGCCGTGGTCGCGGTAGTGACGACGGACGCCGAAACAAGCACGTGACACCACTGCCACCCTGTCTATCTTAGGGTAACGCGAGTCGAGGCGGACGTCGTCGCGGTAGCGACGATGGACGCCGAGACGGGCACGTGATAGCACTGCTACCCTCTCTATCTAAGGGTAACGCGAGTCGAGGCGGACGTCGTCGCGGTAGCGACCACGGACGCCGAGACGAGCACGTGACACCAGGGCCACCCTGTCTATCTTAGGGTAACGCGAGCCTAGGCGGACGTCGTCACGGTAGCGACGACGGACACCGAGACGAGCACGTGACACCACTGCCACCCTGTCTATCTTAGGGTAACGCGAGTGGAGGCGGACATCGTCGCGGTAGCGACGTCGGACACCGAGACGAGCACGTGACATCACTGCCACCCTGTCTATCTGAGGGTAACGCGAGTCGAGGCGGACGTCGTCGCGGTAACAACGACGGACGCCGAGACGACCACGTGACACTAGGGCCACCCTGTCTATCTTAGGGTCACGCGAGTCGAGACGGACGTCGTCGCGGTAGCGACAACGGACGCGGAGACGAGCATGTGACACCAGGGCCACCCTGTCTATCTTAGGGTAACGCGAGTCGAGGCGGACGTCGTCGCGGTAGCGACGACGGACGCCGATACGAGCACCACTGCCACCCTATCTATCTTAGGGTAACGCGAGTCGAGGCGGATGTCGTCGCGGTAGCGACGATGGACGCCGAGACGAGCACATGACACCACTGCCACCCTGTCTATCTTAGGGTAATGCGAGTCGAGGCCGCGACGACGTACGCCGAGACGAGCACGTGACACCAGGGCCACCCTGTCTATCTTAGGGTAACGCGAGTCTAGGCGGACGTCGTCACGGTAGCGATGACGGACGCCGAGACGAGCACGTGACACCACTGCCACCCTGTCTATCTTAGGGTAACGCGAGTCGAGGCGGACATCGTCGTGGTAGCGACGACGGACGCCGAGACGAGCACGTGACACCACTGCCACCCTATCTATCTAAGCGTAACGTGAGTCGAGGCGGCCGTGGTCGCGGTAGTGACGACGGACGCCGAAACAAGCACGTGACACCACTGCCACCCTGTCTATCTTAGGGTAACGCGAGTCGAGGCGGACGTCGTCGCGGTAGCGACGATGGACGCCGAGACGGGCACGTGATAGCACTGCTACCCTCTCTATCTAAGGGTAACGCGAGTCGAGGCGGACGTCGTCGCGGTAGCGACCACGGACGCCGAGACGAGCACGTGACACCAGGGCCACCCTGTCTATCTTAGGGTAACGCGAGTCGAGGCGGACGTCGTCGCAGTAGCGACGACGGACGCCGATACGAGCACCACTGCCACCCTATCTATCTTAGGGTAACGCGAGTCGAGGCGGACGTCGTCGCGGTAGCGACGATGGACGCCGAGACGAGCACGTGACACCACTGCCACCCTGTCTATCTTAGGGTAATGCGAGTCGAGGCCGCGACGACGTACGCCGAGACGAGCACGTGACACCAGGGCCACCCTTTCTATCTTAGGGTAACGCGAGTCTAGGCGGACGTCGTCACGGTAGCGACGACGGACACCGAGACGAGCACGTGACACCAGGGCCACCCTGTCTATCTTAGGGTAAAGCGAGTCGAGGCGGACATCGTCGCGCTAGCGACGACGGACGCCTAGACGGTCACGTGACACCACTGCCACCCTATCTATCTTAGGGTAACGCGAGTCGAGGCGGACGTCGTCGCGGTAGCGACGACGGATGCCGAGACGGGCACGTGACACCACTACCACCCTGTCTATCTAGGCGTAACGCAAGTCGAGGCGGACGTCGTCGCGGTAGCGACGACGGACGCCGAGACGAGCACGTGACGCCAGGGCCACCCTGTCTATCTTAGGGTAACACGAGTCGAGGCGGACGTCGTCGCGGTAGCGACGACGGACGCCGAGACGAGCACGTGACCCCACTGCCACCCTGTCTATCTTAGGGTAACGTGAGTCGAGGCGGACGTCGTCGCGGTAGCGACGATGGACGCCGAGACGGGCCTGTGATAGCACTGCCACCCTCTCTATCTAAGGGTAACGCGAGTCGAGGCGGACGTCGTCGCGGTAGCGACCACGGACGCCGAGACGAGCACGTGACACTAGGGCCACCCTGTCTATCTTAGAGTCACGCGAGTCGAGGCGGACGTTGTCGCGGTAGCGACGACGGACGCCGAGACGAGCACGTGACACCACTGCAACCCTGTCTATCTTAGGGTAACGCGAGTCGAGGCGGACGTCGTCGCGGTAGTGACGACGGACGCCGAGACGAGCACGTGACACCACTGCCACCCTGTCTATCTTAGGGTAACGCGAGTCGAGGCGGACGTCGTCGCGGTAGCGACGATGCACGCCGAGACGGGCACGTGACACCACTGCCACCCTATCTATCTAAGCGTAACGTGAGTCGAGCCGGCCGTGGTCGCGGTAGCGACGACGGACGCTAAGACGAGCATGTGACACCAGGGCCAACCCTGTCTATCTTAGGGTAACGCTAGTCGAGGCTGACGTCGTCGCGGTAGCGACGATGGACGCCGAAACGAGCACGTGACACTAGGGCCACCCTGTCTATCTTAGGGTCACGCGAGTCGAGGCGGACGTTGTCGCGGTAGCGACGACGGACGCGGAGACGAGCACGTGACACCAGGGCCAGCCTGTCTATCTTAGGGTAATGCGAGTCGAGGCGGACGTCGTCGCGGTAGCGACGACGGACGCCGAGACGAGCACGTGACACCACAGCCACCCTGTCTATCTTAGGGTATCGCGAGTCGAGGCGGACGTCGTCGCGGTAGTGACGACGTACGCCGAGACGAGCACGTGACACCAGGGCCACCCTGTCTATCTTAGGGTAACACGAGTCGAGGCGGACGTCGTCGCGGTAGCGACGACGGACGCCGAGACGAGCACGTGACCCCACTGCCACCCTGTCTATCTTAGGGTAACGTGAGTCGAGGCGGACGTCGTCGCGGTAGCGACGATGGACGCCGAGACGGGCCTGTGATAGCACTGCCACCCTCTCTATCTAAGGGTAACGCGAGTCGAGGCGGACGTCGTCGCGGTAGCGACCACGGACGCCGAGACGAGCACGTGACACTAGGGCCACCCTGTCTATCTTAGAGTCACGCGAGTCGAGGCGGACGTTGTCGCGGTAGCGACGACGGACGCCGAGACGAGCACGTGACACCACTGCAACCCTGTCTATCTTAGGGTAACGCGAGTCGAGGCGGACGTCGTCGCGGTAGTGACGACGGACGCCGAGACGAGCACGTGACACCACTGCCACCCTGTCTATCTTAGGGTAACGCGAGTCGAGGCGGACGTCGTCGCGGTAGCGACGATGCACGCCGAGACGGGCACGTGACACCACTGCCACCCTATCTATCTAAGCGTAACGTGAGTCGAGCCGGCCGTGGTCGCGGTAGCGACGACGGACGCTAAGACGAGCATGTGACACCAGGGCCAACCCTGTCTATCTTAGGGTAACGCTAGTCGAGGCTGACGTCGTCGCGGTAGCGACGATGGACGCCGAAACGAGCACGTGACACTAGGGCCACCCTGTCTATCTTAGGGTCACGCGAGTCGAGGCGGACGTTGTCGCGGTAGCGACGACGGACGCGGAGACGAGCACGTGACACCAGGGCCAGCCTGTCTATCTTAGGGTAATGCGAGTCGAGGCGGACGTCGTCGCGGTAGCGACGACGGACGCCGAGACGAGCACGTGACACCACAGCCACCCTGTCTATCTTAGGGTATCGCGAGTCGAGGCGGACGTCGTCGCGGTAGTGACGACGTACGCCGAGACGAGCACGTGACACCAGGGCCACCCTGTCTATGTTAGGATAACGCGAGTCGAGGCGGACGTCGTCGCAGTAGCGACGACGGACGCCGAGACGACCACGTGACACTAGGGCCACCCTGTCTATCTTAGGGTCACGCGAGTCGAGACGGACGTCGTCGCGGTAGCGACGACGGACGCGGAGACGAGCATGTGACACCAGGGCCACCCTGTCTATCTTAGGGTAACGCGAGTCGAGGCGGACGTCGTTGCGGTAGCGACGACGGACGCCGATACGAGCACCACTGCCACCCTATCTATCTTAGGGTAACGCGAGTCGAGGCGGACGTCGTCGCGGTAGCGACGATGGACGCCGAGACGAGCACGTGACACCACTGCCACCCTGTCTATCTTAGGGTAATGCGAGTCGAGGCCGCGACGACGTACGCCGCTACGAGCACGTGACACCAGGGCCATCCTGTCTATCTTAGGGTAACGCGAGTCTAGGCGGACGTCGTCACGGTAGCGATGACGGACGCCGAGACGAGCACGTGACACCACTGCCACCCTGTCTATCTTAGGGTAACGCGAGTCGAGGCGGACGTCGTCGCGGTAGCGACGTCGGACGCCGAGACGAGCACGTGACATCACTGCCACCCTGTCTATCTGAGGGTAACGCGAGTCGAGGCGGACGTCGTCGCGGTAACAACGACGGACGCGGAGACGAGCACGTGACACCAGGGCCACCCTGTCTATCTTAGGGTAAAGCGAGTCGAGGCGGACGTCGTCGTGGTAGCGACGACGGACGCCGAGACGAGCACGTGACACTAGGGCCACCCTGTCTATCTTAGGGTAACGCGAGTCGAGGCGGACGTCGTCGCAGTAGCGACGACGGACGCCGAGACGAGCACGTGACACTAGGGCCACCCTGTCTATCTTAGGGTCAGGCGAGTCGAGGTGGACGTCGTCGCGGTAGCGACGACGGACGCGGAGAAGAGCATGTGACACCAGGGCCACCCAGTCTATCTTAGGGTAACGCGAGTCGAGGCGGACGTCTTCGCAGTAGCGACGACGGACACCGAGACGAGCACGTGACACCACTGCTACCCTGTCTATCTTAGGGTAATACGAGTCGAGGCGGACGTCGTCGCGGTAGCGACGACGTACGCCGAGACGAGCACGTGACACCAGGGCCACCCTGTCTATCTTAGGGTAACGCGAGCCTAGGCGGACGTCGTCACGGTAGCGACGACGGACACCGAGACGAGCACGTGACACCACTGCCACCCTGTCTATCTTAGGGTAACGCGAGTCGAGGCGGACGTCGTCGCGGTAGCGACGTCGGACGCCGAGACGAGCACGTGACATCACTGCCACCCTGTCTATCTGAGGGTAACGCGAGTCGAGGCGGACGTCGTCGCGGTAACAACGACGGACGCCGAGACGACCACGTGACACTAGGGCCACCCTGTCTATCTTAGGGTCACGCGAGTCGAGACGGACGTCGTCGCGGTAGCGACAACGGACGCGGAGACGAGCATGTGACACCAGGGCCACCCTGTCTATCTTAGGGTAACGCGAGTCGAGGCGGACGTCGTCGCGGTAGCGACGACGGACGCCGATACGAGCACCACTGCCACCCTATCTATCTTAGGGTAACGCGAGTCGAGGCGGATGTCGTCGCGGTAGCGACGATGGACGCCGAGACGAGCACATGACACCACTGCCACCCTGTCTATCTTAGGGTAATGCGAGTCGAGGCCGCGACGACGTACGCCGAGACGAGCACGTGACACCAGGGCCACCCTGTCTATCTTAGGGTAACGCGAGTCTAGGCGGACGTCGTCACGGTAGCGATGACGGACGCCGAGACGAGCACGTGACACCACTGCCACCCTGTCTATCTTAGGGTAACGCGAGTCGAGGCGGACATCGTCGCGGTAGCGACGACGGACGCCGAGACGAGCACGTGACACCACTGCCACCCTATCTATCTAAGCGTAACGTGAGTCGAGGCGGCCGTGGTCGCGGTAGTGACGACGGACGCCGAAACAAGCACGTGACACCACTGCCACCCTGTCTATCTTAGGGTAACGCGAGTCGAGGCGGACGTCGTCGCGGTAGCGACGATGGACGCCGAGACGGGCACGTGATAGCACTGCTACCCTCTCTATCTAAGGGTAACGCGAGTCGAGGCGGACGTCGTCGCGGTAGCGACCACGGACGCCGAGACGAGCACGTGACACCAGGGCCACCCTGTCTATCTTAGGGTAACGCGAGTCGAGGCGGACGTCGTCGCAGTAGCGACGACGGACGCCGATACGAGCACCACTGCCACCCTATCTATCTTAGGGTAACGCGAGTCGAGGCGGACGTCGTCGCGGTAGCGACGATGGACGCCGAGACGAGCACGTGACACCACTGCCACCCTGTCTATCTTAGGGTAATGCGAGTCGAGGCCGCGACGACGTACGCCGAGACGAGCACGTGACACCAGGGCCACCCTTTCTATCTTAGGGTAACGCGAGTCTAGGCGGACGTCGTCACGGTAGCGACGACGGACACCGAGACGAGCACGTGACACCAGGGCCACCCTGTCTATCTTAGGGTAAAGCGAGTCGAGGCGGACATCGTCGCGCTAGCGACGACGGACGCCTAGACGGTCACGTGACACCACTGCCACCCTATCTATCTTAGGGTAACGCGAGTCGAGGCGGACGTCGTCGCGGTAGCGACGACGGATGCCGAGACGGGCACGTGACACCACTGCCACCCTGTCTATCTAGGCGTAACGCAAGTCGAGGCGGACGTCGTCGCGGTAGCGACGACGGACGCCGAGACGAGCACGTGACGCCAGGGCCACCCTGTCTATCTTAGGGTAACACGAGTCGAGGCGGACGTCGTCGCGGTAGCGACGACGGACGCCGAGACGAGCACGTGACCCCACTGCCACCCTGTCTATCTTAGGGTAACGTGAGTCGAGGCGGACGTCGTCGCGGTAGCGACGATGGACGCCGAGACGGGCCTGTGATAGCACTGCCACCCTCTCTATCTAAGGGTAACGCGAGTCGAGGCGGACGTCGTCGCGGTAGCGACCACGGACGCCGAGACGAGCACGTGACACTAGGGCCACCCTGTCTATCTTAGAGTCACGCGAGTCGAGGCGGACGTTGTCGCGGTAGCGACGACGGACGCCGAGACGAGCACGTGACACCACTGCAACCCTGTCTATCTTAGGGTAACGCGAGTCGAGGCGGACGTCGTCGCGGTAGTGACGACGGACGCCGAGACGAGCACGTGACACCACTGCCACCCTGTCTATCTTAGGGTAACGCGAGTCGAGGCGGACGTCGTCGCGGTAGCGACGATGCACGCCGAGACGGGCACGTGACACCACTGCCACCCTATCTATCTAAGCGTAACGTGAGTCGAGCCGGCCGTGGTCGCGGTAGCGACGACGGACGCTAAGACGAGCATGTGACACCAGGGCCAACCCTGTCTATCTTAGGGTAACGCTAGTCGAGGCTGACGTCGTCGCGGTAGCGACGATGGACGCCGAAACGAGCACGTGACACTAGGGCCACCCTGTCTATCTTAGGGTCACGCGAGTCGAGGCGGACGTTGTCGCGGTAGCGACGACGGACGCGGAGACGAGCACGTGACACCAGGGCCAGCCTGTCTATCTTAGGGTAATGCGAGTCGAGGCGGACGTCGTCGCGGTAGCGACGACGGACGCCGAGACGAGCACGTGACACCACAGCCACCCTGTCTATCTTAGGGTATCGCGAGTCGAGGCGGACGTCGTCGCGGTAGTGACGACGTACGCCGAGACGAGCACGTGACACCAGGGCCACCCTGTCTATGTTAGGATAACGCGAGTCGAGGCGGACGTCGTCGCAGTAGCGACGACGGACGCCGAGACGACCACGTGACACTAGGGCCACCCTGTCTATCTTAGGGTCACGCGAGTCGAGACGGACGTCGTCGCGGTAGCGACGACGGACGCGGAGACGAGCATGTGACACCAGGGCCACCCTGTCTATCTTAGGGTAACGCGAGTCGAGGCGGACGTCGTTGCGGTAGCGACGACGGACGCCGATACGAGCACCACTGCCACCCTATCTATCTTAGGGTAACGCGAGTCGAGGCGGACGTCGTCGCGGTAGCGACGATGGACGCCGAGACGAGCACGTGACACCACTGCCACCCTGTCTATCTTAGGGTAATGCGAGTCGAGGCCGCGACGACGTACGCCGCTACGAGCACGTGACACCAGGGCCATCCTGTCTATCTTAGGGTAACGCGAGTCTAGGCGGACGTCGTCACGGTAGCGATGACGGACGCCGAGACGAGCACGTGACACCACTGCCACCCTGTCTATCTTAGGGTAACGCGAGTCGAGGCGGACGTCGTCGCGGTAGCGACGTCGGACGCCGAGACGAGCACGTGACATCACTGCCACCCTGTCTATCTGAGGGTAACGCGAGTCGAGGCGGACGTCGTCGCGGTAACAACGACGGACGCGGAGACGAGCACGTGACACCAGGGCCACCCTGTCTATCTTAGGGTAAAGCGAGTCGAGGCGGACGTCGTCGTGGTAGCGACGACGGACGCCGAGACGAGCACGTGACACTAGGGCCACCCTGTCTATCTTAGGGTAACGCGAGTCGAGGCGGACGTCGTCGCAGTAGCGACGACGGACGCCGAGACGAGCACGTGACACTAGGGCCACCCTGTCTATCTTAGGGTCAGGCGAGTCGAGGTGGACGTCGTCGCGGTAGCGACGACGGACGCGGAGAAGAGCATGTGACACCAGGGCCACCCAGTCTATCTTAGGGTAACGCGAGTCGAGGCGGACGTCTTCGCAGTAGCGACGACGGACACCGAGACGAGCACGTGACACCACTGCTACCCTGTCTATCTTAGGGTAATACGAGTCGAGGCGGACGTCGTCGCGGTAGCGACGACGTACGCCGAGACGAGCACGTGACACCAGGGCCACCCTGTCTATCTTAGGGTAACGCGAGCCTAGGCGGACGTCGTCACGGTAGCGACGACGGACACCGAGACGAGCACGTGACACCACTGCCACCCTGTCTATCTTAGGGTAACGCGAGTCGAGGCGGACGTCGTCGCGGTAGCGACGTCGGACGCCGAGACGAGCACGTGACATCACTGCCACCCTGTCTATCTGAGGGTAACGCGAGTCGAGGCGGACGTCGTCGCGGTAACAACGACGGACGCCGAGACGACCACGTGACACTAGGGCCACCCTGTCTATCTTAGGGTCACGCGAGTCGAGACGGACGTCGTCGCGGTAGCGACAACGGACGCGGAGACGAGCATGTGACACCAGGGCCACCCTGTCTATCGTAGGGTAACGCGAGTCGAGGCGGACGTCGTCGCGGTAGCGACGACGGACGCCGATACGAGCACCACCGCCACCCTATCTATCTTAGGGTAACGCGAGTCGAGGCGGATGTCGTCGCGGTAGCGACGATGGACGCCGAGACGAGCACATGACACCACTGCCACCCTGTCTATCTTAGGGTAATGCGAGTCGAGGCCGCGACGACGTACGCCGAGACGAGCACGTGACACCAGGGCCACCCTGTCTATCTTAGGGTAACGCGAGTCTAGGCGGACGTCGTCACGGTAGCGATGACGGACGCCGAGACGAGCACGTGACACCACTGCCACCTTGTCTATCTTAGGGTAACGCGAGTCGAGGCGGACATCGTCGCGGTAGCGACGACGGACGCCGAGACGAGCACGTGACACCACTGCCACCCTGTCTATCTTAGGGTAACGCGAGTCGAGGCGGACGTCGTCGCGGTAGCGACGACGGACGCCGTGACGGGCACGTGATAGCACTGCCACCCTCTCTATCTAAGGGTAACGCGAGTCGAGGCGGACGTCGTCGCGGTAGCGACCACGGACGCCGAGACGAGCACGTGACACCAGGGCCACCCTGTCAATCTTAGGGTAACGCGAGTCGAGGCGGACGTCGTCGCAGTAGCGATGACGGACGCCGAGACGAGCACGTGACACTAGGGCCACCCTGTCTATCTTAGGGTCATGCGAGTCGAGGTGGACGTCGTCGCGGTAGCGACGACGGATGCCGAGACGAGCACGTGACACCACTGCCACCCTATCTATCTTAGGGTAACGCGAGTCGACGCGGACGTCGTCGCGGTAGCGACGACGGACGCCGAGACGAGCACGTGACACCAGGGCCACCCTGTCTATCTTAGGGTAACGCGAGTCGAGGCGGACGTCGTCGCGGTAGCGACGTCGGACGCCGAGACGAGCACGTGACATCACTGCCACCCTGTCTATCTGAGGGTAACGCGAGTCGAGGCGGACGTCGTCGCGGTAACAACGACGGACGCCGAGACGAGCAACGGACACCAGGGCCACCCTGTCTATCTTAGGGTAAAGCGAGTCGAGGCGGACGTCGTCGCGGTAGCGACGACGGATGCCGAGACGAGCACGTGACACCACTGCCACCCTATCTATCTTAGGGTAACGCGAGTCGACGCGGACGTCGTCGCGGTAGCGACGATGCACGCCGAGACGCGCACGTGACACCACTGCCACCCTATCTATCTAAGCGTAACGTGAGTCGAGGCGGCCGTGGTCGCGGTAGTGACGACGGACGCCGAGACGAGCATGTGACACCAGTGCGACCCTGTCTATCTTAGGGTAACGCGAGTCGAGGCGGACGTCGTCGCGGTAGCGACGACGGACGCCGAGACGAGCACGTGACACCAGCGCTACCCTGTCTATCTTAGGGTAACGCGAGTCGAGGCGGACGTCGTCGCGGTAGCGACGACGGACGCCGAGACGAGCACGTGACACTAGGGCCACCCTATCTATCTTAGGGTCACGCGAGTCGAGGCGGACGTTGTCGCGGTAGCGACGACAGACGCCGAGACAAGCACGTGACACCACTGCAACCCTGTCTATCTTAGGGTAACGCGAGTCGAGGCGGACGTCGTCGCGGTAGTGACGACGGACGCCGAGACGAGCACGTGACACTACTGCCACCCTGTCTATCTTAGGGTAACGCGAGTCGAGGCGGACGTCGTCGCGGTAGCGACGACGGACGCCGAAACGAGCACGTGACACTAGGGCCACCCTGTCTATCTTAGGGTCACGCGAGTCGAGGCGGACGTTGTCGCGGTAGCGACGACGGACGCGGAGACGAGCACGTGACACCAGGGCCAGCCTGTCTATCTTAGGGTAATGTGAGTCGAGGCGGACGTCGTCGCGGTAGCGACGACGGACGCCGAGACGAGCACGTGACACCACTGCCACCCTGTCTATCTTAGGGTAACGTGAGTCGAGGCGGACGTCGTCGCGGTAGTGACGACGGACGCCGAGACGAGCACGTGACACAATTGCCACCCTGTCTATCTTAGGGTAACGCGAGTCGAGGCGGACGTCGTCGTGGTAGCTACGACGGACGCCGAGACGAGCACGTGACACCACTGCCACCCTGTCTATCTTAGGGTAACGCGAGTCGAGGCGGACGTCATCGCGGTAGCGACGATGGACGCCGAGACGGGCACGTGATAGCACTGCTACCCTCTCTATCTAAGGGTAACGCGGGTCGAGGCGGACGTCGTCGCAGTAGCGACCACGGACGCTGAGACGAGCACGTGACACCAGGGCCACCCTGTCTATCTTAGGGTAACGCGAGTCGAGGCGGACGTCGTCGCAGTAGCGACGACGGACGCCGAGACAAGCACGTGACACTAGGGCCACCCTGTCTATCTTAGGGTCATGCGAGTCGAGGTGGACGTCGTCGCGGTAGCGACGACGGACACGGAGAAGAGCATGTGACACCAGGGCCACCCTGTCTATCTTATGGTAACGCGAGTCGAGGCGGACGTCTTCGCAGTAGCGACGACGGACGCCGAGACGAGCACGTGACACCACTGCTACCCTGTCTATCTTAGGGTAATACGAGTCGAGGCGGACGTCGTCGCGGTAGCGACGACGTACGCCGAGACGAGCACGTGACACCAGGGCCACGCTGTCTATCTTAGGGTAACGCGAGTCTAGGCGGACGTCGTCACGGTAGCGACGACGGACACCGAGACGAGCACGTGACACCACTGCCACCCTATCTATCTTAGGGTAACGCGAGTCCAGGCGGACGTCGTCGTGGTAGCGACGATGCACGCCGAGACGCGCACGTGACACCACTGCCACCCTATCTATCTAAGCGTAACGTGAGTCGAGGCGGCTGTGGTCGCGGTAGTGACGACGGACGCCGAGACGAGCATGTGACACCAGTGCCACCATGTCTACCTTAGGGTAACGCGAGTCGAGGCGGACGTCGTCGCGGTTGCGACGACGGACGCCGAGACGAGCACGTGACACCAGGGCTACCCTGTCTATCTTAGGGTAACGCGAGTCGAGGCGGACGTCGTCGCGGTAGCGACGACGGACGCCGAGACGAGCACGTGACACTAGGGCCACCCTGTCTATCTTAGGGTAACGCGAGTCGAGGCGGACGTCGTCGCGGTAGCGACGATGGACGCCGAGACGGGCACGTGATAGCACTGCTACCCTCTCTATCTAAGGGTAACGCGAGTCGAGGCGGACGTCGTCGCGGTAACGACCACGGACGCCGAGACAAGCACGTGACACCAGGGCCACCCTGTCTATCTTAGGGTAACGCGAGTCGAGGCGGACGTCCTCGCAGTAGCGACGACGGACGCCGAGACGAGCACGTGACACTAGGGCCACCCTGTCTATCTTAGGGTCATGCGAGTCGAGGTGGACGTCGTCGCGGTAGCGACGACGGACGCGGAGAAGAGCATGTGACACCAGGGCCACCCAGTCTATCTTAGGGTAACGCGAGTCGAGGCGGACGTCTTCGCAGTAGCGACGACGGACGCCGAGACGAGCACGTGACACCACTGCTACCCTGTCTATCTTAGGGTAATACGAGTCGAGGCGGATGTCGTCGCGGTAGCGACGACGTACGCCGAGACGAGCACGTGACACCAGGGCCACCCTGTCTATCTTAGGGTAACGCGAGTCTAGGCGGCGTTGTCACGGTAGCGACGACGGACACCGAGACGAGCACGTGACACCACTGCCACCCTGTCTATCTTAGGGTAACACGAGTCGAGGCGGACGTCATCGCGGTAGCGACGTCGGACGCCGAGACGAGCACGTGACATCACTGCCACCCTGTCTATCTGAGGGTAACGCGAGTCGAGGCGGACGTCGTCGCGGTAACAACGACGGACGCCGAGACGAGCACGTGACACCAGGGCCACCCTGTCTATCTTAGGGTAAAGCGAGTCGAGGCGGACGTCGTCGCGGTAGCGACGACGGACGCCGAGACGAGCACGTGACACCACTGCCACCCTATCTATCTTAGGGTAACGCGAGTCGAGGCGGACGTCGTCGCGGTAGCGACGATGCACGCCGAGACGCGCACGTGACACCACTGCCACCCTATCTATCTAAGCGTAACGTGAGTCGAGGCGGCCGTGGTCGCGGTAGTGACGACGGACGCCGAGACGAGCATGTGACACCAGGGCCACCCTGTCTATCTTAGGGTAACCCGAGTCGAGGCGGACGTCATCGCGGTAGCGACGACGGACGCCGAGACGAGCACGTGACACCAGGGCTACCCTGTCTATCTTAGGGTAACGCGAGTCGAGGCGGACGTCGTCGCGGTAGCGACGACGGAAGCCGAGACGAGCACGTGACACTAGGGCCACCCTGTCTATCTTAGGGTCAAGCGAGTCGAGGCGGACGTTGTCGCGGTAGCGACGACGGACGCCGAGACGAGCACGTGACACCACTGCAACCCTGTCTATCTTAGGGTAACGCGAGTCGAGGCGAACGTCGTCGCGGTAGTGACGACGGACGCCGAGACGAGCACGTGACACCACTGCCACCCTGTCTATCTTAGGGTAACGCGAGTCGAGGCGGACGTCTTCGCGGTAGCGACGATGCACGCCGAGACGGGCACGTGACACCACTGCCACCCTATCTATCTAAGCGTAATGTGAGTCGAGCCGGCCGTGGTCGCGGTAGCGACGACGGACGCCGAGACGAGCATGTGACACGAGGGCCACCCTGTCTATCTTAGGGTAACGCTAGTCGAGGCGGACGTCGTCGCGGTAGCGACGACGGACGCCGAAACGAGCACGTGACACTAGGGCCATCCTGTCTATCTTAGGGTCACGCGAGTCGAGGCGGACGTTGTCGCGGTAGCGACGACGGACGCGGAGACGAGCACGTGACACCAGGGCCAGCCTGTCTATCTTAGGGTAATGCGAGTCGAGGCGGACGTCGTCGCGGTAGCGACGACGAACGCCGAGACGAGCACGTGACACCACTGCCACCCTGTCTATCTTAGGGTAACGCGAGTCGAGGCGGACGTCGTCGCGGTAGCGACGACGGATGCCGAGACGAGCACGTGACACCACTGCCACCCTATCTATCTTAGGGTAACGCGAGTCGACGCGGACGTCGTCGCGGTAGCGACGATGCACGCCGAGACGCGCACGTGACACCACTGCCACCCTATCTATCTAAGCGTAACGTGAGTCGAGGCGGCCGTGGTCGCGGTAGTGACGACGGACGCCGAGACGAGCATGTGACACCAGTGCGACCCTGTCTATCTTAGGGTAACGCGAGTTGAGGCGGACGTCGTCGCGGTAGCGACGACGGACGCCGAGACGAGCACGTGACACCAGCGCTACCCTGTCTATCTTAGGGTAACGCGAGTCGAGGCGGACGTCGTCGCGGTAGCGACGACGGACGCCGAGACGAGCACGTGACACTAGGGCCACCCTATCTATCTTAGGGTCACGCGAGTCGAGGCGGACGTTGTCGCGGTAGCGACGACAGACGCCGAGACAAGCACGTGACACCACTGCAACCCTGTCTATCTTAGGGTAACGCGAGTCGAGGCGGACGTCGTCGCGGTAGTGACGACGGACGCCGAGACGAGCACGTGACACCACTGCCACCCTGTCTATCTTAGGGTAACGCGAGTCGAGGCGGACGTCGTCGCGGTAGCGACGACGGACGCCGAAACGAGCACGTGACACTAGGGCCACCCTGTCTATCTTAGGGTCACGCGAGTCGAGGCGGACGTTGTCGCGGTAGCGACGACGGACGCGGAGACGAGCACGTGACAACAGGGCCAGCCTGTCTATCTTAGGGTAATGTGAGTCGAGGCGGACGTCGTCGCGGTAGCGACGACGGACGCCGAGACGAGCACGTGACACCACTGCCACCCTGTCTATCTTAGGGTAACGTGAGTCGAGGCGGACGTCGTCGCGGTAGTGACGACGGACGCCGAGACGAGCACGTGACACCATTGCCACCCTGTCTATCTTAGGGTAACGCGAGTCGAGGCGGACGTCGTCGCGGTAGCTACGACGGACGCCGAGACGAGCACGTGACACCACTGCCACCCTGTCTATCTTAGGGTAACGCGAGTCGAGGCGGACGTCATCGCGGTAGCGACGATGGACGCCGAGACGGGCACGTGATAGCACTGCTACCCTCTCTATCTAAGGGTAACGCGGGTCGAGGCGGACGTCGTCGCAGTAGCGACCACGGACGCTGAGACGAGCACGTGACACCAGGGCCACCCTGTCTATCTTAGGGTAACGCGAGTCGAGGCGGACGTCGTCGCAGTAGCGACGACGGACGCCGAGACAAGCACGTGACACTAGGGCCACCCTGTCTATCTTAGGGTCATGCGAGTCGAGGTGGACGTCGTCGCGGTAGCGACGACGGACACGGAGAAGAGCATGTGACACCAGGGCCACCCTGTCTATCTTATGGTAACGCGAGTCGAGGCGGACGTCTTCGCAGTAGCGACGACGGACGCCGAGACGAGCACGTGACACCACTGCTACCCTGTCTATCTTAGGGTAATACGAGTCGAGGCGGACGTCGTCGCGGTAGCGATGACGTACGCCGAGACGAGCACGTGACACCAGGGCCACGCTGTCTATCTTAGGGTAACGCGAGTCTAGGCGGACGTCGTCACGGTAGCGACGACGGACACCGAGACGAGCACGTGACACCACTGCCACCCTGTCTATCTTAGGGTAAAGCGAGTCGAGGCGGACGTCGTCGCGGTAGCGACGACGGACGCCGAGACGAGCACGTGACACCACTGCCACCCTATCTATCTTAGGGTAACGCGAGTCCAGGCGGACGTCGTCGTGGTAACGACGATGCACGCCGAGACGCGCACGTGACACCACTGCCACCCTATCTATCTAAGCGTAACGTGAGTCGAGGCGGCTGTGGTCGCGGTAGTGACGACGGACGCCGAGACGAGCATGTGACACCAGTGCCACCCTGTCTACCTTAGGGTAACGCGAGTCGAGGCGGACGTCGTCGCGGTTGCGACGACGGACGCCGAGACGAGCACGTGACACCAGGGCTACCCTGTCTATCTTAGGGTAACGCGAGTCGAGGCGGACGTCGTCGCGGTAGCGACGACGGACGCCGAGACGAGCACGTGACACTAGGGACACCCTGTCTATCTTAGGGTAACGCGAGTCGAGGCGGACGTCGTCGCGGTAGCGACGATGGACGCCGAGACGGGCACGTGATAGCACTGCTACCCTCTCTATCTAAGGGTAACGCGAGTCGAGGCGGACGTCGTCGCGGTAACGACCACGGACGCCGAGACAAGCACGTGACACCAGGGCCACCCTGTCTATCTTAGGGTAACGCGAGTCGAGGCGGACGTCCTCGCAGTAGCGACGACGGACGCCGAGACGAGCACGTGACACTAGGGCCACCCTGTCTATCTTAGGGTCATGCGAGTCGAGGTGGACGTCGTCGCGGTAGCGACGACGGACGCGGAGAAGAGCATGTGACACCAGGGCCACCCAGTCTATCTTAGGGTAACGCGAGTCGAGGCGGACGTCTTCGCAGTAGCGACGACGGACGCCGAGACGAGCACGTGACACCACTGCTACCCTGTCTATCTTAGGGTAATACGAGTCGAGGCGGATGTCGTCGCGGTAGCGACGACGTACGCCGAGACGAGCACGTGACACCAGGGCCACCCTGTCTATCTTAGGGTAACGCGAGTCTAGGCGGCGTTGTCACGGTAGCGACGACGGACACCGAGACGAGCACGTGACACCACTGCCACCCTGTCTATCTTAGGGTAACACGAGTCGAGGCGGACGTCATCGCGGTAGCGACGTCGGACGCCGAGACGAGCACGTGACATCACTGCCACCCTGTCTATCTGAGGGTAACGCGAGTCGAGGCGGACGTCGTCGCGGTAACAACGACGGACGCCGAGACGAGCACGTGACACCAGGGCCACCCTGTCTATCTTAGGGTAAAGCGAGTCGAGGCGGACGTCGTCGCGGTAGCGACGACGGACGCCGAGACGAGCACGTGACACCACTGCCACCCTATCTATCTTAGGGTAACGTGAGTCGAGGCGGACGTCGTCGCGGTAGCGACGATGCACGCCGAGACGCGCACGTGACACCACTGCCACCCTATCTATCTAAGCGTAACGTGAGTCGAGGCGGCCGTGGTCGCGGTAGTGACGACGGACGCCGAGACGAGCATGTGACACCAGGGCCACCCTGTCTATCTTAGGGTAACCCGAGTCGAGGCGGACGTCATCGCGGTAGCGACGACGGACGCCGAGACGAGCACGTGACACCAGGGCTACCCTGTCTATCTTAGGGTAACGCGAGTCGAGGCGGACGTCGTCGCGGTAGCGACGACGGAAGCCGAGACGAGCATGTGACACTAGGGCCACCCTGTCTATCTTAGGGTCAAGCGAGTCGAGGCGGACGTTGTCGCGGTAGCGACGACGGACGCCGAGACGAGCACGTGACACCACTGCAACCCTGTCTATCTTAGGGTAACGCGAGTCGAGGCGGACGTAGTCGCGGTAGGGACGACGGACGCCGAGACGAGCACGTGACACCACTGCCACCCTGTCTATCTTAGGGTAACGCGAGTCGAGGCGGACGTCTTCGCGGTAGCGACGATGCACGCCGAGACGGGCACGTGACACCACTGCCACCCTATCTATCTAAGCGTAATGTGAGTCGAGCCGGCCGTGGTCGCGGTAGCGACGACGGACGCCGAGACGAGCATGTGACACGAGGGCCACCCTGTCTATCTTAGGGTAACGCTAGTCGAGGCGGACGTCGTCGCGGTAGCGACGACGGACGCCGAAACGAGCACGTGACACTAGGGCCATCCTGTCTATCTTAGGGTCACGCGAGTCGAGGCGGACGTTGTCGCGGTAGCGACGACGGACGCGGAGACGAGCACGTGACACCAGGGCCAGCCTGTCTATCTTAGGGTAATGCGAGTCGAGGCGGACGTCGTCGCGGTAGCGACGACGAACGCCGAGACGAGCACGTGACACCACTGCCACCCTGTCTATCTTAGGGTAACGCGAGTCGAGGCGGACGTCGTCGCGGTAGCGACGACGAACGCCGAGACGAGCACGTGACACCACTGCCACCCTGTCTATCTTAGGGTAACGCGAGTCGACGCGGACGTCGTCGCGGTAGCGACGATGCACGCCGAGACGCGCACGTGACACCACTGCCACCCTATCTATCTAAGCGTAACGTGAGTCGAGGCGGCCGTGGTCGCGGTAGTGACGACGGACGCCGAGACGAGCATGTGACACCAGTGCGACCCTGTCTATCTTAGGGTAACGCGAGTTGAGGCGGACGTCGTCGCGGTAGCGACGACGGACGCCGAGACGAGCACGTGACACCAGCGCTACCCTGTCTATCTTAGGGTAACGCGAGTCGAGGCGGACGTCGTCGCGGTAGCGACGACGGACGCCGAGACGAGCACGTGACACTAGGGCCACCCTATCTATCTTAGGGTCACGCGAGTCGAGGCGGACGTTGTCGCGGTAGCGACGACAGACGCCGAGACAAGCACGTGACACCACTGCAACCCTGTCTATCTTAGGGTAACGCGAGTCGAGGCGGACGTCGTCGCGGTAGTGACGACGGACGCCGAGACGAGCACGTGACACCACTGCCACCCTGTCTATCTTAGGGTAACGCGAGTCGAGGCGGACGTCGTCGCGGTAGCGACGACGGACGCCGAAACGAGCACGTGACACTAGGGCCACCCTGTCTATCTTAGGGTCACGCGAGTCGAGGCGGACGTTGTCGCGGTAGCGACGACGGACGCGGAGACGAGCACGTGACAACAGGGCCAGCCTGTCTATCTTAGGGTAATGTGAGTCGAGGCGGACGTCGTCGCGGTAGCGACGACGGACGCCGAGACGAGCACGTGACACCACTGCCACCCTGTCTATCTTAGGGTAACGTGAGTCGAGGCGGACGTCGTCGCGGTAGTGACGACGGACGCCGAGACGAGCACGTGACACCATTGCCACCCTGTCTATCTTAGGGTAACGCGAGTCGAGGCGGACGTCGTCGCGGTAGCTACGACGGACGCCGAGACGAGCACGTGACACCACTGCCACCCTGTCTATCTTAGGGTAACGCGAGTCGAGGCGGACGTCATCGCGGTAGCGACGATGGACGCCGAGACGGGCACGTGATAGCACTGCTACCCTCTCTATCTAAGGGTAACGCGGGTCGAGGCGGACGTCGTCGCAGTAGCGACCACGGACGCTGAGACGAGCACGTGACACCAGGGCCACCCTGTCTATCTTAGGGTAACGCGAGTCGAGGCGGACGTCGTCGCAGTAGCGACGACGGACGCCGAGACAAGCACGTGACACTAGGGCCACCCTGTCTATCTTAGGGTCATGCGAGTCGAGGTGGACGTCGTCGCGGTAGCGACGACGGACACGGAGAAGAGCATGTGACACCAGGGCCACCCTGTCTATCTTATGGTAACGCGAGTCGAGGCGGACGTCTTCGCAGTAGCGACGACGGACGCCGAGACGAGCACGTGACACCACTGCTACCCTGTCTATCTTAGGGTAATACGAGTCGAGGCGGACGTCGTCGCGGTAGCGATGACGTACGCCGAGACGAGCACGTGACACCAGGGCCACGCTGTCTATCTTAGGGTAACGCGAGTCTAGGCGGACGTCGTCACGGTAGCGACGACGGACACCGAGACGAGCACGTGACACCACTGCCACCCTGTCTATCTTAGGGTAAAGCGAGTCGAGGCGGACGTCGTCGCGGTAGCGACGACGGACGCCGAGACGAGCACGTGACACCACTGCCACCCTATCTATCTTAGGGTAACGCGAGTCCAGGCGGACGTCGTCGTGGTAACGACGATGCACGCCGAGACGCGCACGTGACACCACTGCCACCCTATCTATCTAAGCGTAACGTGAGTCGAGGCGGCTGTGGTCGCGGTAGTGACGACGGACGCCGAGACGAGCATGTGACACCAGTGCCACCCTGTCTACCTTAGGGTAACGCGAGTCGAGGCGGACGTCGTCGCGGTTGCGACGACGGACGCCGAGACGAGCACGTGACACCAGGGCTACCCTGTCTATCTTAGGGTAACGCGAGTCGAGGCGGACGTCGTCGCGGTAGCGACGACGGACGCCGAGACGAGCACGTGACACTAGGGACACCCTGTCTATCTTAGGGTAACGCGAGTCGAGGCGGACGTCGTCGCGGTAGCGACGATGGACGCCGAGACGGGCACGTGATAGCACTGCTACCCTCTCTATCTAAGGGTAACGCGAGTCGAGGCGGACGTCGTCGCGGTAACGACCACGGACGCCGAGACAAGCACGTGACACCAGGGCCACCCTGTCTATCTTAGGGTAACGCGAGTCGAGGCGGACGTCCTCGCAGTAGCGACGACGGACGCCGAGACGAGCACGTGACACTAGGGCCACCCTGTCTATCTTAGGGTCATGCGAGTCGAGGTGGACGTCGTCGCGGTAGCGACGACGGACGCGGAGAAGAGCATGTGACACCAGGGCCACCCAGTCTATCTTAGGGTAACGCGAGTCGAGGCGGACGTCTTCGCAGTAGCGACGACGGACGCCGAGACGAGCACGTGACACCACTGCTACCCTGTCTATCTTAGGGTAATACGAGTCGAGGCGGATGTCGTCGCGGTAGCGACGACGTACGCCGAGACGAGCACGTGACACCAGGGCCACCCTGTCTATCTTAGGGTAACGCGAGTCTAGGCGGCGTTGTCACGGTAGCGACGACGGACACCGAGACGAGCACGTGACACCACTGCCACCCTGTCTATCTTAGGGTAACACGAGTCGAGGCGGACGTCATCGCGGTAGCGACGTCGGACGCCGAGACGAGCACGTGACATCACTGCCACCCTGTCTATCTGAGGGTAACGCGAGTCGAGGCGGACGTCGTCGCGGTAACAACGACGGACGCCGAGACGAGCACGTGACACCAGGGCCACCCTGTCTATCTTAGGGTAAAGCGAGTCGAGGCGGACGTCGTCGCGGTAGCGACGACGGACGCCGAGACGAGCACGTGACACCACTGCCACCCTATCTATCTTAGGGTAACGTGAGTCGAGGCGGACGTCGTCGCGGTAGCGACGATGCACGCCGAGACGCGCACGTGACACCACTGCCACCCTATCTATCTAAGCGTAACGTGAGTCGAGGCGGCCGTGGTCGCGGTAGTGACGACGGACGCCGAGACGAGCATGTGACACCAGGGCCACCCTGTCTATCTTAGGGTAACCCGAGTCGAGGCGGACGTCATCGCGGTAGCGACGACGGACGCCGAGACGAGCACGTGACACCAGGGCTACCCTGTCTATCTTAGGGTAACGCGAGTCGAGGCGGACGTCGTCGCGGTAGCGACGACGGAAGCCGAGACGAGCATGTGACACTAGGGCCACCCTGTCTATCTTAGGGTCAAGCGAGTCGAGGCGGACGTTGTCGCGGTAGCGACGACGGACGCCGAGACGAGCACGTGACACCACTGCAACCCTGTCTATCTTAGGGTAACGCGAGTCGAGGCGGACGTAGTCGCGGTAGTGACGACGGACGCCGAGACGAGCACGTGACACCACTGCCACCCTGTCTATCTTAGGGTAACGCGAGTCGAGGCGGACGTCTTCGCGGTAGCGACGATGCACGCCGAGACGGGCACGTGACACCACTGCCACCCTATCTATCTAAGCGTAATGTGAGTCGAGCCGGCCGTGGTCGCGGTAGCGACGACGGACGCCGAGACGAGCATGTGACACGAGGGCCACCCTGTCTATCTTAGGGTAACGCTAGTCGAGGCGGACGTCGTCGCGGTAGCGACGACGGACGCCGAAACGAGCACGTGACACTAGGGCCATCCTGTCTATCTTAGGGTCACGCGAGTCGAGGCGGACGTTGTCGCGGTAGCGACGACGGACGCGGAGACGAGCACGTGACACCAGGGCCAGCCTGTCTATCTTAGGGTAATGCGAGTCGAGGCGGACGTCGTCGCGGTAGCGACGACGAACGCCGAGACGAGCACGTGACACCACTGCCACCCTGTCTATCTTAGGGTAACGCGAGTCGAGGCGGACGTCGTCGCGGTAGTGACGACGGACGCCGAGACGAGCACGTGACACCACTGCCACCCTGTCTATCTTAGGGTAACGCGAGTCGAGGCGGACGTCGTCACGATAGCGACGACGGACGCCGAGACGAGCACGTGACACCACTGCCACCCTGTCTATCTTAGGGTAACGCGAGTCGAGGCGGACGTCGTCGCGGTAGCGACGATGGACGCCGAGACGGGCACGTGATAGCACTGCTACCCTCTCTATCTAAGGGTAACGCGAGTCGAGGCGGACGTCGTCGCGGTAGCGACCACGGAGGCCGAGACGAGCACGTGACACCAGGGCCACCCTGTCTATCTTAGGGTAACGCGAGTCGAGGCGGACGTCGTCGCGGTAGCGACGACGAACGCCGAGACGAGCACGTGACACCACTGCCACCCTGTCTATCTTAGGGTAACGCGAGTCGAGGCGGACGTCGTCGCGGTAGTGACGACGGACGCCGAGACGAGCATGTGACACCACTGCCACCCTGTCTATCTTAGGGTAACGCGAGTCGAGGCGGACGTCGTCACGATAGCGACGACGGACGCCGAGACGAGCACGTGACACCACTGCCACCCTGTCTATCTTAGGGTAACGCGAGTCGAGGCGGACGTCGTCGCGGTAGCGACGATGGACGCCGAGACGGGCACGTGATAGCACTGCTACCCTCTCTATCTAAGGGTAACGCGAGTCGAGGCGGACGTCGTCGCGGTAGCGACCACGGAGGCCGAGACGAGCACGTGACACCAGGGCCACCCTGTCTATCTTAGGGTAACGCGAGTCGAGGCGGACGTCGTCGCAGTAGCGACGACGGACGCCGATACGAGCACCACTGCCACCCTATCTATCTTAGGGTAACGCGAGTCGAGGCGGACGTCGTCGCGGTAGCGACGATGGACGCCGAGACGAGCACGTGACACCACTGCCACCCTGTCTATCTTAGGGTAATGCGAGTCGAGGTCGCGACGACGTACGCCGAGACGAGCACGTGACACCAGGGCCACCCTGTCAACTTAGGGTAATGCGAGTCTAGGCGGACGTCGTCACGGTAGCGACGACGGACGCCGAGACGAGCACGTGACACCACTGCCACCCTGTCTATCTTAGGGTAACGCGAGTCGAGGCGGACGTCGTCGCGGTAGCGACGTCGGACGCCGAGACGAGCACGTGACATCACTGCCACCCTGTCTATCTGAGGGTAACGCGAGTCGAGGCGGACGTCGTCGCGGTAACAACGACGGACGCGGAGACGAGCACGTGACACCAGGGCCACCCTGTCTATCTTAGGGTAAAGCGAGTCGAGGCGGACGTCGTCGCGGTAGCGACGACGGACGCCGAGACGAGCACGTGACACCACTGCCACCCTATCTATCTTAGGGTAACGCGAGTCGAGGCGGACGTCGTCGCGGTAGCGACGATGCACGCCGAGACGGGCACGTGACACCACTGCCACCCTATCTATCTAAGCGTAACGTGAGTCGAGCCGGCCGTGGTCGCGGTAGCGACGACGGACGCCGAGATGAGCATGTGACACCAGGGCCACCCTGTCTATCTTAGGGTAACGCGAGTCGAGGCGGACGTCGTCGCGGTAGCGACGACGGACGCCGAGACGAGCACGTGACACTAGGGCCACCCTGTCTATCTTAGGGTCACGCGAGTCGAGGCGGACGTTGTCGCTACGCACGTGGAGACGAGCACGTGACACCAGGGCCAGCCTGTCTATCTTAGGCTAATGCGAGTCGAGGCGGACGTCGTCGCGGTAGCGACGACGGACGCCGAGACGAGCACGTGACACCACTGCCACCCTGTCTATCTTAGGGTAACGCGAGTCGAGGCGGACGTCGTCAGGGTAGTGACGACGGACGCCGAGACAAGCACGTGACACCACTGCCACCCTGCCTATCTTAGGGTAACGCGAGTCGAGGCGGACGTCGTCGCGGTAGCGACGACGGACGCCGAGACGAGCACGTGACACCACTGCCACCCTGTCTATCTTAGGGTAACGCGAGTCGAGGCGGACGTCGTCGCCGTAGCGACGATGGACGCCGAGACGGGCACGTGATAGCACTGGTACCCTCTCTATCTAAGGGTAACGCGAGTCGAGGCGGACGTCGTCGCGGTAGCGACCACGGACGCCGAGACGAGCACGTGACACCAGGGCCACCCTGTCTATCTTAGGGTAACGCGAGTCGAGGCGGACGTCGTCGCAGTAGCGACGACGGACGCCGATACGAGCACCACTGCCACCCTATCTATCTTAGGGTAACGCGAGTCGAGGCGGACGTCGTCGCGGTAGCGACGATGGACGCCGAGACGAGCACGTGACACCACTGCCACCCTGTCTTTCTTAGGGTAACGCGAGTCGAGGCGGACGTCGTCGCGGCAGCGACGATGCACGCCGAGACGGGCACGTGACACCACTGCCACCCTATCTATCTAAGCGTAACGTGAGTCGAGCCGGCCGTGGTCGCGGTAGCGACGACGGACGCCGAGACGAGCATGTGACACCAGGGCCACCCTGTCTATCTTAGGGTAACGCGAGTCGAGGCGGACGTCGTCGCGGTAGCGATGACGGACGCCGAGACGAGCACGTGACACTAGGGCCACCCTGTCTATCTTAGGGTCACGCGAGTCGAGGCGGACGTTGTCGCTACGCACGCGGAGACGAGCACGTGACACCAGGGCCAACCTGTCTATCTTAGGCTAATGCGAGTCGAGGCGGACGTCGTCGCGGTAGCGACGACGGACGCCGAGACGAGCACGTAAAACCACTACCACCCTGTCTATCTTAGGGTAACGCGAGTCGAGGCGGACGTCGTCGCGGTAGTGACGACGGACGCCGAGACGAGCACGTGACACCACTGCCACCCTGTCTATCTTAGGGTAACGCGAGTCGAGGCGGACGTCGTCGCGGTAGTGACGACGGACGCCGAGACGAGCACGTGACACCACTGCCACCCTGTCTATCTTAGGGTAACGCGAGTCGAGGCGAACGTCGTCGCGGTAGCGACGATGGACGCCGAGACGGGCACGTGATAGCACTGCTACCCTCTCTATCTAAGGGTAACGCGAGTCGAGGCGGACGTCGTCGCGGTAGCGACCACGGACGCCGAGACGAGCACGTGACACCAGGGCCACCCTGTCTATCTTAGGGTAACGCGAGTCGAGGCAGACGTCGTCGCAGTAGCGACGACGGACGCTGATACGAGCACCACTGCCACCCTATCTATCTTAGGGTAACGCGAGTCGAGGCGGACGTCGTCGCGGTAGCGACGATGGACGCCGAGACGAGCACGTGACACCACTGCCACCCTGTCTATCTTATGGTAATGCGAGTCGAGGCCGCGACGACGTACGCCGAGACGAGCACGTGACACCAGGGCCACCCTGTCTATCTTAGGGTAACGCGAGTCTAGGCGGACGTCGTCACGGTTGCGACGACGGACGCCGAGACGAGCACGTGACACCACTGCCACCCTGTCTATCTTAGGGTAACGCGAGTCGAGGCGGACGTCGTCGTGGTAGCGACGTCGGACGCCGAGACGAGCACGTGAAATCACTGCCACCCTGTCTATCTGAGGGTAACGCGAGTCGAGGCGGACGTCATCGCGGTAACAACGACGGACGCTGAGACGAGCACGTGACACGAGGGCCACCCTGTCTATCTTATGGTAAAGCGAGTCGAGGCGGACGTCGTCGCGGTAGCGACGACGGACGCCGAGACGAGCACGTGACACCACTGCCACCCTATCTATCTTAGGGTAACGCGAGTCGAGGCGGACGTCGTCGCGGCAGCGACGATGCACGCCGAGACGGGCACGTGACACCACTGCCACCCTATCTATCTAAGCGTAACGTGAGTCGAGCCGGCCGTGGTCGCGGTAGCGACGACGGACGCCGAGACGAGCATGTGACACCAGGGCCACCCTGTCTATCTTAGGGTAACGCGAGTCGAGGCGGACGTCGTCGCGGTAGCGACGACGGACGCCGAGACGAGCATGTGACACTAGGGCCACCCTGTCTATCTTAGGGTCACGCGAGTCGAGGCGGACGTTCTCGCTACGCACGCGGAGACGAGCACGTGACACCAGGGCCAGCCTGTCTATCTTAGGCTAATGCGAGTCGAGGCGGACGTCGTCGCGGTAGCGACGACGGACGCCGAGACGAGCACGTGACACCACTACCACCCTGTCTATCTTAGGGTAACGCGAGTCGAGGCGGACGTCGTCGCGGTAGTGACGACGGACGCCGAGACGAGCACGTGACACCACTGCCACCCTGTCTATCTTAGGGTAACGCGAGTCGAGGCGGACGTCGTCGCGGTAGTGACGACGGACGCCGAGACGAGCACGTGACACCACTGCCACCCTGTCTATCTTAGGGTAACGCGAGTCGAGGCGGACGTCGTCGCGGTAGCGACGATGGACGCCGAGACGGGCACATGATAGCACTGCTACCCTCTCTATCTAAGCGTAACGCGAGTCGAGGCGGACGTCGTCGCGGTAGCGACCACGGACGCCGAGACGAGCACGTGACACCAGGGCCACCCTGTCTATCTTAGGGTAACGCGAGTCGAGGCGGACGTCGTCGCAGTAGCGACGACGGACGCCGAGACGAGCACGTGACACTAGGGCCACCCTGTCTATCTTAGGGTCATGCGAGTCGAGGTGGACGTCGTCGCGGTAG
The DNA here is from genome assembly GCF_002575655.3 of Aegilops tauschii subsp. strangulata. Taxonomy (NCBI): domain Eukaryota; kingdom Viridiplantae; phylum Streptophyta; class Magnoliopsida; order Poales; family Poaceae; genus Aegilops; species Aegilops tauschii. Next base: position 406,431,061 of record NC_053041.3, read on the forward strand.
CGACGACGGACGCGGAGATGAGCATGTGACACCAGGGCCACCCTGTCTATCTTAGGGTAACGCGAGTCGAGGCGGAAGTCTTCGCAGTAGCGACGACGGACGCCGAGACGAGCACGTGACACGACTGCTACCCTGTTTATCTTAGGGTAATACGAGTCGAGGCGGACGTCGTCGCGGTAGCGACGACGTACGCCGAGACGAGCACGTGACACCAGGGCCACCCTGTCTATCTGAGGGTAGCGCGAGTCTAGGCGGACGTCGTCATGGTAGCGACGACGGACACCGAGACGAGCACGTGACACCACTGCCACCCTATCTATCTTAGGGTAACGCGAGTCGAGGCGGACGTCGTCGCGGTAGCGACGTCGGACGCCGAGACGAGCAAGTGACATCACTGCCACCCTGTCTATCTGAGGGTAACGCGAGTCGAGGCGGACGTCGTCGCGGTAACAACGACGGACGCCGAGACGAGCACGTGACACCAGGGCCACCCTGTCTATCTTAGGGTAAAGCGAGTTGAGGCGGACGTCGTCGCGGTAGCGACGACGGACGCCGAGACGAGCACGTGACACCACTGCCACCCTATCTATCTTAGGGTAACGCGAGTCGAGGCGGACGTCGTCGCGGTAGCGACGATGCACGCCGAGACGCGCACGTGACACCACTGCCACCCTATCTATCTAAGCGTAACGTGAGTTGAGGCGGCCGTGGTCGCGGTAGTAACGACGGACGCCGAGACGAGCATGTGACACCAGGGCCACCCTGTCTATCTTAGGGTAACGCGAGTCGAGGCGGACGTCGTCGCGGTAGCGACGACGGACGCCGGGACGAGCACGTGACACCAGGGCCACCCTGTCTATCTTAGGGTAACGCGAGTCGACGCGGACGTCGTCGCGGTAGCGACGACGGACGCCGAGACGAGCACGTGACACTAGGGCCACCCTGTCTATCTTAGGGTCACGCGAGTCGAGGCGGACGTTGTCGCTACGCACGCGGAGACGAGCACGTGACACCAGGGCCAACCTGTCTATCTTAGGCTAATGCGAGTCGAGGCGGACGTCGTCGCGGTAGCGACGACGGACGCCGAGACGAGCACGTAAAACCACTACCACCCTGTCTATCTTAGGGTAACGCGAGTCGAGGCGGACGTCGTCGCGGTAGTGACGACGGACGCCGAGACGAGCACGTGACACCACTGCCACCCTGTCTATCTTAGGGTAACGCGAGTCGAGGCGGACGTCGTCGCGGTAGTGACGACGGACGCCGAGACGAGCACGTGACACCACTGCCACCCTGTCTATCTTAGGGTAACGCGAGTCGAGGCGAACGTCGTCGCGGTAGCGACGATGGACGCCGAGACGGGCACGTGATAGCACTGCTACCCTCTCTATCTAAGGGTAACGCGAGTCGAGGCGGACGTCGTCGCGGTAGCGACCACGGACGCCGAGACGAGCACGTGACACCAGGGCCACCCTGTCTATCTTAGGGTAACGCGAGTCGAGGCAGACGTCGTCGCAGTAGCGACGACGGACGCTGATACGAGCACCACTGCCACCCTATCTATCTTAGGGTAACGCGAGTCGAGGCGGACGTCGTCGCGGTAGCGACGATGGACGCCGAGACGAGCACGTGACACCACTGCCACCCTGTCTATCTTATGGTAATGCGAGTCGAGGCCGCGACGACGTACGCCGAGACGAGCACGTGACACCAGGGCCACCCTGTCTATCTTAGGGTAACGCGAGTCTAGGCGGACGTCGTCACGGTTGCGACGACGGACGCCGAGACGAGCACGTGACACCACTGCCACCCTGTCTATCTTAGGGTAACGCGAGTCGAGGCGGACGTCGTCGTGGTAGCGACGTCGGACGCCGAGACGAGCACGTGAAATCACTGCCACCCTGTCTATCTGAGGGTAACGCGAGTCGAGGCGGACGTCATCGCGGTAACAACGACGGACGCTGAGACGAGCACGTGACACGAGGGCCACCCTGTCTATCTTATGGTAAAGCGAGTCGAGGCGGACGTCGTCGCGGTAGCGACGACGGACGCCGAGACGAGCACGTGACACCACTGCCACCCTATCTATCTTAGGGTAACGCGAGTCGAGGCGGACGTCGTCGCGGCAGCGACGATGCACGCCGAGACGGGCACGTGACACCACTGCCACCCTATCTATCTAAGCGTAACGTGAGTCGAGCCGGCCGTGGTCGCGGTAGCGACGACGGACGCCGAGACGAGCATGTGACACCAGGGCCACCCTGTCTATCTTAGGGTAACGCGAGTCGAGGCGGACGTCGTCGCGGTAGCGACGACGGACGCCGAGACGAGCATGTGACACTAGGGCCACCCTGTCTATCTTAGGGTCACGCGAGTCGAGGCGGACGTTCTCGCTACGCACGCGGAGACGAGCACGTGACACCAGGGCCAGCCTGTCTATCTTAGGCTAATGCGAGTCGAGGCGGACGTCGTCGCGGTAGCGACGACGGACGCCGAGACGAGCACGTGACACCACTACCACCCTGTCTATCTTAGGGTAACGCGAGTCGAGGCGGACGTCGTCGCGGTAGTGACGACGGACGCCGAGACGAGCACGTGACACCACTGCCACCCTGTCTATCTTAGGGTAACGCGAGTCGAGGCGGACGTCGTCGCGGTAGTGACGACGGACGCCGAGACGAGCACGTGACACCACTGCCACCCTGTCTATCTTAGGGTAACGCGAGTCGAGGCGGACGTCGTCGCGGTAGCGACGATGGACGCCGAGACGGGCACATGATAGCACTGCTACCCTCTCTATCTAAGCGTAACGCGAGTCGAGGCGGACGTCGTCGCGGTAGCGACCACGGACGCCGAGACGAGCACGTGACACCAGGGCCACCCTGTCTATCTTAGGGTAACGCGAGTCGAGGCGGACGTCGTCGCAGTAGCGACGACGGACGCCGAGACGAGCACGTGACACTAGGGCCACCCTGTCTATCTTAGGGTCATGCGAGTCGAGGTGGACGTCGTCGCGGTAGCGACGACGGACGCGGAGATGAGCATGTGACACCAGGGCCACCCTGTCTATCTTAGGGTAACGCGAGTCGAGGCGGAAGTCTTCGCAGTAGCGACGACGGACGCCGAGACGAGCACGTGACACGACTGCTACCCTGTTTATCTTAGGGTAATACGAGTCGAGGCGGACGTCGTCGCGGTAGCGACGACGTACGCCGAGACGAGCACGTGACACCAGGGCCACCCTGTCTATCTGAGGGTAGCGCGAGTCTAGGCGGACGTCGTCATGGTAGCGACGACGGACACCGAGACGAGCACGTGACACCACTGCCACCCTATCTATCTTAGGGTAACGCGAGTCGAGGCGGACGTCGTCGCGGTAGCGACGTCGGACGCCGAGACGAGCAAGTGACATCACTGCCACCCTGTCTATCTGAGGGTAACGCGAGTCGAGGCGGACGTCGTCGCGGTAACAACGACGGACGCCGAGACGAGCACGTGACACCAGGGCCACCCTGTCTATCTTAGGGTAAAGCGAGTTGAGGCGGACGTCGTCGCGGTAGCGACGACGGACGCCGAGACGAGCACGTGACACCACTGCCACCCTATCTATCTTAGGGTAACGCGAGTCGAGGCGGACGTCGTCGCGGTAGCGACGATGCACGCCGAGACGCGCACGTGACACCACTGCCACCCTATCTATCTAAGCGTAACGTGAGTTGAGGCGGCCGTGGTCGCGGTAGTAACGACGGACGCCGAGACGAGCATGTGACACCAGGGCCACCCTGTCTATCTTAGGGTAACGCGAGTCGAGGCGGACGTCGTCGCGGTAGCGACGACGGACGCCGGGACGAGCACGTGACACCAGGGCCACCCTGTCTATCTTAGGGTAACGCGAGTCGACGCGGACGTCGTCGCGGTAGCGACGACGGACGCCGAGACGAGCACGTGACACTAGGGCCACCCTGTCTATCTTAGGGTCACGCGAGTCGAGGCGGACATTGTCGCGGTAGCGACGACGGACGCCGAGACGAGCACGTGACACCACTGCAACCCTGTCTATCTTAGGGTAACGCGAGTCGAGGCGGACGTCATCGCGGTAGTGACGACGGACGCCGAGACGAGCACGTGACACCACTGCCACCCTGTCTATCTTAGGGTAACGCGAGTCGAGGCGGACGTCGTCGCGGTAGCGACGACGGACGCCGAGACGAGCACGTGACACCACTGCCACCCTGTCTATCTTAGGGCAACGCGAGTCGAGGCGGACGTCGTCGCGGTAGCGACGATGGACGCCGAGAAGGGCACGTGATAGCACTGCTACCGTCTCTATCTAAGGGTAACACGAGTCGAGGCGGACGTCGTCGCGGTAGCGACCACGGACGCCGAGACGAGCACGTGACACCAGGGCCACCCTGTCTATCTTAGGGTAACGCGAGTCGAGGCAGACATCGTCCCAGTAGCGACGATGGACGCCGAGACGAGCACGTGACACTAGGGCCACCCTGTCTATCTTAGAGTCACGCGAGTCGAGGCGGACGTCGTCGCAGTAGCGACGACGGACGCCGAGACGAGCATCACTGCCACCCTATCTATCTTAGGGTAACGCGAGTCAAGGCGGACGTCGTCGCGGTAGCGAGGACGGACGCCGAGTCGAGCACGTGACACCACTGCCACCCTGTCTATCTTAGGGTAACGCGAGTCGAGGCGGACGTCGTCGCCGTAGCGACGACGGACGCCGAGACGAGCACGTGACACTAGGGCCACCCTGTTTATCTTAGGGTCATGCGAGTCGAGGTGGACGTCGTCGCGGTAGCGACGACGGACGCGGAGACGAGCATGTGACACCAGGGCCACCCTGTCTATCTTAGGGTAACGCGAGTCGAGGCGGAAGTCTTCGCAGTAGCGACGACGGACGCCGAGACGAGCACGTGACACCACTGCTACCCTGTTTATCTTAGGGTAATACGAGTCGAGGCGGACGTCGTCGCGGTAGCGACGACGTACACCGAGAGGAGCGCGTGACACCAGGGCCACCCTGTCTATCTTAGGGTAACGCGAGTCTAGGCGGAAGTCGTCATGGTAGCGACGACGGACACCGAGACGAGCACGTGACACCACTGCCACCCTATCTATCTTAGGGTAACGCGAGTCGAGGCGGACGTCATCGCGGTAGCGACGTCGGACGCCGAGACGAGCAAGTGACATCACTGCCACCCTGTCTATCTGAGGGTAACGCGAGTCGAGGCGGACGTCGTCGCGGTAACAACGACGGACGCCGAGACGAGCACGTGACACCAGGGCCACCCTGTCTATCTTAGGGTAAAGCGAGTTGAGGCGGACGTCGTCGCGGTAGCGACGACGGACGCCGAGACGAGCACGTGACACCACTGCCACCCTATCTATCTTAGGGTAACGCGAGTCGAGGCGGACGTCGTCGCGGTAGCGACGATGCACGCCGAGACGCGCACGTGACACCACTGCCACCCTATCTATCTAAGCGTAACGTGAGTTGAGGCGGCCGTGGTCGCGGTAGTAACGACGGACGCCGAGACGAGCATGTGACACCAGGGCCACCCTGTCTATCTTAGGGTAACGCGAGTCGAGGTGGACGTCGTCGCGGTAGCGACGACGGACGCCGGGACGAGCACGTGACACCAGGGCCACCCTGTCTATCTTAGGGTAACGCGAGTCGACGCGGACGTCGTCGCGGTAGCGACGACGGACGCCGAGACGAGCACGTGACACTAGGGCCACCCTGTCTATCTTAGGGTCACGCGAGTCGAGGCGGACGTTGTCGCGATAGCGACGACGGACGCCGAGACGAGCACGTGACACCACTGCAACCCTGTCTATCTTAGGGTAACGCGAGTCGAGGCGGACGTCATCGCGGTAGTGACGACGGACGCCGAGACGAGCACGTGACACCACTGCCACCCTGTCTATCTTAGGGGAACGCGAGTCGAGGCGGATGTCGTCGCGGTAGCGACGACGGACGCCGAGACGAGCACGTGACACCACTGCCACCCTGTCTATCTTAGGGCAACGCGAGTCGAGGCGGACGTCGTCGTGGTAGCGACGATGGACGCCGAGAAGGGCACGTGATAGCACTGCTACCGTCTCTATCTAAGGGTAACACGAGTCGAGGCGGACGTCGTCGCGGTAGCGACCACGGACGCCGAGACGAGCACGTGACACCAGGGCCACCCTGTCTATCTTAGGGTAACGCGAGTCGAGGCAGACGTCGTCCCAGTAGCGACGATGGACGCGGAGACGAGCACGTGACACTAGGGCCACCCTGTCTATCTTAGGGTCACGCGAGTCGAGGCGGACGTCGTCGCAGTAGCGACGACGGACGCCGAGACGAGCATCACTGCCACCCTATCTATCTTAGGGTAACGCGAGTCAAGGCGGACGTCGTCGCGGTAGCGAGGACGGACGCCGAGTCGAGCACGTGACACCACTGCCACCCTGTCTATCTTAGGGTAACGCGAGTCGAGGCGGACGTCGTCGCCATAGCGACGACGGACGCCGAGACGAGCACGTGACACTAGGGCCACCCTGTCTATCTTAGGGTCATGCGAGTCGAGGTGGACGTCGTCGCGGTAGCGACGACGGACGCGGAGACGAGCATGTGACACCAGGGCCACCCTGTCTATCTTAGGGTAACGCGAGTCGAGGCGGAAGTCTTCGCAGTAGCGACGACGGACGCCGAGACGAGCACGTGACACCACTGCTACACTGTTTATCTTAGGGTAATACGAGTCGAGGCGGACGTCGTCGCGGTAGCGACGACGTACACCGAGAGGAGCACGTGACATCAGGGCCACCCTGTCTATCTTAGGGTAACGCGAGTCTAGGCGGACGTCGTCATGGTAGCGACGACGGACACCGAGACGAGCACGTGACACCACTGCCACCCTATCTATCTTAGGGTAACGCGAGTCGAGGCGGACGTCGTCGCGGTAGCGACGTCGGACGCCGAGACGAGCAAGTGACATCACTGCCACCCTGTCTATCTGAGGGTAACGCGAGTCGAGGCGGACGTCGTCGCGGTAACAACGACGGACGCCGAGACGAGCACGTGACACCAGGGCCACCCTGTCTATCTTAGGGTAAAGCGAGTTGAGGCGGACGTCGTCGCGGTAGCGACGACGGACGCCGAGACGAGCACGTGACACCACTGCCACCCTATCTATCTTAGGGTAACGCGAGTCGAGGCGGACGTCGTCGCGGTAGCGACGATGCACGCCGAGACGCGCACGTGACACCACTGCCACCCTATCTATCTAAGCGTAACGTGAGTTGAGGCGGCCGTGGTCGTGGTAGTAACGACGGACGCCGAGACGAGCATGTGACACCAGGGCCACCCTGTCTATCTTAGGGTAACGCGAGTCGAGGCGGACGTCGTCGCGGTAGCGACGACGGACGCCGGGACGAGCACGTGACACCAGGGCCACCCTGTCTATCTTAGGGTAACGCGAGTCGACGCGGACGTCGTCGCGGTAGCGACGACGGACGCCGAGACGAGCACGTGACACTAGGGCCACCCTGTCTATCTTAGGGTCACGCGAGTCGAGGCGGACGTTGTCGCGGTAGCGACGACGGACGCCGAGACGAGCACGTGACACCACTGCAACCCTGTCTATCTTAGGGTAACGCGAGTTGAGGCGGACGTCATCGCGGTAGTGACGACGGACGCCGAGACGAGCACGTGACACCACTGCCACCCTGTCTATCTTAGGGTAACGCGAGTCGAGGCGGACGTCGTCGCGGTAGCGACGACGGACGCCGAGACGAGCACGTGACACCACTGCCACCCTGTCTATCTTAGGGCAACGCGAGTCGAGGCGGACGTCGTCGCGGTAGCGACGATGGACGCCGAGAAGGGCACGTGATAGCACTGCTACCGTCTCTATCTAAGGGTAACACGAGTCGAGGCGGACGTCGTCGCGGTAGCGACCACGGACGCCGAGACGAGCACGTGACACCAGGGCCACCCTGTCTATCTTAGGGTAACGCGAGTCGAGGCAGACGTCGTCCCAGTAGCGACGACGGACGCCGAGACGAGCACGTGACACTAGGGCCACCCTGTCTATCTTAGGGTCACGCGAGTCGAGGCGGACGTCGTCGCAGTAGCGACGACGGACGCCGAGACGAGCATCACTGCCACCCTATCTATCTTAGGGTAACGCGAGTCAAGGCGGACGTCGTCGCGGTAGCGAGGACGGACGCCGAGTCGAGCACGTGACACCACTGCCACCCTGTCTATCTTAGGGTAACGCGAGTCGAGGCGGACGTCGTCGCAGTAGCGACGACGGACGCCGAGACGAGCACGTGACACTAGGGCCACCCTGTCTATCTTAGGGTAACGCGAGTCGAGGCGGACGTCGTCGCGGTAACAACGACGGACGCCGAGACGAGCACGTGACACCAGGGCCACCCTGTCTATCTTAGGGTAAAGCGAGTTGAGGCGGTCGTCGTCGTGGTAGCGATGACGGACGCCGAGACGAGCACGTGACACCACTGCCACCCTATCTATCTTAGGGTAACGCGAGTCGAGGCGGACGTCGTCGCGGTAGCGACGATGCAAGCCGAGACGCGCACGTGACACCACTGCCACCCTATCTATCTAAGCGTAACGTGAGTTGAGGCGGCCGTGGTCGCGGTAGTAACGACGGACGCCGAGACGAGCATGTGACACCAGGGCCACCCTGTCTATCTTAGGGTAACGCGAGTCGAGGCGGACGTCGTCGCGGTAGCGACGACGGACGCCGAGACGAGCACGTGACACCAGGGCCACCCTGTCTATCTTAGGGTAACGCGAGTCGACGCGGACGTCGTCGCGGTAGCGACGACGGACGCCGAGACGAGCACGTGACCCTAGGGCCACCCTGTCTATCTTAGGGTCACGCGAGTCGAGGCGGACGTTGTCGCGGTAGCGACGACGGACGCCGAGACGAGCACGTGACACCACTGCAACCCTGTCTATCTTAGGGTAACGCGAGTCGAGGCGGACGTCATCGCGGTAGTGACGACGGACGCCGAGACGAGCACGTGACACCACTGCCACCCTGTCTATCTTAGGGTAACGCGAGTCGAGGCGGACGTCGTCGCGGTAGCGACGATGAACGCCGAGAAGGGCACGTGATAGCACTGCTACCCTCTCTATCTAAGGGTAACACGAGTCGAGGCGGACGTCGTCGCGGTAGCAACCACGGACGCCGAGACGAGCACGTGACACCAGGGCCACCCTGTCTATCTTAGGGTAACGCGAGTCGAGGCAGACGTCGTCGCAGTAGCGACGATGGACGCCGAGACGAGCACGTGACACTAGGGCCACCCTGTCTATCTTAGGGTCACGCGAGTCGAGGCGGACGTCGTCGCAGTAGCGACGACGGACGCCGAGACGAGCATCACTGCCACCCTATCTATCTTAGGGTAACGCGAGTCAAGGCGGACGTCGTCGCGGTAGCGAGGACGGACGCCGAGTCGAGCACGTGACACCACTGCCACCCTGTCTATCTTAGGGTAACGCGAGTCGAGGCGGACGTCGTCGCAGTAGCGACGACGGACGCCGAGACGAGCACGTGACACTAGGGCCACCCTGTCTATCTTAGGGTAACGCGAGTCGAGGCGGACGTCGTCGCGGTAACAACGACGGACGCCGAGACGAGCACGTGACACCAGGGCCACCCTGTCTATCTTAGGGTAAAGCGAGTTGAGGCGGTCGTCGTCGCGGTAGCGATGACGGACGCCGAGACGAGCACGTGACACCACTGCCACCCTATCTATCTTAGGGTAACGCGAGTCGAGGCGGACGTCGTCGCGGTAGCGACGATGCACGCCGAGACGCGCACGTGACACCACTGCCACCCTATCTATCTAAGCGTAACGTGAGTTGAGGCGGCCGTGGTCGCGGTAGTAACGACGGACGCCGAGACGAGCATGTGACACCAGGGCCACACTGTCTATCTTAGGGTAACGCGAGTCGAGGCGGACGTCGTCGCGGTAGCGACGACGGACGCCGAGACGAGCACGTGACACCAGGGCCACCCTGTCTATCTTAGGGTAACGCGAGTCGACGCGGACGTCGTCGCGGTAGCGACGACGGACGCCGAGACGAGCACGTGACACTAGGGCCACCCTGTCTATCTTAGGGTCACGCGAGTCGAGGCGGACGTTGTCGCGGTAGCGACGACGGACGCCGAGACGAGCACGTGACACCACTGCAACCCTGTCTATCTTAGGGTAACGCGAGTCGAGGCGGACGTCATCGCGGTAGTGACGACGGACGCCGAGACGAGCACATGAAACCACTGCCACCCTGTCTATCTTAGGGCAACGCGAGTCGAGGCGGACGTCGTCGCGGTAGCGACGATGAACGCCGAGAAGGGCACGTGATAGCACTGCTACCCTCTCTATCTAAGGGTAACACGAGTCGAGGCGGACGTCGTCGCGGTAGCAACCACGGACGCCGAGACGAGCACGTGACACCAGGGCCACCCTGTCTATCTTAGGGTAACGCGAGTTGAGGCAGACGTCGTCGCAGTAGCGATGACGGACGCCGAGACGAGCACGTGACACTAGGGCCACCCTGTCTATCTTAGGGTCAAGCGAGTCGAGGCGGACGTCGTCGCAGTAGCGACGACGGACGCCGAGACGAGCATCACTGCCACCCTTTCTATCTTAGGGTAACGCGAGTCAAGGCGGACGTCGTCGCGGTAGCGACCACGGACGCCGAGTCGAGCACGTTACACCACTGCCACCCTGTCTATCTTAGGGTAACGCGAGTCGAGGCGGACGTCGTGGTGGTAGCGACGACGGACGCTGAGACGAGCACGTGACACCAGGGCCACCCTGTCTATCTTAGGGTAACGCGAGTCGAGGCGGACGTCGTCACGGTAGCGAGGACGGACGCCGACACGAGCACGTGACACCACTGCCACCCTGTCTATCTGAGGGTAACGCGAGTCGAGGCGGACGTCGTCGCGGTAGCGACGACGGACGCCGAGACGAGCACGTGACACCACTGCCACCCTGTCTATCTTAGGGTAACGCGAGTCGAGGCGGACGTCGTCACGGTAGCGACGATGGACGCCGAGACGGGCACGTGACACCACTGCCACCCTATCTATCTAAGCGTAACGTGAGTTGAGGCGGCCGTCGTCGCGGTAGCGACGACGGACGCGGAGACGAGCACGTGACACCAGGGCCACCCTGTCTATCTTAGGGTAACGCGAGTCGAGGCGGACGTCGTCGCGGTAGCGACGACGGACGCCGAGACGAGCACGTGACACCAGGGCCACCTTGTCTATCTTAGGTTAACGCGAGTCGAGGCGGACGTCGTCGCAGTAGCGACGACGGACGCCGAGACGAGCACGTGACACCACTGCAACCCTGTCTATCTGAGGGTAACGCGAGTCGAGGCGGACGTCGTCGCGGTAACGACGACGGACACCGAGACGAGCACGTGACACCAGGGCCACCCTGTCTATCTTAGGGTAAAGCGAGTCGAGGCGGACATCGTCGCGCTAGCGAGGACGGACTCCTAGACGAGCACGTGACACCACTGCCACCCTATCTATCTTAGGGTAACGCGAGTCGAGGCGGACGTCGTCGCGGTAGCGACAATGGACGCCGAGACGGGCACGTGACTCCATTGCCACCCTGTCTATCTTAGGGTAACGCGAGTCGAGGCGGACGTCGTCACGGTAGCGACGACGGACACCGAGACGAGCACGTGACACCACTGCCACCCTGTCTATCTTAGGGTAACGCGAGTCGAGGCGGACGTCGTCGCGGTAGCGACGTCGGACGCCGAGACGAGCACGTGACACCACTGCCACCCTGTCTATCTGAGGGTAACGCGAGTCGAGGCGGACGTCGTCGCGGTAACAACGACGGACGCCGAGACGAGCACGTGACACCAGGGCCACCCTGTCTATCTTAGGGTAAAGCGAGTCGAGGCGGACGTCGTCGCGGTAGCGACGACGGACGCCGAGACGAGCACGTGACACAACTGCCACCCTATCTATCTTTGGGTAACGCGAGTCGAGGCGGACGTCGTCGCGGTAGCGACGATTCACGCAGAGACGCGCACGTGACACCACTGCCACCCTATCTATCTAAGCGTAACGTGAGTCGAGGCGGCCGTGGTCGCGGTAGCGACGACGGACGCTGAGACGAGCATGTTACACCAGGGCCACCCTGTCTATCTTAGGGTAACGCGAGTCGAGGCGGACGTCGTCGCGGTAGCGACGACGGACGCCGAGACGAGCACGTGACACCAGGGCCACCCTGTCTATCTTAGGGTAACGCGAGTCGAGGCGGACTTCGTCGCGGTAGCGACGACGGACGCCGAGACGAGCACGTGACACCACTGCAACCCTGTCTATCTTAGGGTAACGCAAGTCGAGGCGAAGGTCATCGCGGTAGTGACGACGGACGCCGAGACGAGCACGTGACACCACTGCCACCCTGTCTATCTTAGGGTAACGCGAGTCGAGGCGGACGTCGTCGCGGTAGCGACGACGGACGCCGAGACGAGCACGTGACACCACTGCCACCCTGTCTATCTTATGGTAACGCGAGTCGAGGCGGACGTCGTCGCGTTAGCGACGACGGACGCCGAGACGAGCACGTGACACCAAGGCCACCTTGTCTATCTTAGGTTAACGCAAGTCGAGGCGGACGTCGTCGCAGTAGCGACGACGGACGCCGAGACGAGCACGTGACACCACTCCAGCCCTATCTATCTTAGGGTAACGCGAGTCGAGGCGGACGTCGTCGCGGTAACGACGACGGACACCGAGACGAGCACGTGACACCAGGGCCACCCTGTCTATCTTAGGGTAAAGCGAGTCGAGGCGGACATCGTCGCGCTAGCGACGACGGACGCCGAGACGGGCACGTGACACCACTGCCAACCTGTCTATCTAAGCGTAACGCAAGTCGAGGCGGACGTCGTCGCGGTAGCGACGACGGACGCCGAGACGAGCACGTGACGCCAGGGCCACCCTATCTATCTTAGGGTAACACGAGTCGAGGCGGACGTCGTCGCGGTAGCGACGACGGACGCCGAGACGAGCACGTGACACCACTGCCACCCTGTCTATCTTAGGGTAACGCGAGTCGAGGCGGACGTCGTCGCGGTAGCGACGACGGACGCCGAGACGAGCACGTGACACCACTACCACCCTGTCTATCTTAGGGTAACGCGAGTCGAGGCGGACGTCGTCACGGTAGCGACGATGGACGCCGAGACGGGCACGTGACACCACTGCCACCCTATCTATCTAAGCGTAACGTGAGTTGAGGCGGCCGTCGTCGCGGTAGCGACGACGGACGCGGAGACGAGCACGTGACACCAGGGCCACCCTGTCTATCTTAGGGTAACGCGAGTCGAGGCGGACGTCGTCGCGGTAGCGACGACGGACGCCGAGACGAGCACGTGACACCAGGGCCACCTTGTCTATCTTAGGTTAACGCGAGTCGAGGCGGACGTCGTCGCAGTAGCGACGACGGACGCCGAGACGAGCACGTGACACCACTGCAACCCTGTCTATCTGAGGGTAACGCGAGTCGAGGCGGACGTCGTCGCGGTAACGACGACGGACACCGAGACGAGCACGTGACACCAGGGCCACCCTGTCTATCTTAGGGTAAAGCGAGTCGAGGCGGACATCGTCGCGCTAGCGAGGACGGACTCCTAGACGAGCACGTGACACCACTGCCACCCTATCTATCTTAGGGTAACGCGAGTCGAGGCGGACGTCGTCGCGGTAGCGACAATGGACGCCGAGACGGGCACGTGACTCCATTGCCACCCTGTCTATCTTAGGGTAACGCGAGTCGAGGCGGACGTCGTCACGGTAGCGACGACGGACACCGAGACGAGCACGTGACACCACTGCCACCCTGTCTATCTTAGGGTAACGCGAGTCGAGGCGGACGTCGTCGCGGTAGCGACGTCGGACGCCGAGACGAGCACGTGACACCACTGCCACCCTGTCTATCTGAGGGTAACGCGAGTCGAGGCGGACGTCGTCGCGGTAACAACGACGGACGCCGAGACGAGCACGTGACACCAGGGCCACCCTGTCTATCTTAGGGTAAAGCGAGTCGAGGCGGACGTCGTCGCGGTAGCGACGACGGACGCCGAGACGAGCACGTGACACAACTGCCACCCTATCTATCTTTGGGTAACGCGAGTCGAGGCGGACGTCGTCGCGGTAGCGACGATTCACGCAGAGACGCGCACGTGACACCACTGCCACCCTATCTATCTAAGCGTAACGTGAGTCGAGGCGGCCGTGGTCGCGGTAGCGACGACGGACGCTGAGACGAGCATGTCACACCAGGGCCACCCTGTCTATCTTAGGGTAACGCGAGTCGAGGCGGACGTCGTCGCGGTAGCGACGACGGACGCCGAGACGAGCACGTGACACCAGGGCCACCCTGTCTATCTTAGGGTAACGCGAGTCGAGGCGGACTTCGTCGCGGTAGCGACGACGGACGCCGAGACGAGCACGTGACACCACTGCAACCCTGTCTATCTTAGGGTAACGCAAGTCGAGGCGAAGGTCATCGCGGTAGTGACGACGGACGCCGAGACGAGCACGTGACACCACTGCCACCCTGTCTATCTTAGGGTAACGCGAGTCGAGGCGGACGTCGTCGCGGTAGCGACGACGGACGCCGAGACGAGCACGTGACACCACTGCCACCCTGTCTATCTTATGGTAACGCGAGTCGAGGCGGACGTCGTCGCGTTAGCGACGACGGACGCCGAGACGAGCACGTGACACCAAGGCCACCTTGTCTATCTTAGGTTAACGCAAGTCGAGGCGGACGTCGTCGCAGTAGCGACGACGGACGCCGAGACGAGCACGTGACACCACTCCAGCCCTATCTATCTTAGGGTAACGCGAGTCGAGGCGGACGTCGTCGCGGTAACGACGACGGACACCGAGACGAGCACGTGACACCAGGGCCACCCTGTCTATCTTAGGGTAAAGCGAGTCGAGGCGGACATCGTCGCGCTAGCGACGACGGACGCCGAGACGGGCACGTGACACCACTGCCAACCTGTCTATCTAAGCGTAACGCAAGTCGAGGCGGACGTCGTCGCGGTAGCGACGACGGACGCCGAGACGAGCACGTGACGCCAGGGCCACCCTATCTATCTTAGGGTAACACGAGTCGAGGCGGACGTCGTCGCGGTAGCGACGACGGACGCCGAGACGAGCACGTGACACCACTGCCACCCTGTCTATCTTAGGGTAACGCGAGTCGAGGCGGACGTCGTCGCGGTAGCGACGTCGGACGCCGAGACGCGCACGTGACACCACTGCCACCCTGTCTATCTGAGGGTAACGCGAGTCGAGGCGGACGTTGTCGCGGTAACAACGACGGACGCCGAGACGAGCACGTGACACCAGGGCCACCCTGTCTATCTTAGGATAACGCGAGTCGAGGCGGACGTCGTCGCGGTAGCGACGACGGACGCCGAGACGACCACGTGACACTAGGGCCACCCTGTCTATCTTAGGGTCACGCGAGTCGAGACGGACGTCGTCGCGGTAGCGACGACGGACGCGGAGACGAGCATGTGACACCACTGCCACCCTATCTATCTAAGCGTAACGCGAGTCGAGGCGGCCGTGGTCGCGGTAGCGACGACGGACGTCGAGACGAGCATGTTACACCAGGGCCACCCTGTCTATCTTAGGGTAACGCGAGTCGAGGCGGACGTTGTCGCGGTAGCGACGATACACGCGGAGACGAGCACGTGACACCAGGGCCAGCCTGTCTATCTTAGGGTAAGGCGAGTCGAGGCGGACGTCGTCGCGGTAGCGACGACGGACGCCGAGACGAGCACGTGACACCACTGCCACCCTGTCTATCTTAGGGTAACGCGAGTCGAGGCGGACGTCGTCGCGGTAGTGACGACGGACGCCGAGACGAGCACGTGACACCACTGCCACCCTGTCTATCTTAGGGTAACGCGAGTCGAGGCGGACGTCGTCGCGGTAGCGACGACGGACGCCGAGACGAGCACGTGACACCACTGCCACCCTGTCTATCTTAGGGTAACGCGAGTCGAGGCGGACGTCGTCGCGGTAGCGACGATGGACGCCGAGACGGGCACGTGATAGCACTGCTACCCTCTCTATCTAAGGGTAACGCGAGTCGAGGCGGACGTCGTCGCGGTAGCGACCACGGACGCCGAGACGAGCACGTGACACCAGGGCCACCCTGTCTATCTTAGGGTAACGCGAGTCGAGGCGGACGTCGTCGCAGTAGCGACGACGGACGCCGAGACGAGCACGTGACACTAGGGCCACCCTGTCTATCTTAGGGTCATGCGAGTCGAGGTGGACGTCGTCGCGGTAGCGACGACGGACGCGGAGACGAGCATGTGACACCTGGGCCACCCTGTCTATCTTAGGGTAACGCGAGTCGAGGCGAACGTCTTCGCAGTAGCGACGACGGACGCCGAGACGAGCACGTGACACCACTGCTACCCTGTTTATCTTAGGGTAATACGAGTCGAGGCGGACGTCGTCGCGGTAGCGACGACGTACGCCGAGACGAGCACGTGACACCAGGGCCACCCTGTCTATCTTAGGGTAACGCGAGTCTAGGCGGACGTCGTCACGGTAGCGACGACGGACACCGAGACGAGCACGTGACACCACTGCCACCCTGTCTATCTTAGGGTAACGCGAGTCGAGGCGGACGTCGTCGCGGTAGCGACGTCGGACGCCGAGACGAGCACGTGACATCACTGCCACCCTGTCTATCTGAGGGTAACGCGAGTCGAGGCGGACGTCGTCGCGGTAACAACGACGGACGCCGAGACGAGCACGTGACACCAGGGCCACCCTGTCTATCTTAGGGTAAAGCGAGTTGAGGCGGACGTCGTCGCGGTAGCGACGACGGACGCCGAGACGAGCACGTGACACCACTGCCACCCTATCTATCTTAGGGTAACGCGAGTCGAGGCGGACGTCGTCGCGGTAGCGACGATGCACGCCGAGACGCGCACGTGACACCACTGCCACCCTATCTATCTAAGCGTAACGAGAGTTGAGGCGGCCGTGGTCGCGGTAGTAACGACGGACGCCGAGACGAGCATGTGACACCAGGGCCACCCTGTCTATCTTAGGGTAACGCGAGTCGAGGCGGACGTCGTCGCGGTAGCGACGACGGACGCCGAGACGAGCACGTGACACCAGGGCCACCCTGTCTATCTTAGGGTAACGCGAGTCGACGCGGACGTCGTCGCGGTAGCGACGACGGACGCCGAGACGAGCCCGTGACACTAGGGCCACCCTGTCTATGTTAGGGTCACGCGAGTCGAGGCGGACGTTGTCGCGGTAGCGACGACGGACGCCGAGACGAGCACGTGACACCACTACAACCCTGTCTATCTTAGGGTAACGCGAGTCGAGGCGGACGTCATCGCGGTAGTGACGACGGACGCCGAGACGAGCACGTGACACCTCTACCACCCTGTCTATCTTAGGGTAACGCGAGTCGAGGCGGACGTCGTCGCGGTAGCGACGACGGACGCCGAGACGAGCACGTGACACCACTGCCACCCTGTCTATCTTAGGGTAACGCGAGTCGAGGCGGACGTCGTCGCGGTAGCGACGATGGACGCCGAGAAGGGCACGTGATAGCACTACTAGCCTCTCTATCTAAGGGTAACACGAGTCGAGGCGGACGTCGTCGCGGTAGCGACCACGGACGCCGAGACGAGCACGTGACACCAGGGCCACCCTGTCTATCTTAGGGTAACGCGAGTCGAGGCGGACGTCGTCGCAGTAGCGACGACGGACGCCGAGACGAGCACGTGACACTAGGGCCACCCTGTCTATCTTAGGGTCACGCGAGTCGAGGCGGACGTCGTCGCAGTAGCGACGACGGACGCCGAGACGAGCATCACTGCCACCCTATCTATCTTAGGGTAACGCGAGTCAAGGCGGACGTCGTCGCGGTAGCGACGACGGACGCCGAGTCGAGCACGTGACACCACTGCCACCCTGTCTATCTTAGGGTAACGCGAGTCGAGGTGGACGTCATGGCGGTAGCGACGACGGACGCCGAGACGAGCACGTGACACCAGGGCCACCCTGTCTATCTTAGGGTAACGCGAGTCGAGGAGGACGTCGTCACGGTAGCGAGGACGGACGCCGACACGAGCACGTGACACCACTGCCACCCTGTCTATCTGAGGGTAACGCGAGTCGAGGCGGACGTCGTCGCGGTAGCGACGACGGACGCCGAGACGAGCACGTGACACAACTGCCACCCTGTCTATCTTAGGGTAACGCGAGTCGAGGCGGACGTCGTCGCGGTAGCGACGATGGACGCCGAGACGGGCACGTGACACCACTGCCACCCTATCTATCTAAGCGTAACGTGAGTTGAGGCGGCCGTCGTCGCGGTAGCGACGACGGACGCCGAGACGAGCACGTGACACCAGGGCCACCCTGTCTATCTTAGG
The DNA here is from genome assembly GCF_002575655.3 of Aegilops tauschii subsp. strangulata. Classification (NCBI taxonomy): domain Eukaryota; kingdom Viridiplantae; phylum Streptophyta; class Magnoliopsida; order Poales; family Poaceae; genus Aegilops; species Aegilops tauschii. Next base: position 406,449,575 of record NC_053041.3, read on the forward strand.
GTAACGCGAGTCGAGGCGGACGTCGTCGCGGTAGCGACGACGGACGCCGAGACGAGCACGTGACACCAGGGCCACCTTGTCTATCTTAGGTTAACGCGAGTCGAGGCGGACGTCGTCGCAGTAGCGACGACGGACGCCGAGACGAGCACGTGACACCACTGCAACCCTGTCTATCTGAGGGTAACGCGAGTCGAGGCGGACGTCGTCGCGGTAACGACGACGGACACCGAGACGAGCACGTGACACCAGGGCCACCCTGTCTATCTTAGGGTAAAGCGAGTCGAGGCGGACATCGTCGCGCTAGCGACGACGGACTCCTAGACGAGCACGTGACACCACTGCCACCCTATCTATCTTAGGGTAACGCGAGTCGAGGCGGACGTCGTCGCGGTAGCGACGATGGACGCCGAGACGGGCACGTGACTCCATTGCCACCCTGTCTATCTTAGGGTAACGCGAGTCGAGGCGGACGTCGTCACGGTAGCGATGACGGACACCGAGACGAGGACGTGACACCACTGCCACCCTGTCTATCTTAGGGCAACGCGAGTCGAGGCGGACGTCGTGGCGGTAGCGACGACGGACGCCGAGACGAGCACGTGACACCAGGGCCACCCTGTCTATCTTAGGGTAACGCGAGTCGACGTGGACGTCGTCGCGGTAGCGACGACGGACGCCGAGACGAGCACGTGACACTAGGGCCACCCTGTCTATGTTAGGGTCACGCGAGTCGAGGCGGACGTTGTCGCGGTAGCGACGACGGACGCCGAGACGAGCACGTGACACCACTACAACCCTGTCTATCTTAGGGTAACGCGAGTCGAGGCGGACGTCATCGCGGTAGTGACGACGGACGCCGAGACGAGCACGTGACACCTCTGCCACCCTGTCTATCTTAGGGTAACGCGAGTCGAGGCGGACGTCGTCGCGGTAGCGACGACGGACGCCGAGACGAGCACGTGACACCACTGCCACCCTGTCTATCTTAGGGTAACGCGAGTCGAGGCGGACGTCGTCGCGGTAGCGACGATGGACGCCGAGAAGGGCACGTGATAGCACTACTAGCCTCTCTATCTAAGGGTAACACGAGTCGAGGTGGACGTCGTCGCGGTAGCGACCACGGACGCCGAGACGAGCACGTGACACCAGGGCCACCCTGTCTATCTTAGGGTAACGCGAGTCGAGGCGGACGTCGTCGCAGTAGCGACGACGGACGCCGAGACGAGCACGTGACACTAGGGCCACCCTGTCTATCTTAGGGTCACGCGAGTTGAGGCGGACGTCGTCGCAGTAGCGACGACGGACGCCGAGACGAGCATCACTGCCACCCTATCTATCTTAGGGTAACGCGAGTCAAGACGGACGTCGTCGCGGTAGCGACGACGGACGCCGAGTCGAGCACGTGACACCACTGCCACCCTGTCTATCTTAGGGTAACGCGAGTCGAGGTGGACGTCGTGGCGGTAGCGACGATGGACGCCGAGACGAGCACGTGACACCAGGGCCACCCTGTCTATCTTAGGGTAACGCGAGTCGAGGAGGACGTCGTCACGGTAGCGAGGACGGACGCCGACACGAGCACGTGACACCACTGCCACCCTGTCTATCTGAGGGTAACGCGAGTCGAGGCGGACGTCGTCGCGGTAGCGACGACGGACGCCGAGACGAGCACGTGACTCAACTGCCACCCTGTCTATCTTAGGGTAACGCGAGTCGAGGCGGACGTCGTCGCGGTAGCGACGATGGACGCCGAGACGGGCACGTGACACCACTGCCACCCTATCTATCTAAGCGTAACGTGAGTTGAGGCGGCCGTCGTCGCGGTAGCGACGACGGACGCCGAGACGAGCACGTGACACCAGGGCCACCCTGTCTATCTTAGGGTAACGCGAGTCGAGGCGTACGTCGTCGCGGTAGCGACGACGGACGCCGAGACGAGCACGTGACACCAGGGCCACCTTGTCTATCTTAGGTTAACGCGAGTCGAGGCGGACGTCGTCGCAGTAGCGACGACGGACGCCGAGACGAGCACGTGACACCACTGCAACCCTGTCTATCTGAGGGTAACGCGAGTCGAGGCGGACGTCGTCGCGGTAACGACGACGGACACCGAGACGAGCACGTGACACCAGGGCCACCCTGTCTATCTTAGGGTAAAGCGAGTCGAGGCGGACATCGTCGCGCTAGCGACGACGGACTCCTAGACGAGCACGTGACACCACTGCCACCCTATCTATCTTAGGGTAACGCGAGTCGAGGCGGACGTCGTCGCGGTAGCGACGATGGACGCCGAGACGGGCACGTGACTCCATTGCCACCCTGTCTATCTTAGGGTAACGCGAGTCGAGGCGGACGTCGTCACGGTAGCGATGACGGACACCGAGACGATGACGTGACACCACTGCCACCCTGTCTATCTTAGGGCAACGCGAGTCGAGGCGGACGTCGTGGCGGTAGCGACGACGGACGCCGAGACGAGCACGTGACACTAGGGCCACCCTGTCTATGTTAGGGTCACGCGAGTCGAGGCGGACGTTGTCGCGGTAGCGACGACGGACGCCGAGACGAGCACGTGACACCACTACAACCCTGTCTATCTTAGGGTAACGCGAGTCGAGGCGGACGTCATCGCGGTAGTGACGACGGACGCCGAGACGAGCACGTGACACCTCTGCCACCCTGTCTATCTTAGGGTAACGCGAGTCGAGGCGGACGTCGTCGCGGTAGCGACGACGGACGCCGAGACGAGCACGTGACACCACTGCCACCCTGTCTATCTTAGGGTAACGCGAGTCGAGGCGGACGTCGTAGCGGTAGCGACGATGGACGCCGAGAAGGGCACGTGATAGCACTACTAGCCTCTCTATCTAAGGGTAACACGAGTCGAGGCGGACGTCGTCGCGGTAGCGACCACGGACGCCGAGACGAGCACGTGACACCAGGGCCACCCTGTCTATCTTAGGGTAACGCGAGTCGAGGCGGACGTCGTCGCAGTAGCGACGACGGACGCCGAGACGAGCACGTGACACTAGGGCCACCCTGTCTATCTTAGGGTCACGCGAGTCGAGGCGGACGTCGTCGCAGTAGCGACGACGGACGCCGAGACGAGCATCACTGCCACCCTATCTATCTTAGGGTAACGCGAGTCAAGGCGGACGTCGTCGCGGTAGCGACGACGGACGCCGAGTCGAGCACGTGACACCACTGCCACCCTGTCTATCTTAGGGTAACGCGAGTCGAGGTGGACGTCGTGGCGGTAGCGACGACGGACGCCGAGACGAGCACGTGACACCAGGGCCACCCTGTCTATCTTAGGGTAACGCGAGTCGAGGAGGACGTCGTCACGGTAGCGAGGACGGACGCCGACACGAGCACGTGACACCACTGCCACCCTGTCTATCTGAGGGTAACGCGAGTCGAGGCGGACGTCGTCGCGGTAGCGACGACGGACGCCGAGACGAGCACGTGACACAACTGCCACCCTGTCTATCTTAGGGTAACGCGAGTCGAGGCGGACGTCGTCGCGGTAGCGACGATGGACGCCGAGACGGGCACGTGACACCACTGCCACCCTATCTATCTAAGCGTAACGTGAGTTGAGGCGGCCGTCGTCGCAGTAGCGACGACGGACGCCGAGACGAGCACGTGACACCAGGGCCACCCTGTCTATCTTAGGGTAACGCGAGTCGAGGCGGACGTCGTCGCGGTAGCGACGACGGATGCCGAGACGAGCACGTGACACCAGGGCCACCTTGTCTATCTTAGGTTAACGCGAGTCGAGGCGGACGTCGTCGCAGTAGCGACGACGGACGCCGAGACGAGCACGTGACACCACTGCAACCCTGTCTATCTGAGGGTAACGCGAGTCGAGGCGGACGTCGTCGCGGTAACGACGACGGACACCGAGACGAGCACGTGACACCAGGGCCACCCTGTCTATCTTAGGGTAAAGCGAGTCGAGGCGGACATCGTCGCGCTAGCGACGACGGACTCCTAGACGAGCACGTGACACCACTGCCACCCTATCTATCTTAGGGTAACGCGAGTCGAGGCGGACGTCGTCGCGGTAGCGACGATGGACGCCGAGACGGGCACGTGACTCCATTGCCACCCTGTCTATCTTAGGGTAACGCGAGTCGAGGCGGACGTCGTCACGGTAGCGATGACGGACACCGAGACGAGGACGTGACACCACTGCCACCCTGTCTATCTTAGGGCAACGCGAGTCGAGGCGGACGTCGTGGCGGTAGCGACGACGGACGCCGAGACGAGCACGTGACACCAGGGCCACCCTGTCTATCTTAGGGTAACGCGAGTCGAGGCGGACGTCGTCACGGTAGCGAGGACGGACGCCGACACGAGCACGTGACACCACTGCCACCCTGTCTATCTGAGGGTAACGCGAGTCGAGGCGGACGTCGTCGCGGTAGCGACGACGGACGCCGAGACGAGCACGTGACACCACTGCCACCCTGTCTATCTTAGGGTAACGCGAGTCGAGGCGGACGTCGTCGCGGTAGCGACCATGGACGCCGAGACGGGCACGTGACACCACTGCCACCCTATCTATCTAAGCGTAACGTGAGTTGAGGCGGCCGTCGTCGCGGTAGCGACGACGGACGCCGAGACGAGCACGTGACACCAGGGCCACCCTGTCTATCTTAGGGTAACGCGAGTCGAGGCGGACGTCGTCGCGGTAGCGACGACGGACGCCGAGACGAGCACGTGACACCAGGGCCACCTTGTCTATCTTAGGTTAACGCGAGTCGAGGCGGACGTCGTCGCAGTAGCGACGACGGACGCCGAGACGAGCACGTGACACCACTGCAACCCTGTCTATCTGAGGGTAACACGAGTCGAGGCGGACGTCATCGTGGTAACGACGACGGACACTGAGACGAGCACGTGACACCAGGGCCACCCTGTCTATCTTAGGGTAAAGCGAGTCGAGGCGGACATCGTCGCGCTAGCGACGACGGACTCCTAGACGAGCACGTGACACCACTGCCACCCTATCTATCTTAGGGTAACGCGAGTCGAGGCGGACGTCGTCGCGGTAGCGACGATGGACGCCGAGACGGGCACGTGACTCCATTGCCACCCTGTCTATCTTAGGGTAATGCGAGTCGAGGCGGACGTCGTCACGGTAGCGACGACGGACACCGAGACGAGCACGTGGCACCACTTCCACCCTGTCTATCTTAGGGTAACGCGAGTCGAGGCGGACGTCATCGCGGTAGCGACGTCGGACACCGAGACGAGCACATGACACCACTGCCACCCTGTCTATCTGAGGGTAACGCGAGTCGAGGCGGACGTCGTCGCGGTAACAACGACGGACGCCGAGACGAGCACGTGACACCAGGGCCACCCTGTCTATCTTAGGGTAAAGCGAGTCGAGGCGGACGTCGTCGCGGTAGCGACGACGGACGCCGAGACGAGCACGTGACACAACTGCCACCCTATCTATCTTAGGGTAACGCGAGTCGAGGCGGACGTCGTCGCGGTAGCGACGATTCACGCAGAGACGCGCACGTGACACCACTGCCACCCTATCTATCTAAGCGTAACGTGAGTCGAGGCGGCCGTGGTCGCGGTAGCGACGACGGACGCCGAGACGAGCATGTGACACCAGGGCCACCCTGTCTATCTTAGGGTAACGCGAGTCGAGGCGGACGTCGTCGCGGTAGCGACGACGGACGCCGAGACGAGCACGTGACACCAGGGCCACCCTGTCTATCTTAGGGTAACGCGAGTCGAGGCGGACTTCGTCGCGGTAGCGACGACGGACGCCGAGACGAGCACGTGACACCACTGCAACCCTGTCTATCTTAGGGTAACGCGAGTCGAGGCGAAGGTCGTCGCGGTAGTGACGACGGACGCCGAGACGAGCACGTGACACCACTGCCACCCTGTCTATCTTAGGGTAACGCGAGTCGAGGCGGACGTCGTCGCGGTAGCGACGACGGACGCCGAGACGAGCACGTGACACCACTGCCACCCTGTCTATCTTAGGGTAACGCGAGTCGAGGCGGACGTCGTCGCGGTAGCGACGACGGACGCCGAGACGAGCACGTGACACCACTGCCACCCTGTCTATCTTAGGGTAACGCGAGTCGAGGCGGACGTCGTCGCGGTAGCGACGATGGACGCCGAGACGGGCATGTGATAGCACTGCCACCCTCTCTATCTAAGGGTAACGCGAGTCGAGGCGGACGTCGTCGCGATAGCGACCACGGACGCCGAGACGAGCACGTGACACCAGGGCCACCCTATCTATGTTAGGATAACGCGAGTCGAGGCGGACGTCGTCGCAGTAGCGACGACGGACGCCGAGACGACCACGTGACACTAGGGCCACCCTGTCTATCTTAGGGTCACGCGAGTCGAGACGGACGTCGTCGCGGTAGCGACGACGGACGCGGAGACGAGCATGTGACACCAGGGCCACCCTGTCTATCTTAGGGTAACGCGAGTCGAGGCGGACGTCGTCGCGGTAGCGACGACGGACGCCGATACGAGCACGTGACACTAGGGCCACCCTGTCTATCTTAGGGTCACGCGAGTCAAGGCGGACGTTGTCGCGGTAGCGACGACGCACGCGGAGACGAGCACGTGACACCAGGGCCAGCCTGTCTATCTTAGGGTAATGCGAGTCGAGGCGGACGTCGTCGCGGTAGCGACGACGGACGCCGAGACGAGCACGTGACACCACTGCCACCCTGTCTATCTTAGGGTAACGCGAGTCGAGGCGGACGTCGTCGCGGTAGTGACGACGGACGCCGAGACGAGCACGTGACACCACTGCCACCCTGTCTATCTTAGGGTAACGCGAGTCGAGGCGGACGTCGTCGTGGTAGCGACGATGGACGCCGAGACGAGCACGTGACACCACTGCCACCCTGTCTATCTTAGGGTAACGCGAGTCGAGGCGGACGTCGTCGCGGTAGCGACGATGGACGCCGAGACGGGCACGTGATAGCACTGCTACCCTCTCTATCTAAGGGTAACGCGAGTCGAGGCGGACGTCGTCGCGGTAGCGACCACGGACGCCGAGACGAGCACGTGACACCAGGGCCACCCTGTCTATCTTAGGGTAACGCGAGTCGAGGCGGACGTCGTCGCAGTAGCGACGACGGACGCCGAGACGAGCACGTGACACTAGGGCCACCCTGTCTATCTTAGGGTCATGCGAGTCGAGGTGGACGTCGTCGCGGTAGCGACGACGGACGCGGAGACGAGCATGTGACACCAGGGCCACCCTGTCTATCTTAGAGTCACGCGAGTCGAGGCGGACGTTGTCGCGGTAGCGACGACGGACGCCGAGACGAGCACGTGACACCACTGCTACCCTGTTTATCTTAGGGTAATACGAGTCGAGGCGGACGTCGTCGCGGTAGCGACGACGTACGCCGAGACGAGCACGTGACACCAGGGCCACCCTGTCTATCTTAGGGTAACGCGAGTCTAGGCGGACGTCGTCACGGTAGCGACGACGGACACCGAGACGAGCACGTGACACCACTGCCACCCTGTCTATCTTAGGGTAACGCGAGTCGAGGCGGACGTCGTCGCGGTAGCGACGTCGGACGCCGAGACGAGCACGTGACATCACTGCCACCCTGTCTATCTGAGGGTAACGCGAGTCGAGGCGGACGTCGTCACGGTAACAACGACGGACGCCGAGACAAGCACGTGACACCAGGGCCACCCTGTCTATCTTAGGGTAAAGCGAGTTGAGGCGGACGTCGTCACGGTAGCGACGACGGACGCCGAGACGAGCACGTGACACCACTGCCACCCTATCTATCTTATGGTAACGCGAGTCGAGGCGGACGTCGTCGCGGTAGCGACGATGCACGCCGAGACGAGCACGTGACACCAGGGCCACCCTATCTATCTAAGCGTAACGTGAGTTGAGGCGGCCGTGGTCGCGGTAGCGACAACGGACGCCGAGACGAGCACGTGACACCAGGGCCACCCTTTCTATCTTAGGTTACCGCCAGTCGAGGCGGACGTCGTCGCAGTAGCGACGACGGACGCCGAGACGAGCACGTGACACCACTCCAACCCTATCTATCTTAGGGTAACGCGATTCGAGGCGGACGTCGTCGCGGTAACGACGACGGACACCGAGACGAGCACGTGACACCAGGGCCACCCTGTCTATCTTAGGGTAAAGCGAGTCGAGGAGGACATCGTCGCGCTAGCGACGACGGACGCCTAGACGGTCACGTGACACCACTGCCACCCTATCTATCTTAGGGTAACGCGAGTCGAGGCGGACGTCGTCGCGGTAGCGACGATGGACGCCGAGACGGGCATGTGATAGCACTGCCACCCTCTCTATCTAAGGGTAACGCGAGTCGAGGCGGACGTCGTCGCGATAGCGACCACGGACGCCGAGACGAGCACGTGACACCAGGGCCGCCCTATCTATGTTAGGATAACGCGAGTCGAGGCGGACGTCGTCGCAGTAGCGACGACGGACGCCGAGACGACCACGTGACACTAGGGCCACCCTGTCTATCTTAGGGTCACGCGAGTCGAGACGGACGTCGTCGCGGTAGCGACGACGGACGCGGAGACGAGCATGTGACACCAGGGCCACCCTGTCTATCTTAGGGTAACGCGAGTCGAGGCGGACGTCGTCGCGGTAGCGACGACGGACGCCGATACGAGCACGTGACACTAGGGCCACCCTGTCTATCTTAGGGTCACGCGAGTCGAGGCGGACGTTGTCGCGGTAGCGACGACGCACGCGGAGACGAGCACGTGACACCAGGGCCAGCCTGTCTATCTTAGGGTAATGCGAGTCGAGGCGGACGTCGTCGCGGTAGCGACGACGGACGCCGAGACGAGCACGTGACACCACTGCCACCCTGTCTATCTTAGGGTAACGCGAGTCGAGGCGGACGTCGTCGCGGTAGCGACGATGGACGCCGAGACGGGCACGTCATAGCACTGCTACCCTCTCTATCTAAGGGTAACGCGAGTCGAGGCGGACGTCGTCGCGGTATCGACCACGGACGCCGAGACGAGCACGTGACACCAGGGCCACCCTGTCTATCTTAGGGTAACGCGAGTCGAGGCGGACGTCGTCGCAGTAGCGACGACGGACGCCGATACGAGCACGTCACACCAGGGCCACCCTGTCTATCTTAGGGTAACGCGAGTCGAGGCGGACGTCGTCGCGGTAGCGACCACGGACGCCGAGACGAGCACGTGACACCAGGGCCACCCTATCTATCTTAGGGTAACGCGAGTCGAGGCGGACGTCGTCGCAGTAGCGACGACGGACGCCGAGACGAGCACGTGACACTAGGGCCACCCTGTCTATCTTAGGGTCATGCGAGTCGAGGTGGACGTCGTCGCGGTAGCGACGACGGACGCGGAGACGAGCATGTGACACCAGGGCCACCCTGTCTATCTTAGGGTAACGCGAGTCGAGGCGGACGTCTTCGCAGTAGCGACGACGGACGCCGAGACGAGCACGTGACACCACTGCTACCCTGTTTATCTTAGGGTAATACGAGTCGAGGCGGACGTCGTCGCGGTAGCGACGACGTACGCCGAGACGAGCACGTGACACCAGGGCCACCCTGTCTATCTTAGGGTAACGCGAGTCTAGGCGGACGTCGTCACGGTAGCGACGACGGACACCGAGACGAGCACGTGACACCACTGCCACCCTGTCTATCTTAGGGTAACGCGAGTCGAGGCGGACGTCGTCGCGGTAGCGACGTCGGACGCCGAGACGAGCACGTGACATCACTGCCACCCTGTCTATCTGAGGGTAACACGAGTCGAGGCGGACGTCGTCGCGGTAACAACGACGGACGCCGAGACGAGCACGTGACACCAGGGCCACCCTGTCTATCTTAGGGTAAAGCGAGTTGAGGCGGACGTCGTCGCGGTAGCGACGACGGACGCCGAGACGAGCACGTGACACGACTGCCACCCTATCTATCTTAGGGTAACGCGAGTCGAGGCGGACGTCGTCGCGGTAGCGACGATGCACGCCGAGACGCGCACGTGACACCACTGCCACCCTATCTATCTAAGCGTAACGTGAGTTGAGGCGGCCGTGGTCGCGGTAGTAACGACGGACGCCGAGACGAGCACGTGACACCACTGACACCCTGTCTATCTTAGGGTAACGCGAGTCGAGGCGGACGTCGTCGCGGTAGCGACGATGGACGCCGAGACGGGCACGTCATAGCACTGCTACCCTCTCTATCTAAGGGTAACGCGAGTCGAGGCGGACGTCGTCGCGGTAGCGACCACGGACGCCGAGACGAGCACGTGACACCAGGGCCACCCTGTCTATCTTAGGGTAACGCGAGTCGAGGCGGACGTCGTCGCAGTAGCGACGACGGACGCCGAGACGAGCACGTGACACCAGGGCCACCCTGTCTATCTTAGGGTAACGCGAGTCGAGGCGGACGTCGTCGCGGTAGCGACCACGGACGCCGAGACGAGCACGTGACACCAGGGCCACCCTGTCTATCTTAGGGTAACGCGAGTCGAGGCGGACGTCGTCGCAGTAGCGACGACGGACGCCGAGACGAGCACGTGACACTAGGGCCACCCTGTCTATCTTAGGGTCATGCGAGTCGAGGTGGACGTCGTCGCGGTAGCGACGACGGACGCGGAGACGAGCATGTGACACCAGGGCCACCCTGTCTATCTTAGGGTAACGCGAGTCGAGGCGGACGTCTTCGCAGTAGCGACGACGGACGCCGAGACGAGCACGTGACACCACTGCTACCCTGTTTATCTTAGGGTAATACGAGTCGAGGCGGACGTCGTCGCGGTAGCGACGACGTACGCCGAGACGAGCACGTGACACCAGGGCCACCCTGTCTATCTTAGGGTAACGCGAGTCTAGGCGGACGTCGTCACGGTAGCGACGACGGACACCGAGACGAGCACGTGACACCACTGCCACCCTGTCTATCTTAGGGTAACGCGAGTCGAGGCGGACGTCGTCGCGGTAGCGACGTCGGACGCCGAGACGAGCACGTGACATCACTGCCACCCTGTCTATCTGAGGGTAACGCGAGTCGAGGCGGACGTCGTCGCGGTAACAACGACGGACGCCGAGACGAGCACGTGACACCAGGGCCACCCTGTCTATCTTAGGGTAAAGCGAGTTGAGGCGGACGTCGTCGCGGTAGCGACGACGGACGCCGAGACGAGCACGTGACACCACTGCCACCCTATCTATCTTAGGGTAACGCGAGTCGAGGCGGACGTCGTCGCGGTAGCGACGATGCACGCCGAGACGCGCACGTGACACCACTGCCACCCTATCTATCTAAGCGTAACGTGAGTTGAGGCGGCCGTGGTCGCGGTAGTAACGACGGACGCCGAGACGAGCACGTGACACCACTGCCACCCTGTCTATCTTAGGGTAACGCGAGTCGAGGCGGACGTCGTCGCGGTAGCGACGATGGACGCCGAGACGGGCACGTCATAGCACTGCTACCCTCTCTATCTAAGGGTAACGCGAGTCGAGGCGGACGTCGTCGCGGTAGCGACCACGGACGCCGAGACGAGCACGTGACACCAGGGCCACCCTGTCTATCTTAGGGTAACGCGAGTCGAGGCGGACGTCGTCGCAGTAGCGACGACGGACGCCGAGACGAGCACGTGACACCAGGGCCACCCTGTCTATCTTAGGGTAACGCGAGTCGAGGCGGACGTCGTCGCGGTAGCGACCACGGACGCCGAGACGAGCACGTGACACCAGGGCCACCCTGTCTATCTTAGGGTAACGCGAGTCGAGGCGGACGTCGTCGCAGTAGCGACGACGTACGCCGAGACGAGCACGTGACACTAGGGCCACCCTGTCTATCTTAGGGTCATGCGAGTCGAGGTGGACGTCGTCGCGGTAGCGACGACGGACGCGGAGACGAGCATGTGACACCAGGGCCACCCTGTCTATCTTAGGGTAACGCGAGTCGAGGCGGACGTCTTCGCAGTAGCGACGACGGACGCCGAGACGAGCACGTGACACCACTGCTACCCTGTTTATCTTAGGGTAATACGAGTCGAGGCAGACGTCGTCGCGGTAGCAACGACGTACGCCGAGACGAGCACGTGACACCAGGGCCACCCTGTCTATCTTAGGGTAACGCGAGTCTAGGCGGACGTCGTCACGGTAGCGATGACGGACACCGAGACGAGCACGTGACACCACTGCCACCCTGTCTATCTTAGGGTAACGCGAGTCGAGGCGGACGTCGTCGCGGTAGCGACGTCGGACGCCGAGACGAGCACGTGACATCACTGCCACCCTGTCTATCTGAGGGTAACGCGAGTCGAGGCGGACGTCGTCGCGGTAACAACGACGGACGCCGAGACGAGCACGTGACACCAGGGCCACCCTGTCTATCTTAGGGTAAAGCGAGTTGAGGCGGACGTCGTCGCGGTAGCGACGACGGACGCCGAGACGAGCACGTGACACCACTGCCACCCTATCTATCTTAGGGTAACGCGAGTCGAGGCGGACGTCGTCGCGGTAGCGACGATGCACGCCGAGACGCGCACGTGACACCACTGCCACCCTATCTATCTAAGCGTAACGTGAGTTGAGGCGGCCGTGGTCGCGGTAGTAACGAGGGACGCCGAGACGAGCATGTGACACCAGGGCCACCCTGTCTATCTTAGGGCAACGCGAGTCGAGGCGGACGTCGTCGCGGTAGCGACGACGGACGCCGAGACGAGCACGTGACACCAGGGCCACCCTGTCTATCTTAGGGTAACGCGAGTCGACGCGGACGTCGTCGCGGTAGCGACGACGGACGCCGAGACGAGCACGTGACACTAGGGCCACCCTGTCTATGTTAGGGTCACGCGAGTCGAGGCGGACGTTGTCGCGGTAGCGACGACGGACGCCGAGACGAGCACGTGACACCACTACAACCCTGTCTATCTTAGGGTAACGCGAGTCGAGGCGGACGTTGTCGCGGTAGTGACGACGGACGCCGAGACGAGCACGTGACACCTCTGCCACCCTGTCTATCTTAGGGTAACGCGAGTCGAGGCGGACGTCGTCGCGGTAGCGACGACGGACGCCGAGACGAGCACGTGACACCACTGCCACCCTGTCTATCTTAGGGTAACGCGAGTCGAGGCGGACGTCGTCGCGGTAGCGACGATGGACGCCGAGAAGGGCACGTGATAGCACTGCTACCCTCTCTATCTTAGGGTAACGCGAGTCGAGGCGGACGTCGTCGCGGTAGCGACCACGGTCACCAAGACGAGCACGTGACACCAGGGCCACCCTGTCTATCCAAGGGTAACACGAGTTGAGGCGGACGTCGTCGCGGTAGCGACCACGGACGCCGAGACGAGCACGTGACACCAGGGCCACCCTGTCTATCTTAGGGTAACGCGAGTCGAGGCGGACGTCGTCGCAGTAGCGACGACGGACGCCGAGACGAGCACGTGACACTAGGGCCACCCTGTCTATCTTAGGGTCACGCGAGTCGAGGCGGACGTCGTCGCAGTAGCGACGACGGACGCCGAGACGAGCATCACTGCCACCCTATCTATCTTAGGGTAACGCGAGTCAAGGCGGACGTTGTCGCGGTAGCGACGACGGACGCCGAGTCGAGCACGTGACACCACTGCCACCCTGTCTATCTTAGGGTAACGCGAGTCGAGGCGGACGTCGTGGCGGTAGCAACGACGGAGGCCGAGACGAGCACGTGACACCAGGGCCACCCTTTCTATCTTAGGGTAACGCGAGTCGAGGCGGACGTCGTCACGGTAGCGAGGACGGACGCCGACACGAGCACGTGACACCACTGCCACCCTGTCTAGCTGAGGGTAACGCGAGTCGAGGCGGACGTCGTCGCGGTAGCGACGACGGACGCCGAGACGAGCACGTCACACCACTGCCACCCTGTCTATCTTAGGGTAACGCGAGTCGAGGCGGACGTCGTCGCGGTAGCGACGACGGACGCCGAGACGGGCACGTGACACCACTGCCACCCTATTTATCTAAGCGTAACGTGAGTTGAGGCGGCCGTCGTCGCGGTAGCGACGACGGACGCCGAGACGAACACGTGACACCAGGGCCACCCTGTCTATCTTAGGGTAACGCGAGTCGAGGCGGACGTCGTCGCGGTAGCGACGATGGACGCCGAGACGAGCACGTGACACCAGGGCCACCTTGTCTATCTTAGGTTAACGCGAGTCGAGGCGGACGTCGTCACAGTAGCGACAACGGACGCCGAGACGAGCACGTGACACCACTGCAACCCTGTCTATCTGAGGGTAACGCGAGTCGAGGCGGACGTCGTCGCGGTAACGACGACGGACACCGAGACGAGCACGTGACACCAGGGCCACCCTGTCTATCTTAGGGGAAAGCGAGTCGAGGCGGACATCGTCGCGCTAGCGACGACGGACTCCTAGACGAGCACGTGACACCACTGCCACCCTATCTATCTTAGGGTAATGCGAGTCGAGGCGGACGTCGTCGCGGTAGCGACGACGGACGCCGAGACGGGCACATGACTCCATTGCCACCCTGTCTATCTTAGGGTAACGCGAGTCGAGGCGGACGTCGTCACGGTAGCGATGACGGACACCGAGACGAGCACGTGACACCACTGCCACCCTGTCTATCTTAGGGTAACGCGAGTCGAGGCGAACGTCGTCGCGGTAGCGACGTCGGACGCCGAGACGAGCACGTGACATCACTGCCACCCTGTCTATCTGAGGGTAACGCGAGTCGAGGCGGACGTCGTCGCGGTAACAACGACGGATGCCGAGACGAGCACGTGACACCAGGGCCACCCTGTCTATCTTAGGGTAAAGCGAGTCGAGGCGGACGTCGTCGCGGTAGCGACGACGGACGCCGAGACGAGCACGTGACACAACTGCCACCCTATCTATCTTAGGGTAACGCGAGTCGAGGCGGACGTCGTCGCGGTAGCGACGACGGACGTCGAGACGAGCACGTGACACTAGGGCCACCCTGTCTATGTTAGGGTCACGCGAGTCGAGGCGGACGTTGTCGCGGTAGTGACGACGGACACCGAGACAAGCACGTGACACCACTACAACCCTGTCTATCTTAGGGTAACGCGAGTCGAGGCGGACGTCGTCGCGGTAGTGACGACGGACGCCGAGACGAGCACGTGACACCTCTGCCACCCTGTCTATCTTAGGGTAACGCGAGTCGAGGCGGACGTCGTCGCGGTAGCGACGACGGACGCCGAGACGAGCACGTGACACCACTGCCACCCTGTCTATCTTAGGGTAACGCGAGTCGAGGCGGACATCGTCGCGGTAGCGATGATGGACACCGAGAAGGGCACGTGAAAGCACTGCTACCCTCTCTATCTAAGGGTAACACGAGTCGAGGCGGACGTCGTCGCGGTAGCGACCACGGACGCCGAGACGAGCACGTGACACCAGGGCCACCCTGTCTATCTTAGGGTAACGCGAGTCGAGGCGGACGTCGTCGCAGTAGCGACGACGGACGCCGAGACGAGCACGTGACACTAGGGCCACCCTGTCTATCTTAGGTCACGCGAGTCGAGGCGGACGTCGTCGCAGTAGCGACGACGGACGCCGAGACGAGCATCACTGCCACCCTATCTATCTTAGGGTAACGCGAGTCAAGGCGGACGTTGTGGCGGTAGCGACGACAGACACCGAGACGAGCACGTGACACCACTGCCACCCTGTCTATCTTAGGGTAACGCGAGTCGAGGCGGACGTCGTCGCAGTAGCGACGACGGACGCCGAGACGAGCACGTGACACTAGGGCCACCCTGTCTATCTTAGGGTCACGCGAGTCGAGGCGGACGTCGTCGCAGTAGCGACGACGGACGCCGAGACGAGCATCACTGCCACCCTATCTATCTTAGGGTAACGCGAGTCAAGGCGGACGTCGTGGCGGTAGCGACGACGGACGCCGAGTCGAGCACGTGACACCACTGCCACCCTGTCTATCTTAGGGGAACGCGAGTCGAGGTGGACGTCGTGGCGGTAGCGACGACGGACGCCGAGACGAGCACGTGACACCAGGGCCACCCTGTCTATCTTAGGGTAACGCGAGTCGAGGCGTACATCGTCACGGTAGCGAGGACGGACGCCGACACGAGCACGTGACACCACTGCCACCCTGTCTATCTGAGGGTAACGCGAGTCGAGGCGGACGTCGTCGCGGTAGCGACGACGGACGCCGAGACAAGCACGTGACACCACTGCCACCCTGTCTATCTTAGGGTAACGCGAGTCGAGGCGGACGTCGTCGCGGTAACGACGACGGACACCGAGACGAGCACGTGACACCAGGGCCACCCTGTCTATCTTAGGGTAAAGCGAGTCGAGGCGGACATCGTCGCGCTAGCGACGACGGACTCCTAGACGAGCACGTGACACCACTGCCACCCTATCTATCTTAGGGTAACGCGAGTCGAGGCGGACGTCGTCGCGGTAGCGACGACGGACGCCGAGACGAGCACGTGACACCAGGGCCATCTTGTCTATCTTAGGTTAACGCGAGTCGAGGCGGACGTCGTCGCAGTAGGTACGACGGACGCCGAGACGAGCACGTGACACCACTGCAACCCTGTCTATCTGAGGGTAACGCGAGTCGAGGCGGACGTCGTCGCGGTAACGACGACGGACACCGAGACGAGCACGTGACACCAGGGCCACCCTGTCTATCTTAGGGTAAAGCGAGTCGAGGCGGACATCGTCGCGCTAGCGACGACGGACTCCTAGACGAGCACGTGACACCACTGCCACCCTATCTATCTTAGGGTAACGCGAGTCGAGGCGGACGTCGTCGCGGTAGCGACGATGGACGCCGAGACGGGCACGTGACTCCATTGCCACCCTATCTATCTTAGGGTAACGCGAGTCGAGGCGGACGTCGTCGCGGTAGCGACAATGGACGCCGAGACGGACACGTGACTCCATTGCCACCCTGTCTATCTTAGGGTAACGCGAGTCGAGGCGGACGTCATCACGGTAGCGATGACGGACACCGAGACGAGCACGTGACACCACTGCCACCCTGTCTATCTTAGGGTAACGCGAGTCGAGGCGAACGTCGTCGCGGTAGCGACGTCGGACGCCGAGACGAGCACGTGACATCACTGCCACCCTGTCTATCTGAGGGTAACGCGAGTCGAGGCGGACGTCGTCGCGGTAACAATGACGGACGCCGAGACGAGCACGTGACACAACTGCCACCCTATCTATCTTAGGGTAACGCGAGTGGAGGCGGACGTCGTCGCGGTAGCGACGATTCACAAAGAGACGCGCACGTGACACCACTGCCACCCTATCTATCTAAGCGTAACGTGAGTCGAGGCGGCCGTGGTCGCGGTAGCGACGACGGACGCAGAGACGAGCACGTGACACCAGGGCCACCCTGTCTATTAAAGGGTAACGCGAGTCGAGGCGGACGTCGTCGCGGTAGCGACGACGTACGCCGAGACGAGCACGTGACACCACTGCAACCCTGTCTATCTTAGGGTAACGCGAGTCGAGGCGAAGGTCGTCGCGGTAGTGACGACGGACGCCGAGACGAGCACGTGACACCACTGCCACCCTGTCTATCTTATGGTAACGCGAGTTGAGGCGGACGTCGTCGCGTTAGCGACGACGGACGCCGAGACGAGCACGTGACACCAGGGCCACCTTGTCTATCTTAGGTTAACGCGAGTCGAGGCGGACGTCGTCGCGGTAACGACGACGGACACCGAGACGAGCACGTGACACCAGGGCCACCCTATCTATCTTAGGGTAAGGCGAGTCGAGGCGGAGATCGTCGCGCTAGCGACGACGGACGCCTAGACGGTCACGTGACACCACTGCCACCCTATCTATCTTAGGGTAACACGAGTCGAGGCGGACGTCGTCGCGGTAGCGACGACGGACGCCGAGACGAGCACGTGACACCACTGCCACCCTGTCTATCTTAGGGTAACGCGAGTCGAGGCGGACGTCGTCGCGGTAGCGACGATGGACGCCGAGACGGGCATGTGATAGCACTGCCACCCTCTCTATCTAAGGGTAATGCGAGTCGAGGCGGACGTCGTCGCGGTAGCGACCACGGACGCCGAGACGAGCACGTGACACCAGGGCCACCCTGTCTATGTTAGGATAACGCGAGTCGAGGCGGACGTCGTCGCAGTAGCGACGACGGACGCCGAGACGACCACGTGACACTAGGGCCACCCTGTCTATCTTAGGGTCACGCGAGTCGAGACGGACGTCGTCGCGGTAGCGACGACGGACGCGGAGACGAGCATGTGACACCAGGGCCACCCTGTCTATCTTAGGGTAACGCGAGTCGAGGCGGACGTCGTCGCGGTAGCGACGACGGACGCCGATACGAGCACCACTGCCACCCTATCTATCTTAGGGTAACGCGAGTCAAGGCGGACGTCGTCGCGGTAGAGACGATGGACGCCGAGACGAGCACGTGACACCACTGCCACCCTGTCTATCTTAGGGTAATGCGAGTCGAGGCCGCGACGACGTACGCCGAGACGAGCACGTGACACCAGGGCCACCCTGTCTAACTTAGGGTAACGCGAGTCTAGGCGGACGTCATCACGGTAGCGACGACGGACGCCGAGACGAGCACGTGACACCACTGCCACCCTGTCTATCTTAGGGTAACGCGAGTCGAGGCGGACGTCGTCGCGGTAGCGACGTCGGACGCCGAGACGAGCACGTCACATCACTGCCACGCTGTCTTTCTGAGGGTAACGCGAGTTGAGGCGGACGTCGTCGCGGTAACAACGACGGACGCGGAGACGAGCACGTGACACCAGGGCCACCCTGTCTATCTTAGGGTAAAGCGAGTCGAGGCGGACGTCGTCGCGGTAGCGACGACGGACGCCGAGACGAGCACGTGACACCACTGCCACCCTATCTATCTTAGGGTAACGTGAGTCGAGGCGGACGTCGTCGTGGTAGCGACGATGCACGCCGAGACGGGCACGTGACACCACTGCCACCCTATCTATCTAAGCGTAACGTGAGTCGAGCCGGCCGTGGTCGCGGTAGCGACGACGGACGCCGAGACGAGCATGTGACACCAGGGCCACCCTGTCTATCTTAGGGTAACGCGAGTCGAGGCGGACGTCGTCGCGGTAGCGACGACGGACGCCGAAACGAGCACGTGACACTAGGGCCACCCTGTCTATCTTAGGGTCACGTGAGTCGAGGCGGACGTTGTCGCGGTAGCGACGACGCACGCGGAGACGAGCACGTGACACCAGGGCCAGCCTGTCTATCTTAGGGTAATGCGAGTCGAGGCGGACGTCGTCGCGGTAGCGACGACGGACGCCGAGACGAGCACGTGACACCACTGCCACCCTGTCTATCTTAGGGTAACGCGAGTTGAGGCGGACGTCGTCGCGGTAGTGACGACGGACGCCGAGACGAGCACGTGACACCACTGCAACCCTGTCTATCTTAGGGTAACGCGAGTCGAGGCGGACGTCGTCGCGGTAACGACGACGGACACCGAGACGAGCACGTGACACCAGGGCCACCCTGTCTATCTTAGGGTAAAGCGAGTCGAGGCGGACATCGTCGCGCTAGCGACGACGGACTCCTAGACGAGCACGTGACACCACTGCCACCCTATCTATCTTAGGGTAACGCGAGTCGAGGCGGACGTCGTCGCGGTAGCGACGACGGACGCCGAGACGAGCACGTGACACCACTGCCACCCTGTCTATCTTAGGGTAACGCGAGTCGAGGCGGACGTCGTCGCGGTAGCGACGTCGGACGCCGAGACGAGCACGTGACATCACTGCCACCCTGTCTATCTGAGGGTAACGCGAGTCGAGGCGGACGTCGTCGCGGTAACAACGACGGACGCGGAGACGAGCACGTGACACCAGGGCCACCCTGTCTATCTTAGGGTAAAGCGAGTCGAGGCGGACGTCGTCGCGGTAGCGACGACGGACGCCGAGACGAGCACGTGACACCACTGCCACCCTATCTATCTTAGGGTAACGCGAGTCGAGGCGGACGTCGTCGCGGTAGCGACGATGGACGCCGAGACGGGCACGTGACTCCATTGCCACCCTATCTATCTTAGGGTAACGCGAGTCGAGGCGGACGTCGTCGCGGTAGCGACAATGGACGCCGAGACGGACACGTGACTCCATTGCCACCCTGTCTATCTTAGGGTAACGCGAGTCGAGGCGGACGTCATCACGGTAGCGATGACGGACACCGAGACGAGCACGTGACACCACTGCCACCCTGTCTATCTTAGGGTAACGCGAGTCGAGGCGAACGTCGTCGCGGTAGCGACGTCGGACGCCGAGACGAGCACGTGACATCACTGCCACCCTGTCTATCTGAGGGTAACGCGAGTCGAGGCGGACGTCGTCGCGGTAACAATGACGGACGCCGAGACGAGCACGTGACACAACTGCCACCCTATCTATCTTAGGGTAACGCGAGTGGAGGCGGACGTCGTCGCGGTAGCGACGATTCACAAAGAGACGCGCACGTGACACCACTGCCACCCTATCTATCTAAGCGTAACGTGAGTCGAGGCGGCCGTGGTCGCGGTAGCGACGACGGACGCAGAGACGAGCACGTGACACCAGGGCCACCCTGTCTATTAAAGGGTAACGCGAGTCGAGGCGGACGTCGTCGCGGTAGCGACGACGTACGCCGAGACGAGCACGTGACACCACTGCCACCCTGTCTATCTTAGGGTAACGCGAGTCGAGGCGGACGTCGTCGCGGTAGCGACGATGGACGCCGAGACGGGCATGTGATAGCACTGCCACCCTCTCTATCTAAGGGTAATGCGAGTCGAGGCGGACGTCGTCGCGGTAGCGACCACGGACGCCGAGACGAGCACGTGACACCAGGGCCACCCTGTCTATGTTAGGATAACGCGAGTCAAGGCGGACGTCGTCGCAGTAGCGACGACGGACGCCGAGACGACCACGTGACACTAGGGCCACCCTGTCTATCTTAGGGTCACGCGAGTCGAGACGGACGTCGTCGCGGTAGCGACGACGGACGCGGAGACGAGCATGTGACACCAGGGCCACCCTGTCTATCTTAGGGTAACGCGAGTCGAGGCGGACGTCGTCGCGGTAGCGACGACGGACGCCGATACGAGCACCACTGCCACCCTATCTATCTTAGGGTAACGCGAGTCAAGGCGGACGTCGTCGCGGTAGAGACGATGGACGCCGAGACGAGCACGTGACACCACTGCCACCCTGTCTATCTTAGGGTAATGCGAGTCGAGGCCGCGACGACGTACGCCGAGACGAGCACGTGACACCAGGGCCACCCTGTCTATCTTAGGGTAACGCGAGTCTAGGCGGACGTCATCACGGTAGCGACGACGGACGCCGAGACGAGCACGTGACACCACTGCCACCCTGTCTATCTTAGGGTAACGCGAGTCGAGGCGGACGTCGTCGCGGTAGCGACGTCGGACGCCGAGACGAGCACGTCACATCACTGCCACGCTGTCTTTCTGAGGGTAACGCGAGTTGAGGCGGACGTCGTCGCGGTAACAACGACGGACGCGGAGACGAGCACGTGACACCAGGGCCACCCTGTCTATCTTAGGGTAAAGCGAGTCGAGGCGGACGTCGTCGCGGTAGCGACGACGGACGCCGAGACGAGCACGTGACACCACTGCCACCCTATCTATCTTAGGGTAACGTGAGTCGAGGCGGACGTCGTCGTGGTAGCGACGATGCACGCCGAGACGGGCACGTGACACCACTGCCACCCTATCTATCTAAGCGTAACGTGAGTCGAGCCGGCCGTGGTCGCGGTAGCGACGACGGACGCCGAGACGAGCATGTGACACCAGGGCCACCCTGTCTATCTTAGGGTAACGCGAGTCGAGGCGGACGTCGTCGCGGTAGCGACGACGGACGCCGAAACGAGCACGTGACACTAGGGCCACCCTGTCTATCTTAGGGTCACGTGAGTCGAGGCGGACGTTGTCGCGGTAGCGACGACGCACGCGGAGACGAGCACGTGACACCAGGGCCAGCCTGTCTATCTTAGGGTAATGCGAGTCGAGGCGGACGTCGTCGCGGTAGCGACGACGGACGCCGAGACGAGCACGTGACACCACTGCCACCCTGTCTATCTTAGGGTAACGCGAGTTGAGGCGGACGTCGTCGCGGTAGTGACGACGGACGCCGAGACGAGCACGTGACACCACTGCAACCCTGTCTATCTTAGGGTAACGCGAGTCGAGGCGGACGTCGTCGCGGTAACGACGACGGACACCGAGACGAGCACGTGACACCAGGGCCACCCTGTCTATCTTAGGGTAAAGCGAGTCGAGGCGGACATCGTCGCGCTAGCGACGACGGACTCCTAGACGAGCACGTGACACCACTGCCACCCTATCTATCTTAGGGTAACGCGAGTCGAGGCGGACGTCGTCGCGGTAGCGACGACGGACGCCGAGACGAGCACGTGACACCAGGGCCATCTTGTCTATCTTAGGTTAACGCGAGTCGAGGCGGACGTCGTCGCAGTAGGTACGACGGACGCCGAGACGAGCACGTGACACCACTGCAACCCTGTCTATCTGAGGGTAACGCGAGTCGAGGCGGACGTCGTCGCGGTAACGACGACGGACACCGAGACGAGCACGTGACACCAGGGCCACCCTGTCTATCTTAGGGTAAAGCGAGTCGAGGCGGACATCGTCGCGCTAGCGACGACGGACTCCTAGACGAGCACGTGACACCACTGCCACCCTATCTATCTTAGGGTAACGCGAGTCGAGGCGGACGTCGTCGCGGTAGCGACGATGGACGCCGAGACGGGCACGTGACTCCATTGCCACCCTATCTATCTTAGGGTAACGCGAGTCGAGGCGGACGTCGTCGCGGTAGCGACAATGGACGCCGAGACGGACACGTGACTCCATTGCCACCCTGTCTATCTTAGGGTAACGCGAGTCGAGGCGGACGTCATCACGGTAGCGATGACGGACACCGAGACGAGCACGTGACACCACTGCCACCCTGTCTATCTTAGGGTAA
The DNA here is from genome assembly GCF_002575655.3 of Aegilops tauschii subsp. strangulata. NCBI lineage: Eukaryota > Viridiplantae > Streptophyta > Magnoliopsida > Poales > Poaceae > Aegilops > Aegilops tauschii. The sequence continues at coordinate 406,472,629 of NC_053041.3, forward strand.
CGCGAGTCGAGGCGAACGTCGTCGCGGTAGCGACGTCGGACGCCGAGACGAGCACGTGACATCACTGCCACCCTGTCTATCTGAGGGTAACGCGAGTCGAGGCGGACGTCGTCGCGGTAACAATGACGGACGCCGAGACGAGCACGTGACACAACTGCCACCCTATCTATCTTAGGGTAACGCGAGTGGAGGCGGACGTCGTCGCGGTAGCGACGATTCACAAAGAGACGCGCACGTGACACCACTGCCACCCTATCTATCTAAGCGTAACGTGAGTCGAGGCGGCCGTGGTCGCGGTAGCGACGACGGACGCAGAGACGAGCACGTGACACCAGGGCCACCCTGTCTATTAAAGGGTAACGCGAGTCGAGGCGGACGTCGTCGCGGTAGCGACGACGTACGCCGAGACGAGCACGTGACACCACTGCAACCCTGTCTATCTTAGGGTAACGCGAGTCGAGGCGAAGGTCGTCGCGGTAGTGACGACGGACGCCGAGACGAGCACGTGACACCACTGCCACCCTGTCTATCTTATGGTAACGCGAGTTGAGGCGGACGTCGTCGCGTTAGCGACGACGGACGCCGAGACGAGCACGTGACACCAGGGCCACCTTGTCTATCTTAGGTTAACGCGAGTCGAGGCGGACGTCGTCGCGGTAACGACGACGGACACCGAGACGAGCACGTGACACCAGGGCCACCCTATCTATCTTAGGGTAAGGCGAGTCGAGGCGGAGATCGTCGCGCTAGCGACGACGGACGCCTAGACGGTCACGTGACACCACTGCCACCCTATCTATCTTAGGGTAACACGAGTCGAGGCGGACGTCGTCGCGGTAGCGACGACGGACGCCGAGACGAGCACGTGACACCACTGCCACCCTGTCTATCTTAGGGTAACGCGAGTCGAGGCGGACGTCGTCGCGGTAGCGACGATGGACGCCGAGACGGGCATGTGATAGCACTGCCACCCTCTCTATCTAAGGGTAATGCGAGTCGAGGCGGACGTCGTCGCGGTAGCGACCACGGACGCCGAGACGAGCACGTGACACCAGGGCCACCCTGTCTATGTTAGGATAACGCGAGTCGAGGCGGACGTCGTCGCAGTAGCGACGACGGACGCCGAGACGACCACGTGACACTAGGGCCACCCTGTCTATCTTAGGGTCACGCGAGTCGAGACGGACGTCGTCGCGGTAGCGACGACGGACGCGGAGACGAGCATGTGACACCAGGGCCACCCTGTCTATCTTAGGGTAACGCGAGTCGAGGCGGACGTCGTCGCGGTAGCGACGACGGACGCCGATACGAGCACCACTGCCACCCTATCTATCTTAGGGTAACGCGAGTCAAGGCGGACGTCGTCGCGGTAGAGACGATGGACGCCGAGACGAGCACGTGACACCACTGCCACCCTGTCTATCTTAGGGTAATGCGAGTCGAGGCCGCGACGACGTACGCCGAGACGAGCACGTGACACCAGGGCCACCCTGTCTATCTTAGGGTAACGCGAGTCTAGGCGGACGTCATCACGGTAGCGACGACGGACGCCGAGACGAGCACGTGACACCACTGCCACCCTGTCTATCTTAGGGTAACGCGAGTCGAGGCGGACGTCGTCGCGGTAGCGACGTCGGACGCCGAGACGAGCACGTCACATCACTGCCACGCTGTCTTTCTGAGGGTAACGCGAGTTGAGGCGGACGTCGTCGCGGTAACAACGACGGACGCGGAGACGAGCACGTGACACCAGGGCCACCCTGTCTATCTTAGGGTAAAGCGAGTCGAGGCGGACGTCGTCGCGGTAGCGACGACGGACGCCGAGACGAGCACGTGACACCACTGCCACCCTATCTATCTTAGGGTAACGTGAGTCGAGGCGGACGTCGTCGTGGTAGCGACGATGCACGCCGAGACGGGCACGTGACACCACTGCCACCCTATCTATCTAAGCGTAACGTGAGTCGAGCCGGCCGTGGTCGCGGTAGCGACGACGGACGCCGAGACGAGCATGTGACACCAGGGCCACCCTGTCTATCTTAGGGTAACGCGAGTCGAGGCGGACGTCGTCGCGGTAGTGACGACGGACGCCGAAACGAGCACGTGACACTAGGGCCACCCTGTCTATCTTAGGGTCACGTGAGTCGAGGCGGACGTTGTCGCGGTAGCGACGACGCACGCGGAGACGAGCACGTGACACCAGGGCCAGCCTGTCTATCTTAGGGTAATGCGAGTCGAGGCGGACGTCGTCGCGGTAGCGACGACGGACGCCGAGACGAGCACGTGACACCACTGCCACCCTGTCTATCTTAGGGTAACGCGAGTTGAGGCGGACGTCGTCGCGGTAGTGACGACGGACGCCGAGACGAGCACGTGACACCACTGCAACCCTGTCTATCTTAGGGTAACGCGAGTCGAGGCGAAGGTCGTCGTGGTAGTGACGACGGACGCCGAGACGAGCACGTGACACCACTGCCACCCTGTCTATCTTAGGGTAACGCGAGTCGAGGCGGACGTCGTCGCGGTAGCGACGACGGACGCCGAGACGAGCATGTGACACCACTGCCACCCTGTCTATCTTAGGGTAACGCGAGTCGAGGCGGATGTCGTCGCGGTAGCGACGACGGACGCCGAGACGAGCACGTGACACCACTGCCACCCTGTCTATCTTATGGTAACGCGAGTCGAGGAGGACGTCGTCGCGTTAGCGACGACGGACGCCGAGACGAGCACGTGACACCAGGGCCACCTTGTCTATCTTAGGTTAACGCGAGTTGAGGCGGACGTCGTCGCAGTAGCGACGACGGACACCGAGACGAGCACGTGACACCACTGCAACCCTATCTATCTTAGGGTAACGCGAGTCGAGGCGGACGTCGTCGCGGTAACCACGGCGGACACCGAGACAAGCACGTGACACCAGGGCCACCCTGTCTATCTTAGGGTAAAGCGAGTCGAGGCGGACATCGTCGCGCTAGCGACGACGGACGCCTAGACGGTCACGTGACAACACTGCCACCCTATCTATCTTAGGGTAACGCGAGTCGAGGTGGACGTCGTCGCGGTAGCGACGACGGACGCCGAGACGGGCACGTGACACCACTGCCACCCTGTCTATCTAGGCGTAACGCAAGTCGAGGCGGACGTCGTCGCGGTAGCGACGACGGACGCCGAGACGAGCACGTGACGCCAGGGCCACCCTGTCTATCTTAGGGTAACACGAGTCGAGGCGGACGTCGTCGCGGTAGCGACGACGGACGCCGAGACGAGCACGTGACACCACTGCCACCCTGTCTATCTTAGGGTAACGCGAGTCGAGGCGGACGTCGTCGCGGTAGCGACGATGGACGCCGAGACGGGCATGTGATAGCACTGCCACCCTCTCTATCTAAGGGTAACGCGAGTCGAGGCGGACGTCGTCGCGGTAGCGACCACGGACGCCGTGACAAGCACGTGACACTAGGGCCACCCTGTCTATCTTAGGGTCACGCGAGTCGAGGCGGACGTTGTCGCGGTAGCGACGACGGACGCCGAGACGAGCACGTGACACCACTGCAAACCTGTCTATCTTAGGGTAACGCGAGTCGAGGCGGACGTCGTCGCGGTAGTGACGACGGACGCCGAGACGAGCACGTGACACCACTGCCACCCTGTCTATCTTAGGGTAACGCGAGTCGAGGCGGACGTCGTCGCAGTAGCGACGATGCACGCCGAGACGGGCACGTGACACGACTGCCACCCTATCTATCTAAGCGTAACGTGAGTCGAGCCGGCCGTGGTCGCGGTAGCGACGACGGACGCTAAGACGAGCATGTGATACCAGGGCCAACCCTGTCTATCTTAGGGTCACGCGAGTCGAGGCGGACGTCGTCGCGGTAGCGACGACGGACGCCGAAACGAGCACGTGACACTAGGGCCACCCTGTCTATCTTAGGGTCACGCGAGTCGAGGCGGACGTTGTCGCGGTAGCGACGACGGACGCGGAGACGAGCACGTGACACCAGGGCCAGCCTGTCTATCTTAGGGTAACGCGAGTCGAGGCGGACGTCGTCGCGGTAGTGACGACGTACGCCGAGACGAGCACGTGACACCAGGGCCACCCTGTCTATGTTAGGATAACGCGAGTCGAGGCGGACGTCGTCGCAGTAGCGACGACGGACGCCGAGACGACCACGTGACAGTAGGGCCATCCTGTCTATCTTAGGGTCACGCGAGTCGAGACGGACGTCGTCGCGGTAGCGACGACGGACGCGGAGACGAGCATGTGACACCAGGGCCACTCTGTCTATCTTAGGGTAACGCGAGTAGAGGCGGACGTCGTCGCGGTAGCGACGACGGACGCCGATACGAGCACCACTGCCACCCTATCTATCTTAGGGTAACGCGAGTCGAGGCGTACGTCGTCGCGGTAGCGACGACGGACGGCGAGACGAGCATGTGACACCACTGCAACCCTGTCTATCTTAGGGTAACGCGAGTCGAGGCGAAGGTCGTCGCGGTAGTGACGACGGACGCCGAGACGAGCACGTGACACCACTGCCACCCTGTCTATCTTAGGGTAACGCGAGTCGAGGCGGACGTCGTCGCGGTAGCGACGACGGACGCCGAGACGAGCACGTGACACCACTGCCACCCTGTCTATCTTAGGGTAACGCGAGTCGAGGCGGACGTCGTCGCGGTAGCGACGACGGACGCCGAGACGAGCACGTGACACCACTGCCACCCTGTCTATCTTATGGTAACGCGAGTCGAGGCGGACGTCGTCGCGTTAGCGACGACGGACGCCGAGACGAGCACGTGACACCAGGGCCACCTTGTCTATCTTAGTTTAACGCGAGTCGAGGCGGATGTCGTCGCAGTAGCGACGACGGATGCCGAGACGAGCACGTGACACCACTGCAACCCTATCTATCTTAGGGTAACGCGAGTCGAGGCGGACGTCGTCGCGGTAACGACGACGGACACCGAGACGAGCACGTGACACCAGGGCCACCCTGTCTATCTTAGGGTAAAGCGAGTCGAGGCGGACATCGTCGCGCTAGCGACGACGGACGCCTAGACGGTCACGTGTCACCACAGCCACTCTATCTATCTTAGGGTAACGCGAGTCGAGGCGGACGTCGTCGCGGTAGCGACGACGGACGCCGAGACGGGCACGTGACACCACTGCCACCCTGTCTATCTAGGCGTAACGCAAGTCGAGGCGGACGTCATCGCGGTAGCGACGACGGACGCCGAGACGAGCACGTGACGCCAGGGCCACCCTGTCTATCTTAGGGTACACGAGTCGAGGCGGACGTCGTCGCGGTAGCGACGACGGACGCCGAGACGAGCACGTGACACCATTGCCACCCTGTCTATCTTAGGGTAACGCGAGTCGAGGCGGACGTCGTCGCGGTAGCGACGATGGACGCCGAGACGGGCATGTGATAGCACTGCCACCCTCTCTATCTAAGGGTAACGCGAGTCGAGGCGGACGTCCTCGCGGTAGCGACCACGGACGCCGAGACGAGCACGTGACACTAGGGCCACCCTGTCTATCTTAGGGTCACGCGAGTCGAGGCGGACGTTGTCGCGGTAGCGACGACGGACGCCGAGACGAGCACGTGACACCACTGCAACCCTGTCTATCTTAGGGTAACGCGATTCGACGCGGACGTCGTCGCGGTAGTGACGACGGACGCCGAGACGAGCACGTGACACCACTGCCACCCTGTCTATCTTAGGGTAACGCGAGTCGAGGCGGACGTCGTCGCGGTAGCGACGATGCACGCCGAGACGGGCACGTGACACCACTGCCACCCTATCTATCTAAGCGTAACGTGAGTCGAGCCGGCCGTGGTCGCGGTAGCGACGACGGACGCTAAGACGAGCATGTGACACCAGGGCCAACCCTGTCTATCTTAGGGTAACGCTAGTCGAGCCGGACGTCGTCGCGGTAGCGACGACGGACGCCGAAACGAGCACGTGACACTAGGGCCACCCTGTCTATCTTAGGGTCACGCGAGTCGAGGCAGACGTTGTCGCGGTAGCGACGATAGACGCGGAGACGAGCACGTGACACCAGGGCTAGCCTGTCTATCTTAGGGTAATGCGAGTCGAGGCGGACGTCGTCGCGGTAGCGACGACGGACGACGAGACGAGCACGTGACACCACTGCCACCCTGTCTATCTTAGGGTAACGCGAGTCGAGGCGGACGTCGTCGCGGTAGCGACGACGGACGACGAGACGAGCACGTGACACCACTGCCACCCTGTCTATCTTAGGGTAACGCGAGTCGAGGCGGACGTCGTCACGGTAGTGACGACGTACGCCGAGACGAGCACGTGACACCAGGGCCACCCTGTCTATGTTAGCATAACGCGAGTCGAGGCGGACGTCGTCGCAGTAGCGACGACGGACGCCGAGACGACCACGTGACACTAGGGCCACCCTGTCTATCTTAGGGTCACGCGAGTCGAGACGGACGTCGTCGCGGTATCGACGACGGACGCGGAGACGAGCATGTGACACCAGGGCCACCCTGTCTATCTTAGGGTAACGCGAGTCGAGGCGGACGTCGTCGCGGTAGCGACGACCGACGCCGATACGAGCACCACTGCCACCCTATCTATCTTAGGGTAACGCGAGTCGAGGCGGACGTCGTCGCGGTAGCGACGACGGACGCCGAGACAAGCACGTGACACCACTGCAACCCTGTCTATCTTAGGGTAACGCGAGTCGAGGCGAAGGTCATCGCGGTAGTGACGACGGACGCCGAGACGAGCACGTGACACCACTGCCACCCTGTCTATCTTAGGGTAACGCGAGTCGAGGCGGACGTCGTCGCGGTAGCGACCACGGACGCCGAGACGAGCACGTGACACTAGGGCCACCCTGTCTATCTTAGGGTCACGCGAGTCGAGGCGGACGTTGTCGCGGTAGCGACGACGGACGCCGAGACGAGCACGTGACACCACTGCAACCCTGTCTATCTTAGGGTAACGCGATTCGAGGTGGACGTCGTCGCAGTAGTGACGACGGACGCCGAGACTAGCACGTGACACCACTGCCACCCTGTCTATCTTAGGGTAACGCGAGTCGAGGCGGACGTCGTCGCGGTAGCGACGATGGACGCCGAGACGGGCATGTGATAGCACTGCCACCCTCTCTATCTAAGGGTAACGCGAGTCGAGGCGGACGTCGTCGCGGTACCGACCACGGACGCCGAGACGAGCACGTGACACTAGGGCCACCCTGTCTATCTTAGGGTCACGCGAGTCGAGGCGGACGTTGTCGCGGTAGCGACGACGGACGCCGAGACGAGCACGTGACACCACTGCAACCCTGTCTATCTTAGGTTAACGCGATTCGACGCGGACGTCGTCGCGGTAGTGACGACGGACGCCGAGACGAGCACGTGACACCACTGCCACCCTGTCTATCTTAGGGTAACGCGAGTCGAGGCGGACGTCGTCGCGTTAGCGACGATGCACGCCGAGACGGGCACGTGACACCACTGCCACCCTATCTATCTATGCGTAACGTGAGTCGAGCCGGCCGTGTTCGCGGTAGCGACGACGGACGCTAAGACGAGCATGTGACACCAGGGCCAACCCTGTCTATCTTAGGGTAACGCTAGTCGAGGCGGACGTCGTCGCGGTAGCGACGACGGACGCCGAAACGAGCACGTGACACGAGGGCCACCCTGTCTATCTTAGGGTCACGCGAGTCGAGGCGGACGTTGTCGCGGTAGCGACGACAGACGCGGAGACGAGCACGTGACACCAGGGCCAGCCTGTCTATCTTAGGGTAATGCGAGTCGAGGCGGACGTCGTCGCGGTAGCGACGACGGACGCCGAGACGAGCACGTGACACCACTGCCACCCTGTCTATCTTAGGGTAACGCGAGTCGAGGCGGACGTCGTCGCGGTAGTGACGACGTACGCCGAGACGAGCACGTGACACCAGGGCCACCCTGTCTATGTTAGGATAACGCGAGTCGAGGCGGACGTCGTCGCAGTAGCGACGACGGACGCCGAGACGACCACGTGACACTAGGGCCACCCTGTCTATCTTAGGGTCACGCGAGTCGAGACGGACGTCGTCGCGGTATCGACGACGGACGCGGAGACGAGCATGTGACACCAGGGCCACCCTGTCTATCTTAGGGTAACGCGAGTCGAGGCGGACGTCGTCGCGGTAGCGACGACGGACGCCGAGACGAGCACGTGACACCACTGCAACCCTGTCTATCTTAGGGTAACGCGAGTCGAGGCGAAGGTCGTCGCGGTAGTGACGACGGACGCCGAGACGAGCACGTGACACCACTGCCACCCTGTCTATCTTAGGGTAACGCGAGTCGAGGCAGACGTCGTCGCGGTAGCGACCACGGACGCCGAGACGAGCACGTGACACTAGGGCCACCCTGTCTATCTTAGGGTCACGCGAGTCGAGGCGGACGTTGTCGCGGTAGCGACGACGGACGCCGAGACGAGCACGTGACACCACTGCAACCCTGTCTATCTTAGGGTAACGCGATTCGACGCGGACGTCGTCGCGGTAGTGACGACGGACGCCGAGACGAGCACGTGACACCACTGCCACCCTGTCTATCTTAGGGTAACGCGAGTCGAGGCGGACGTCGTCGCGGTAGCGACGATGCACGCCGAGACGGGCACGTGACACCACTGCCACCCTGTCTATCTAGGCGTAACGCAAGTCGAGGCGGACGTCGTCGCGGTAGCGACGACGGACGCCGAGACGAGCACGTGACGCCAGGGCCACCCTGTCTATCTTAGGGTACACGAGTCGAGGCGGACGTCGTCGCGGTAGCGACGACGGACGCCGAGACGAGCACGTGACACCACTGCCACCCTGTCTATCTTAGGGTAACGCGAGTCGAGGCGGACGTCGTCGCGGTAGCGACGATGGACGCCGAGACGGGCATGTCATAGCACTGCCACCCTCTCTATCTAAGGGTAACGCGAGTCGAGGCGGACGTCGTCGCGGTAGCGTCCACGGACGCCGAGACGAGCACGTGACACTAGGGCCACCCTGTCTATCTTAGGGTCACGCGAGTCGAGGCGGACGTTGTCGCGGTAGCGACGACGGACGCCGAGACGAGCACGTGACACCACTGCAACCCTGTCTATCTTAGGGTAACGCGATTCGACGCGGACGTCGTCGCGGTAGTGACGACGGACGCCGAGACGAGCACGTGACACCACTGCCACCCTGTCTATCTTAGGGTAACGCGAGTCGAGGCGGACGTCGTCGCGGTAGCGACGATGCACGCCGAGACGGGCACGTGACACCACTGCCACCCTATCTATCTATGCGTAACGTGAGTCGAGCCGGCCGTGGTCGCGGTAGCGACGACAGACGCTAAGACGAGCATGTGACACCAGGGCCAACCCTGTCTATCTTAGGGTACCGCTAGTCGAGGCGGACGTCGTCGCGGTAGCGACGACGGACGCCGAAACTAGCACGTGACACTAGGGCCACCCTGTCTATCTTAGGGTCACGCGAGTCGAGGCGGACGTTGTCGCGGTAGCGACGACAGACGCGGAGACGAGCACGTGACACCAGGGCCAGCCTGTCTATCTTAGGGTAATGCGAGTCGAGGCGGACGTCGTCGCGGTAGCGACGACGGACGCCGAGACGAGCACGTGACACCACTGCCACCCTGTCTATCTTAGGGTAACGCGAGTCGAGGCGGACGTCGTCGCGGTAGTGACGACGTACGCCGAGACGAGCACGTGACACCAGGGCCACCCTGTCTATGTTAGGATAACGCGAGTCGAGGCGGACGTCGTCGCAGTAGCGACGACGGACGCCGAGACGACCACGTGACACTAGGGCCACCCTGTCTATCTTAGGGTCACGCGAGTCGAGACGGACGTCGTCGCGGTAGCGACGACGGACGCGGAGACGAGCATGTGACACCAGGGCCACCCTGTCTATCTTAGGGTAACGCGAGTCGAGGCGGACGTCGTCGCGGTAGCGACGACGGACGCCGATACGAGCACCACTGCCACCCTATCTATCTTAGGGTAACGCGAGTCGAGGCGGACGTCGTCGCGGTAGCGACGACGGACGCCGAGACGAGCACGTGACACCACTGCAACCCTGTCTATCTTAGGGTAACGCGAGTCGAGGCGAAGGTCGTCGCGGTAGTGACGACGGACGCCGAGACGAGCACGTGACACCACTGCCACCCTGTCTATCTTAGGGTAACGCGAGTGGAGGCGGACGTCGTCGCGGTAGCGACGTCGGACGCCGAGACGAGCACGTCACACCACTGCCACCCTGTCTATCTTAGGGTAACGCGAGTCGAGGCGGACGTCGTCGCAGTAGCGATGACGGACGCCAAGACGAGCACGTGACACCACTGCAACCCTATCTATCTTAGGGTAACGTGAGTCGAGGCGGACGTCGTCGCGGTAACGACGACGGACACCGAGACGAGCACGTGACACCAGGGCCACCCTGTCTATCTTAGGGTAAAGCGAGTCGAGGCGGACATCATCGCGCTAGCGACGACGGACGCCTAGACGGTCACGTGACACAACTGCCACCCTATCTATCTTAGGGTAAGGCGAGTCGAGGCGGACGTCGTCGCGGTAGTGACGACGGACGCCGAGACGGGCACGTGACACCACTGCCACCCTGTCTATCTAGGCGTAACGCAAGTCGAGGCGGACGTCGTCGCGGTAGCGACGACGGACGCCGAGACGAGCACGTGACGCCAGGGCCACCCTGTCTATCTTAGGGTAACACGAGTCGAGGCGGACGTCGTCGCGGTAGCGACGACGGACGCCGAGACGAGCACGTGACCCCACTGCCACCCTGTCTATCTTAGGGTAACGCTAGTCGAGGCGGACGTCGTCGCGGTAGCGACGACGGACGCCGAAACGAGCACGTGACACTAGGGCCACCCTGTCTATCTTAGGGTCACGCGAGTCGAGGCGGACGTTGTCGTGGTAGCGACGACAGACGCGGAGACGAGCACGTGACACCAGGGCCAGCCTGTCTATCTTAGGGTAATGCGAGTCGAGGCGGACGTCGTCGCGGTAGCGACGACGGACGCCGAGACGAGCACGTGACACCACTGCCACCCTGTCTATCTTAGGGTAACGCGAGTCGAGGCGGACGTCGTCGCGGTAGTGACGACGTACGCCGAGACGAGCACGTGACACCAGGGCCACCCTGTCTATGTTAGGATAACACGAGTCGAGGCGGACGTCGTCGCAGTAGCGACGACGGACGCCGAGACGACCACGTGACACTAGGGCCACCCTGTCTATCTTAGGGTCACGCGAGTCGAGACGGACGTCGTCGCGGTAGCGACGACGGACGCGGAGACGAGCATGTGACACCAGGGCCACTCTGTCTATCTTAGGGTAACGCGAGTCGAGGCGGACGTCGTCGCGGTAGCGACGACGGACGCCGATACGAGCACCACTGCCACCCTATCTATCTTAGGGTAACGCGAGTCGAGGCGGACGTCGTCGCGGTAGCGACGACGGACGCCGAGACGAGCACGTGACACCACTGCAACCCTGTCTATCTTAGGGTAACGCGAGTCGAGGCGGACGTCGTCGCGGTAGCGACGACGGACGCCGAGACGAGCACGTGACACCACTGCCACCCTGTCTATCTTATGGTAACGCGAGTCGAGGCGGACGTCGTCGCGGTAGCGACGACGGACGCCGAGACGAGCACGTGACACCACTGCCACCCTGTCTATCTTAGTGTAACGCGAGTCGAGGCGGACGTCGTCGCGGTAGCGACGACGGACGCCGAGACGAGCACGTGACACCACTGCCACCCTGTCTATCTTATGGTAACGCGAGTCGAGGCGGACGTCGTCGCGTTAGCGACGACGGACGCCGAGACGAGCACGTGACACCAGGGCCACCTTGTCTATCTTAGTTTAACGCGAGTCGAGGCGGATGTCGTCGCAGTAGCGACGACGGATGCCGAGACGAGCACGTGACACCACTGCAACCCTATCTATCTTAGGGTAACGCGAGTCGAGGCGGACGTCGTCGCGGTAGTGACGACGGACGCCGAGACGAGCACGTGACACCACTGCCACCCTGTCTATCTTAGGGTAACGCGAGTCGAGGCGGACGTCGTCGCGGTAGCGACGATGCACGCCGAGATGGGCACGTGACACCACTGCCACCCTATCTATCTAAGCGTAACGTGAGTCGAGCCGGCCGTGGTCGCGGTAGCAACGACGGACGCTAAGACGAGCATGTGACACCAGGGCCAACCCTGTCTATCTTAGGGTAACGCTAGTCGAGGCGGACGTCGTCGCGGTAGCGACGACGGACGCCGAAACGAGCACGTGACACTAGGGCCACCCTGTCTATCTTAGGGTCACGCGAGTCGAGGCGGACGTTGTCGCGGTAGCGACGACAGACGCGGAGACGAGCACGTGACACCAGGGCCAGCCTGTCTATCTTAGGGTAATGCGAGTCGAGGCGGACGTCGTCGCGGTAGCGACGACGGACGCCGAGACGAGCACGTGACACCACTGCCACCCTGTCTATCTTAGGGTAACGCGAGTCGAGGCGGACGTCGTCGCGGTAGTGACGACGTACGCCCAGACGAGCACGTGACACCAGGGCCACCCTGTCTATGTTAGGATAACGCGAGTCGAGGCGGACGTCGTCGCAGTAGCGACGACGGACGCCGAGACGACCACGTGACACTAGGGCCACCCTGTCTATCTTAGGGTCACGCGAGTCGAGACGGACGTCGTCGCGGTAGCGACGACGGACGGCGATACGAGCACCACTGCCACCATATCTATCTTAGGGTAACGCGAGTCGAGGCGGACGTCGTCGCGGTAGCGACGACGGACGCCGAGACGAGCACGTGACACCACTGCAACCCTGTCTATCTTAGGGTAACGCGAGTCGAGGCGAAGGTCGTCGCGGTAGTGACGACGGACGCCGAGACGAGCACGTGACACCACTGCCACCCTGTCTATCTTAGGGTAACGCGAGTCGAGGCAGACGTCGTCGCGGTAGCGACCACGGACGCCGAGACGAGCACGTGACACTAGGGCCACCCTGTCTATCTTAGGGTCACGCGAGTCGAGGCGGACGTTGTCGCGGTAGCGACGACGGACGCCGAGACGAGCACGTGACACCACTGCAACCCTGTCTATCTTAGGGTAACGCGATTCGACGCGGACGTCGTCGCGGTAGTGACGACGGACGCCGAGACGAGCACGTGACACCACTGCCACCCTGTCTATCTTAGGGTAACGCGAGTCGAGGCGGACGTCGTCGCGGTAGCAACGATGCACGCCGAGACGGGCACGTGACACCACTGCCACCCTGTCTATCTAGGCGTAACGCAAGTCGAGGCGGACGTCGTCGCGGTAGCGACGACGGACGCCGAGACGAGCACGTGACGCCAGGGCCACCCTGTCTATCTTAGGGTACACGAGTCGAGGCGGACGTCGTCGCGGTAGCGACGACGGACGCCGAGACGAGCACGTGACACCACTGCCACCCTGTCTATCTTAGGGTAACGCGAGTCGAGGCGGACGTCGTCGCGGTAGCGACGATGGACGCCGAGACGGGCATGTCATAGCACTGCCACCCTCTCTATCTAAGGGTAACGCGAGTCGAGGCGGACGTCGTCGCGGTAGCGTCCACGGACGCCGAGACGAGCACGTGACACTAGGGCCACCCTGTCTATCTTAGGGTCACGCGAGTCGAGGCGGACGTTGTCGCGGTAGCGACGACGGACGCCGAGACGAGCACGTGACACCACTGCAACCCTGTCTATCTTAGGGTAACGCGATTCGACGCGGACGTCGTCGCGGTAGTGACGACGGACGCCGAGACGAGCACGTGACACCACTGCCACCCTGTCTATCTTAGGGTAACGCGAGTCGAGGCGGACGTCGTCGCGGTAGCGACGATGCACGCCGAGACGGGCACGTGACACCACTGCCACCCTATCTATCTATGCGTAACGTGAGTCGAGCCGGCCGTGGTCGCGGTAGCGACGACAGACGCTAAGACGAGCATGTGACACCAGGGCCAACCCTGTCTATCTTAGGGTAACGCTAGTCGAGGCGGACGTCGTCGCGGTAGCGACGACGGACGCCGAAACTAGCACGTGACACTAGGGCCACCCTGTCTATCTTAGGGTCACGCGAGTCGAGGCGGACGTTGTCGCGGTAGCGACGACAGACGCGGAGACGAGCACGTGACACCAGGGCCAGCCTGTCTATCTTAGGGTAATGCGAGTCGAGGCGGACGTCGTCGCGGTAGCGACGACGGACGCCGAGACGAGCACGTGACACCACTGCCACCCTGTCTATCTTAGGGTAACGCGAGTCGAGGCGGACGTCGTCGCGATAGTGACGACGTACGCCGAGACGAGCACGTGACACCAGGGCCACCCTGTCTATGTTAGGATAACGCGAGTCGAGGCGGACGTCGTCGCAGTAGCGACGACGGACGCCGAGACGACCACGTGACACTAGGGCCACCCTGTCTATCTTAGGGTCACGCGAGTCGAGACGGACGTCGTCGCGGTAGCGACGACGGACGCGGAGACGAGCATGTGACACCAGGGCCACTCTGTCTATCTTAGGGTAACGCGAGTCGAGGCGGACGTCGTCGCGGTAGCGACGACGGACGCCGATACGAGCACCACTGCCACCCTATCTATCTTAGGGTAACGCGAGTCGAGGCAGACGTCGTCGCGGTAGCGACGACGGACGCCGAGACGAGCACGTGACACCACTGCCACCCTGTCTATCTTAGTGTAACGCGAGTCGAGGCGGACGTCGTCGCGGTAGCGACGACGGACGCCGAGACGAGCACGTGACACCACTGCCACCCTGTCTATCTTATGGTAACGCGAGTCGAGGCGGACGTCGTCGCGTTAGCGACGACGGACGCCGAGACGAGCACGTGACACCAGGGCCACCTTGTCTATCTTAGTTTAACGCGAGTCGAGGCGGATGTCGTCGCAGTAGCGACGACGGATGCCGAGACGAGCACGTGACACCACTGCAACCCTATCTATCTTAGGGTAACGCGAGTCGAGGCGGACGTCGTCGCGGTAGTGACGACGGACGCCGAGACGAGCACGTGACACCACTGCCACCCTGTCTATCTTAGGGTAACGCGAGTCGAGGCGGACGTCGTCGCGGTAGCGACGATGCACGCCGAGATGGGCACGTGACACCACTGCCACCCTATCTATCTAAGCGTAACGTGAGTCGAGCCGGCCGTGGTCGCGGTAGCAACGACGGACGCTAAGACGAGCATGTGACACCAGGGCCAACCCTGTCTATCTTAGGGTAACGCTAGTCGAGGCGGACGTCGTCGCGGTAGCGACGACGGACGCCGAAACGAGCACGTGACACTAGGGCCACCCTGTCTATCTTAGGGTCACGCGAGTCGAGGCGGACGTTGTCGCGGTAGCGACGACAGACGCGGAGACGAGCACGTGACACCAGGGCCAGCCTGTCTATCTTAGGGTAATGCGAGTCGAGGCGGACGTCGTCGCGGTAGCGACGACGGACGCCGAGACGAGCACGTGACACCACTGCCACCCTGTCTATCTTAGGGTAACGCGAGTCGAGGCGGACGTCGTCGCGGTAGTGACGACGTACGCCCAGACGAGCACGTGACACCAGGGCCACCCTGTCTATGTTAGGATAACGCGAGTCGAGGCGGACGTCGTCGCAGTAGCGACGACGGACGCCGAGACGACCACGTGACACTAGGGCCACCCTGTCTATCTTAGGGTCACGCGAGTCGAGACGGACGTCGTCGCGGTAGCGACGACGGACGGCGATACGAGCACCACTGCCACCATATCTATCTTAGGGTAACGTGAGTCGAGGCGGACGTCGTCGCGGTAGCGACGACGGACGCCGAGACGAGCACGTGACACCACTGCAACCCTGTCTATCTTAGGGTAACGCGAGTCGAGGCGAAGGTCGTCGCGGTAGTGACGACGGACGCCGAGACGAGCACGTGACACCACTGCCACCCTGTCTATCTTAGGGTAACGCGAGTCGAGGCAGACGTCGTCGCGGTAGCGACCACGGACGCCGAGACGAGCACGTGACACTAGGGCCACCCTGTCTATCTTAGGGTCACGCGAGTCGAGGCGGACGTTGTCGCGGTAGCGACGAAGGACGCCGAGACGAGCACGTGACACCACTGCAACCCTGTCTATCTTAGGGTAACGCGATTCGACGCGGACGTCGTCGCGGTAGTGACGACGGACGCCGAGACGAGCACGTGACACCACTGCCACCCTGTCTATCTTAGGGTAACGCGAGTCGAGGCGGACGTCGTCGCGGTAGCAACGATGCACGCCGAGACGGGCACGTGACACCACTGCCACCCTGTCTATCTAGGCGTAACGCAAGTCGAGGCGGACGTCGTCGCGGTAGCGACGACGGACGCCGAGACGAGCACGTGACGCCAGGGCCACCCTGTCTATCTTAGGGTACACGAGTCGAGGCGGACGTCGTCGCGGTAGCGACGACGGACGCCGAGACGAGCACGTGACACCACTGCCACCCTGTCTATCTTAGGGTAACGCGAGTCGAGGCGGACGTCGTCGCGGTAGCGACGATGGACGCCGAGACGGGCATGTCATAGCACTGCCACCCTCTCTATCTAAGGGTAACGCGAGTCGAGGCGGACGTCGTCGCGGTAGCGTCCACGGACGCCGAGACGAGCACGTGACACTAGGGCCACCCTGTCTATCTTAGGGTCACGCGAGTCGAGGCGGACGTTGTCGCGGTAGCGACGACGGACGCCGAGACGAGCACGTGACACCACTTCAACCCTGTCTATCTTAGGGTAACGCGATTCGACGCGGACGTCGTCGCGGTAGTGACGACGGACGCCGAGACGAGCACGTGACACCACTGCCACCCTGTCTATCTTAGGGTAACGCGAGTCGAGGCGGACGTCGTCGCGGTAGCGACGATGCACGCCGAGACGGGCACGTGACACCACTGCCACCCTATCTATCTATGCGTAACGTGAGTCGAGCCGGCCGTGGTCGCGGTAGCGACGACAGACGCTAAGACGAGCATGTGACACCAGGGCCAACCCTGTCTATCTTAGGGTAACGCTAGTCGAGGCGGACGTCGTCGCGGTAGCGACGACGGACGCCGAAACTAGCACGTGACACTAGGGCCACCCTGTCTATCTTAGGGTCACGCGAGTCGAGGCGGACGTTGTCGCGGTAGCGACGACAGACGCGGAGACGAGCACGTGACACCAGGGCCAGCCTGTCTATCTTAGGGTAATGCGAGTCGAGGCGGACGTCGTCGCGGTAGCGACGACGGACGCCGAGACGAGCACGTGACACCACTGCCACCCTGTCTATCTTAGGGTAACGCGAGTCGAGGCGGACGTCGTCGCGGTAGTGACGACGTACGCCGAGACGAGCACGTGACACCAGGGCCACCCTGTCTATGTTAGGATAACGCGAGTCGAGGCGGACGTCGTCGCAGTAGCGACGACGGACGCCGAGACGACCACGTGACACTAGGGCCACCCTGTCTATCTTAGGGTCACGCGAGTCGAGACGGACGTCGTCGCGGTAGCGACGACGGACGCGGAGACGAGCATGTGACACCAGGGCCACTCTGTCTATCTTAGGGTAACGCGAGTCGAGGCGGACGTCGTCGCGGTAGCGACGACGGACGCCGATACGAGCACCACTGCCACCCTATCTATCTTAGGGTAACGCGAGTCGAGGCGGACGTCGTTGCGGTAGCGACGACGGACGCCGAGACGAGCACGTGACACCACTGCAACCCTGTCTATCTTAGGGTAACGCGAGTCGAGGCGGACGTCGTCGCGGTAGCGACGACGGACGCCGAGACGAGCACGTGACACCACTGCCACCCTGTCTATCTTATGGTAACGCGAGTCGAGGCGGACGTCGTCGCGGTAGCGACGACGGACGCCGAGACGAGCACGTGACACCACTGCCACCCTGTCTATCTTAGGGTAACGCGAGTCGAGGCGGACGTCGTCGCGGTAGCGACGACGGACGCCGAGACGAGCACGTGACACCACTGCCACCCTGTCTATCTTATGGTAACGCGAGTCGAGGCGGACGTCGTCGCGTTAGCGACGACGGACGCCGAGACGAGCACGTGACACCAGGGCCACCTTGTCTATCTTAGTTTAACGCGAGTCGAGGCGGATGTCGTCGCAGTAGCGACGACGGATGCCGAGACGAGCACGTGACACCACTGCAACCCTATCTATCTTAGGGTAACGCGAGTCGAGGCGGACGTCGTCGCGGTAGTGACGACGGACGCCGAGACGAGCACGTGACACCACTGCCACCCTGTCTATCTTAGGGTAACGCGAGTCGAGGCGGACGTCGTCGCGGTAGCGACGATGCACGCCGAGACGGGCACGTGACACCACTGCCACCCTATCTATCTAAGCGTAACGTGAGTCGAGCCGGCCGTGGTCGCGGTAGCAACGACGGACGCTAAGACGAGCATGTGACACCAGGGCCAACCCTGTCTATCTTAGGGTAACGCTAGTCGAGGCGGACGTCGTCGCGGTAGCGACGACGGACGCCGAAACGAGCACGTGACACTAGGGCCACCCTGTCTATCTTAGGGTCACGCGAGTCGAGGCGGACGTTGTCGCGGTAGCGACGACAGACGCGGAGACGAGCACGTGACACCAGGGCCAGCCTGTCTATCTTAGGGTAATGCGAGTCGAGGCGGACGTCGTCGCGGTAGCGACGACGGACGCCGAGACGAGCACGTGACACCACTGCCACCCTGTCTATCTTAGGGTAACGCGAGTCGAGGCGGACGTCATCGCGGTAGTGACGACGGACGCCGAGACGAGCACGTGACACCACTGCCACCCTGTCTATCTTAGGGTAACGCGAGTCGAGGCGGACGTCGTCGTGGTAGCGACGTCGGACGCCGAGATGAGCTCGTGACACCACTGCCACCCTGTCTATCATAGGGTAACGCGAGTCGAGGCGGACGTCGTCGCGGTAGCGACGACGGACGCCGAGACTAGCACGTGACACCACTGCCACCCTGTCTATCTTATGGTAACGCGAGTCGAGGCGGACGTCGTCGCGTTAGCGACGACGGACGTCGAGACGAGCACGTGACACCAGGGCCACCTTGTCTATCTTAGGTTAACGCGAGTCGAGGCGGACGTCGTCGCAGTAGCGATGACGGACGCCGAGACGAGCACGTGACACCACTGCAACCCTATCTATCTTAGGGAAACGCGAGTCGAGGCGGACGTCGTCGCGGTAACGACGACGGACACCGAGACGAGCACGTGACACCAGGGCCACCCTGTCTATCTTAGGGTAAAGCGAGTCGAGGCGGACATCGTCGCGCTAGCGACGACGGACGCCTAGACGGTCACATGACACCACTGCCACCCTATCTATCTTAGGGTAACGCGAGTCGAGGCGGACGTCGTCGCGGTAGTGACGACGGACGCCGAGACGGGCACGTGACACCACTGCCACCCTGTCTATCTAGGCGTAACGCAAGTCGAGGCGGACGTCGTCGCGGTAGCGACGACGGACGCCGAGACGAGCACGTGACGCCAGGGCCACCCTGTCTATCTAAGGGTAACACGAGTCGAGGCGGACGTCGTCGCGGTAGCGACGACGGACGCCGAGACGAGCACGTGACCCCACTGCCACCCTGTCTATCTTAGGGTAACGCTAGTCGAGGCGGACGTCGTCGCGGTAGCGACGACGGACGCCGAAACGAGCACGTGACACTAGGGCCACCCTGTCTATCTTAGGGTCACGCGAGTCGAGGCGGACGTTGTCGCGGTAGCGACGACAGACACGGAGACGAGCACGTGACACCAGGGCCAGCCTGTCTATCTTAGGGTAATGCGAGTCGAGGCGGACGTCGTCGCGGTAGCGACGACGGACGCCGAGACGAGCACGTGACACCACTGCCACCCTGTCTATCTTAGGGTAACGCGAGTCGAGGCGGACGTCGTCGCGGTAGTGACGACGTACGCCGAGACGAGCACGTGACACCAGGGCCACCCTGTCTATGTTAGGATAACGCGAGTCGAGGCGGACGTCGTCGCAGTAGCGACGACGGACGCCGAGACGACCACGTGACACTAGGGCCACCCTGTCTATCTTAGGGTCACACGAGTCGAGACGGACGTCGTCGCGGTAGCGACGACGGCCGCGGAGACGAGCATGTGACACCAGGGCCACCCTGTCTATCTTAGGGTAACGCGAGTCGAGGCGGACGTCGTCGCGGTAGCGACGACGGACGCCGATACGAGCACCACTGCCACCCTATCTATCTTAGGGTAACGCGAGTCGAGGCGGACGTCGTCGCGGTAGCGACGACGGATGCCGAGACGAGCACGTGACACCACTGCAACCCTGTCTATCTTAGGGTAACGCGAGTCGAGGCGAAGGTCGTCGCGGTAGTGACGACGGACGCCGACACGAGCACGTGACACCACTGCCACCCTGTCTATCTTAGGGTAACGCGAGTCGAGGCGGACGTCGTCGCGGTAGCGACGACGGACGCCGAGACGAGCACGTGACACCACTGCCACCCTGTCTATCTTAGGGTAACGCTAGTCGAGGCGGACGTCGTCGCGGTAGCGACGACGGACGCCGAGACGAGCACGTGACACCACTGCCACCCTGTCTATCTTATGGTAACGCGAGTCGAGGCGGACGTCGTCGCGTTAGCGACGACGGACGCCGAGACGAGCACGTGACACCAGGGCCACCTTGTCTATCTTAGGTTAACGCGAGTCGAGGCGGACGTCCTCGCAGTAGCAACGACGGACGCCGAGACGAGCACGTGACACCACTGCAACCCTATCTATCTTAGGATAACGCGAGTCGAGGCGGACGTCGTCGCGGTAACGACGACGGACACCGAGACGAGCACGTGACACCAGGGCCACCCTGTCTATCTTAGGGTAAAGCGAGTCGAGGCGGACATCGTCGCGCTAGCGACGACGGACGCCTAGACGGTCACGTGACACCACTGCCACCCTATCTATCTTAGGGTAACGCGAGTCGAGGCGGACGTCGTCGCGGTAGCGACGACGGATGTCGAGACGGGCACATGACACCACTGCCACCCTGTCTATCTAGGCGTAACGCAAGTCGAGGCGGACGTCGTCGCGGTAGCGACGACGGATGCCGAGACGAGCACGTGACGCCAGGGCCACCCTGTCTATCTTAGGGTAACACGAGTCGAGGCGGACGTCGTCGCGGTAGCGACGACGGACGCCGAGACGAGCACGTGACCCCACTGCCACCCTGTCTATCTTAGGGTAACGCGAGTCGAGGCGGACGTCGTCGCGGTAGCGACGATGGATGCCGAGACGGGCATGTGATAGCACTGCCACCCTCTCTATCTAAGGGTAACGCGAGTCGAGGCGGACGTCGTCGCGGTAGCGACCACGGACGCCGAGACGAGCACGTGACACTAGGGCCACCCTGTCTATCTTAGGGTCACGCGAGTCGAGGCGGACGTTGTCGCGGTAGCGACGACGGACGCCGAGACGAGCACGTGACACCACTGCAACCCTGTCTATCTTAGGGTAACGCGAGTCGAGGCGGACGTCGTCGCGGTAGTGACGACGGACGCCGAGACGAGCACGTGACACCACTGCCACCCTGTCTATCTTAGGGTAACGCGAGTCGAGGCGGAAGTCGTCGGGGTAGCGACGATGCACGCCGAGACGGGCACGTGACACCACTGCCACCCTGTCTATCTTAGGGTAACGCGAGTCGAGGCGGACGTCGTCGCGGTAGCGACGACGGACGCCGAGACGAGCACGTGACACCACTTCAACCCTGTCTATCTTAGGGTAACGCGAGTCGAGGCGAAGGTCGTCGCGGTAGTGACGACGGACGCCGAGACGAGCACGTGACACCACTGCCACCCTGTCTATCTTAGGGTAACGCGAGTCGAGGCGGACGTCGTCGTGGTAGCGACGTCGGACGCCGAGATGAGCACGTGACACCACTGCCACCCGGTCTATCATAGGGTAACGCGAGTCGAGGCGGACGTCGTCGCGGTAGCGACGACGGACGCCGAGACTAGCACGTGACACCACTGCCACCCTGTCTATCTTAGGGTAACGCGAGACGAGGCGGACGTCGTCGCGGTAGCGACGACGGACGCCGAGACTAGCACGTGACACCACTGCCACCCTGTCTATCTTATGGTAACGCGAGTCGAGGCGGACGTCGTCGCGTTAGCGACGACGGACGCCGAGACAAGCACGTGACACCAGGGCCACCTTGTCTATCTTAGGTTAACGCGAGTCGAGGCGGACGTCGTCGCAGTAGCGATGACGGACGCCGAGACGAGCACGTGACACCACTGCAACCCTATCTATCTTAGGGAAACGCGAGTCGAGGCGGACGTCGTCGCGGTAACGACGACGGACACCGAGACGAGCACGTGACACCAGGGCCACCCTGTCTATCTTAGGGTAAAGCGAGTCGAGGCGGACATCGTCGCGCTAGCGACGACGGACGCCTAGACGGTCACATGACACCACTGCCACCCTATCTATCTTAGGGTAACGCGAGTCGAGGCGGACGTCGTCGCGGTAGTGACGACGGACGCCGAGACGGGCACGTGACACCACTGCCACCCTGTCTATCTAGGCGTAACGCAAGTCGAGGCGGACGTCGTCGCGGTAGCGACGACGGACGCCGAGACGAGCACGTGACGCCAGGGCCACCCTGTCTATCTTAGGGTAACACGAGTCGAGGCGGACGTCGTCGCGGTAGCGACGACGGACGCCGAGACGAGCACGTGACCCCACTGCCACCCTGTCTATCTTAGGGTAACGCTAGTCGAGGCGGACGTCGTCGCGGTAGCGACGACGGACGCCGAAACGAGCACGTGACACTAGGGCCACCCTGTCTATCTTAGGGTCACGCGAGTCGAGGCGGACGTTGTCGCGGTAGCGACGACAGACACGGAGACGAGCACGTGACACCAGGGCCAGCCTGTCTATCTTAGGGTAATGCGAGTCGAGGCGGACGTCGTCGCGGTAGTGACGACGTACGCCGAGACGAGCACGTGACACCAGGGCCACCCTGTCTATGTTAGGCTAACGCGAGTCGAGGCGGACGTCGTCGCCGTAGCGACGACGGACGCCGAGACGACCACGTGACACTAGGGCCACCCTGTCTATCTTAGGGTCACGCGAGTCGAGACGGACGTCGTCGCGGTAGCGACGACGGCCGCGGAGACGAGCATGTGACACCAGGGCCACCCTGTCTATCTTAGGGTAACGCGAGTCGAGGCGGACGTCGTCGCGGTAGCGACGACGGACGCCGATACGAGCACCACTGCCACCCTATCTATCTTAGGGTAACGCGAGTCGAGGCGGACGTCGTCGCGGTAGCGACGACGGACGCCGAGACGAGCACGTGACACCACTGCAACCCTGTCTATCTTAGGGTAACGCGAGTCGAGGCGAAGGTCGTCGCGGTAGTGACGACGGACGCCGACACAAGCACGTGACACCACTGCCACCCTGTCTATCTTAGGGTAACGCGAGTCGAGGCGGACGTCGTCGCGGTAGCGACGACGGACGCCGAGACGAGCACGTGACACCACTGCCACCCTGTCTATCTTAGGGTAACGCTAGTCGAGGCGGACGTCGTCGCGGTAGCGACGACGGACGCCGAGACGAGCACGTGACACCACTGCCACCCTGTCTATCTTATGGTAACGCGAGTCGAGGCGGACGTCGTCGCGTTAGCGACGACGGACGCCGAGACGAGCACGTGACACTAGGGCCACCTTGTCTATCTTAGGTTAACGCGAGTCGAGGCGGACGTCGTCGCAGTAGCAACGACGGACGCCGAGACGAGCACGTGACACCACTGCAACCCTATCTATCTTAGGGTAACGCGAGTCGAGGCGGACGTCGTCGCGGTAACGACGACGGACACCGAGACGAGCACGTGACACCAGGGCCACCCTGTCTATCTTAGGGTAAAGCGAGTCGAGGCGGACATCGTCGCGCTAGCGACGACGGACGCCTAGACGGTCACGTGACACCACTGCCACCCTATCTATCTTAGGGTAACGCGAGTCGAGGCGGACGTCGTCGCGGTAGCGACGACGGATGTCGAGACGGGCACATGACACCACTGCCACCCTGTCTATCTAGGCGTAACGCAAGTCGAGGCGGACGTCGTCGCGGTAGCGACGACGGATGCCGAGACGAGCACGTGACGCCAGGGCCACCCTGTCTATCTTAGGGTAACACGAGTCGAGGCGGACGTCGTCGCGGTAGCGACGACGGACGCCGAGACGAGCACGTGACCCCACTGCCACCCTGTCTATCTTAGGGTAACGCGAGTCGATGCGGACGTCGTCGCGGTAGCGACGATGGATGCCGAGACGGGCATGTGATAGCACTGCCACCCTCTCGATCTAAGGGTAACGCGAGTCGAGGCGGACGTCGTCGCGGTAGCGACCACGGACGCCGAGACGAGCACGTGACACTAGGGCCACCCTGTCTATCTTAGGGACACGCGAGTCGAGGCGGACGTTGTCGCGGT
Source organism: Aegilops tauschii subsp. strangulata (assembly GCF_002575655.3). Lineage (NCBI taxonomy): Eukaryota > Viridiplantae > Streptophyta > Magnoliopsida > Poales > Poaceae > Aegilops > Aegilops tauschii. The sequence continues at coordinate 406,497,230 of NC_053041.3, forward strand.
AGCGACGACGGACGCCGAGACGAGCACGTGACACCACTGCAACCCTGTCTATCTTAGGGTAACGCGAGTCGAGGCGGATGTCGTCGCGGTAGTGACGACGGACGCCGAGACGAGCACGTGACACCACTGCCACCCTGTCTATCTTAGGGTAACGCGAGTCGAGGCGGAAGTCGTCGCGGTAGCGACGATGCACGCCGAGACGGGCACGTGACACCACTGCCACCCTGTCTATCTTAGGGTAACGCGAGTCGAGGCGGACGTCGTCGCGGTAGTGACGACGGACGCCGAGACACGCACGTGACACCACTGCCACCCTGTCTATCTTTGGGTAACGCGAGTCGAGGCGGACGTCGTCGCGGTAGCGACGATGCACGCCGAGACGGGCACGTGACACCACTGCCACCCTATCTATCTAAGCGTAACGTGAGTCGAGCCGGCCGTGGTCGCGGTAGCGATGACGGACGCTAAGACGAGCATGTGACACCAGGGCCAACCCTGTCTATCTTAGGGTAACGCTAGTCGAGGCTGACGTCATCGCGGTAGCGACGATGGACGCCGAAACGAGCACGTGACACTAGGGCCACCCTGTCTATCTTAGGGTCACGCGAGTCGAGGCGGACGTTGTCGCGGTAGCGACGACGGACGCGGAGACGAGCACGTGACACCAGGGCCAGCCTGTCTATCTTAGGGTAATGCGAGTCGAGGCGGACGTCGTCGCGGTAGCGACGACGGACGCCGAGACGAGCACGTGACACCACAGCCACCCTGTCTATCTTAGGGTAACGCGAGTCGAGGCAGACGTCGTCGCGGTAGTGACGACGTACGCCGAGACGAGCACGTGACACCAGGGCCACCCTGTCTTTGTTAGGATAACGCGAGTCGAGGCGGACGTCATCGCAGTAGCAACGACGGACGCCGAGACGACCACGTGACACTAGGGCCACCCTGTCTATCTTAGGGTCACGCGAGTTGAGACGGACGTCGTCGCGGTAGCGACGACGGACGCGGAGACGAGCATGTGACACCAGGGCCACCCTGTCTATCTTAGGGTAACGCGAGTCGAGGCGGACGTCGTTGCGGTAGCGACGACGGACGCCGATACGAGCACCACTGCCACCCTATCTATCTTAGGGTAACGCGAGTCGAGGCGGACGTCGTCGCGGTAGCGACGATGGACGCCGAGACGAGCACGTGACACCACTGCTACCCTGTCTATCTTAGGGTAATGCGAGTCGAGGCCGCGACGACGTACGCCGATACGAGCACGTGACACCAGGGCCACCCTGTCTATCTTAGGGTAACGCGAGTCTAGGCGGACGTCGTCACGGTAGCGATGACGGACGCCGAGACGAGCACGTGACACCACTGCCACCCTGTCTATCTTAGGCTAACGCGAGTCGAGGCGGACGTCGTCGCGGTAGCAACGTCGGACGCCGAGACGAGCACGTGACATCACTGCCACCCTGTCTATCTGAGGGTAACGCGAGTCGAGGCGGACGTCGTCGCGGTAACAACGACGGACGCGGAGACGAGCACGTGACACCAGGACCACCCTGTCTATCTTAGGGTAAAGCGAGTCGAGGCGGACGTCGTCGTGGTAGTGACGACGGACGCCGAGACGAGCACGTGACACCACTGCCACCCTATCTATCTTAGGGTAACGCGAGTCGAGGCGGACGTCGTCGCGGTAGCGACGATGCACGCCGAGACGGGCACGTGACACCACTGCCACCTTATCTATCTAAGCGTAACGTGAGTCGAGCCGGCCGTGGTCGCGGTAGCGACGACGGACGCCGAGACGAGCATGTGACACCAGGACCACCCTGTCTATCTTAGGGTAATGCGAGTCGAGGCGGACGTCGTCGCGGTAGCGACGACGGACGCCGAAACGAGCACGTGACACTAGGGCCACCCTGTCTATCTTATGGTCACGCGAGTCGAGGCGGACGTTGTCGCGGTAGCGACGACGGACGCGGAGACGAGCACGTGACACCAGGGCCAGCCTGTCTATCTTAGGGTAATGCGAGTCGAGGCGGACGTCGTCGCGGTAGCGAAGACGGACGCCGAGACGAGCACGTGACACCACTGCCACCCTGTCTATCTTTGGGTAACGCGAGTCGAGGCGGACGTCGTCGCGGTAGTGACGATGGACGCCGAGACGAGCACGTGACACCACTGCCACCCTGTCTATCTTAGGGTAACGCGAGTCGAGGCGGACGTCGTCGCGGTAGCGACGACGGACGCCGAGACGAGCACGTGACACCACTGCCACTCTGTCTATCTTAGGGTAACGCGAGTCGAGGCGGACGTCGTCGCGGTAGTGACGATGGACGCCGAGACGGGCACGGGATAGCACTGCTACCCTCTCTATCTAAGGGTAACGCGAGTCGAGGCGGACGTCGTCGCGGTAGCGACCACGGACGCCGAGACGAGCACGTGACACCAGGGCCACCCTGTCTATCTTAGGGTAACGCGAGTCGAGGCGGACGTCGTCGCAGTAGCGACGACGGACGCCGAGACGAGCACGTGACACTAGAGCCACCCTGTCTATCTTAGGGTCATGCGAGTCGAGGCGGACGTCTTCGCAGTAGCGACGACGGACGCCGAGACGAGAACGTGACACCACTGCTACCCTGTCTATCTTAGGGTAATACGAGTCGAGGCGGACGTCGTCGCGGTAGCGATGACGTACGCCGAGACGAGCACGTGACACCAGGGCCACCCTGTCTATCTTAGGGTAACGCGAGTCTAGGCGGACGTCGTCACGGTAGCGATGACGGACACCGAGACGAGCACGTGACACCACTGCCACCCTGTCTATCTTAGGGTAACGCGAGTCGAGGCGGACGTCGTCGCGGTAGCGACGTCGGACGCCGAGACGAGCACGTGACATCACTGCCACCCTGTCTATCTGAGGGTAACGCGAGTCGAGGCGGACGTCGTCGCGGTAGCGACGATGCACGCCGAGACGGGCACGTGACAACACTGCCACCCTATCTATCTAAGCGTAACGTGAGTCGAGCCGGCCGTGGTCGCGGTAGCGATGACGGACGCTAAGACGAGCATGTGACACCAGGGCCAACCCTGTCTATCTTAGGGTAACGCTAGTCGAGGCTGACGTCATCGCGGTAGCGACGATGGACGCCGAAACGAGCACGTGACACTAGGGCCACCCTGTCTATCTTAGGGTCACGCGAGTCGAGGCGGACGTTGTCGCGGTAGCGACGACGGACGCGGAGACGAGCACGTGACACCAGGGCCAGCCTGTCTATCTTAGGGTAATGCGAGTCGAGGCGGACGTCGTCGCGGTAGCGACGACGGACGCCGAGACGAGCACGTGACACCACAGCCACCCTGTCTATCTTAGGGTAACGCGAGTCGAGGCAGACGTCGTCGTGGTAGTGACGACGTACGCCGAGACGAGCACGTGACACCAGGGCCACCCTGTTTATGTTAGGATAACGCGAGTCGAGGCGGACGTCATCGCAGTAGCAACGACGGACGCCGAGTCGACCACGTGACACTAGGGCCACCCTGTCTATCTTAGAGTCACGCGAGTCGAGACGGACGTCGTCGCGGTAGCGACGACGGACGCGGAGACGAGCATGTGACACCAGGGCCACCCTGTCTATCTTAGGGTAACGCTAGTCGAGGCGGACGTCGTTGCGGTAGTGACGACGGACGCCGATACGAGCACCACTGCCACCCTATCTATCTTAGGGTAACGCGAGTCGAGGCGGACGTCGTCGCGGTAGCGACGATGGACGCCGAGACGAGCACGTGACACCACTGCTACCCTGTCTATCTTAGGGTAATGCGAGTCGAGGCCGCGACGACGTACGCCGATACGAGCACGTGACACCAGGGCCACCCTGTCTATCTTAGGGTAACGCGAGTCTAGGCGGACGTCGTCACGGTAGCGATGACGGACGCCGAGACGAGCACATGACACCACTGCCACCCTGTCTATCTGAGGCTAACGCGAGTCGAGGCGGACGTCGTCGCGGTAGCGACGTCGGACGCCGAGACGAGCACGTGACATCACTGCCACCCTGTCTATCTGAGGGTAACGCGAGTCGAGGCGGACGTCGTCGCGGTAACAACGACGGACGCGGAGACGAGCACGTGACACCAGGGCCACCCTGTCTATCTTAGGGTAAAGCGAGTCGAGGCGGCCGTCGTCGTGGTAGCGACGACGGACGCCGAGACGAGCACGTGACACCACTGCCACCCTATCTATCTTAGGGTAACGCGAGTCGAGGCGGACGTCGTCGCGGTAGCGACGATGCACGCCGAGACGGGCACGTGACACCACTGCCACCCTATCTATCTAAGCGTAACGTGAGTCGAGCCGGCCGTGGTCGCGGTAGCGACGACGGACGCCGAGACGAGCATGTGACACCAGGGCCACCCTGTCTATCTTAGGGTAACGCGAGTCGAGGCGGACGTCGTCGCGGTAGCGACGACGGACGCCGAAACGAGCACGTGACACTAGGGCCACCCTGTCTATCTTAGGGTCACGCGAGTCGAGGCGGACGTTGTCGCGGTAGCGACGACGGACGCGGAGACGAGCACGTGACACCAGGGCCAGCCTGTCTATCTTAGGGTAATGCGAGTCGAGGCGGACGTCGTCGCGGTAGCGAAGACGGACGCCGAGACGAGCACGTGACACCACTGCCACCCTGTCTATCTTTGGGTAACGCGAGTCGAGGCGGACGTCGTCGCGGTAGTGACGATGGACGCCGAGACGAGCACGTGACACCACTGCCACCCTGTCTATCTTAGGGTAACGCGAGTCGAGGCGGACGTCGTCGCGGTAGCGATGACGGACGCCGAGACGAGCACGTGACACCACTGCCACTCTGTCTATCTTAGGGTAACGCGAGTCGAGGCGGACGTCGTCGCGGTAGCGACGATGGACGCCGAGACGGGCACGTGATAGCACTGCTACCCTCTCTATCTAAGGGTAACGCGAGTCGAGGCGGACGTCGTCGCGGTAGCGACCACGGACGCCGAGACGAGCACGTGACACCAGGGCCACCCTGTCTATCTTAGGGTAACGCGAGTCGAGGCGGACGTCGTCGCAGTAGCGACGACGGACGCCGAGACGAGCACGTGACACTAGAGCCACCCTGTCTATCTTAGGGTCATGCGAGTCGAGGTGGACGTCGTCGCGGTAGCGACGACGGACGCGGAGAAGAGCATGTGACACCAGGGCCACCCAGTCTATCTTAGGGTAACGCGAGTCGAGGCGGACGTCTTCGCAGTAGCGACGACGGACGCCGAGACGAGCACGTGACACCACTGCTACCCTGTCTATCTTAGGGTAATACGAGTCGAGGCGGACGTCGTCGCGGTAGCGACGACGTACGCCGAGACGAGCACGTGACACCAGGGCCACCCTGTCTATCTTAGGGTAACGCGAGTCTAGGCGGACGTCGTCACGGTAGCGACGACGGACACCGAGACGAGCACGTGACACCACTGCCACCCTGTCTATCTTAGGGTAACGCGAGTCGAGGCGGACGTCGTCGCGGTAGCGACGTCGGACGCCGAGACGAGCACGTGACATCACTGCCACCCTGTCTATCTGAGGGTAACGCGAGTCGAGGCGGACGTCATCGCGGTAACAACGACGGACGCCGAGACGACCACGTGACACTAGGGCCACCCTGTCTATCTTAGGGTCACGCGAGTCGAGACGGACGTCTTCGCAGTAGCGACGACGGACGCCGAGACGAGCACGTGACACCACTGCTACCCTGTCTATCTTAGGGTAATACGAGTCGAGGCGGACGTCGTCGCGGTAGCGATGACGTACGCCGAGACGAGCACGTGACACCAGGGCCACCCTGTCTATCTTAGGGTAACGCGAGTCTAGGCGGACGTCGTCACGGTAGCGACGACGGACACCGAGACGAGCACGTGACACCACTGCCACCCTGTCTATCTTAGGGTAACGCGAGTCGAGGCGGACGTCGTCGCGGTAGCGACGTCGGACGCCGAGACGAGCACGTGACATCACTGCCACCCTGTCTATCTGAGGGTAACGCGAGTCGAGGCGGACGTCGTCGCGGTAGCGACGATGCACGCCGAGACGGGCACGTGACAACACTGCCACCCTATCTATCTAAGCGTAACGTGAGTCGAGCCGGCCGTGGTCGCGGTAGCGATGACGGACGCTACGACGAGCATGTGACACCAGGGCCAACCCTGTCTATCTTAGGGTAACGCTAGTCGAGGCTGACGTCATCGCGGTAGCGACGATGGACGCCGAAACGAGCACGTGACACTAGGGCCACCCTGTCTATCTTAGGGTCACGCGAGTCGAGGTGGACGTTGTCGCGGTAGCGACGACGGACGCGGAGACGAGCACGTGACACCAGGGCCAGCCTGTCTATCTTAGGGTAATGCGAGTCGAGGCGGACGTCGTCGCGGTAGCGACGACGGACGCCGAGACGAGCACGTGACACCACAGCCACCCTGTCTATCTTAGGGTAACGCGAGTCGAGGCAGACGTCGTCGTGGTAGTGACGACGTACGCCGAGACGAGCACGTGACACCAGGGCCACCCTGTTTATGTTAGGATAACGCGAGTCGAGGCGGACGTCATCGCAGTAGCAACGACGGACGCCGAGTCGACCACGTGACACTAGGGCCACCCTGTCTATCTTAGGGTCACGCGAGTCGAGACGGACGTCGTCGCGGTAGCGACGACGGACGCGGAGACGAGCATGTGACACCAGGGCCACCCTGTCTATCTTAGGGTAACGCTAGTCGAGGCGGACGTCGTTGCGGTAGCGACGACGGACGCCGATACGAGCACCACTGCCACCCTACCTATCTTAGGGTAACGCGAGTCGAGGCGGACGTCGTCGCGGTAGCGACGATGGACGCCGAGACGAGCACGTGACACCACTGCTACCCTGTCTATCTTAGGGTAATGCGAGTCGAGGCCGCGACGACGTACGCCGATACGAGCACGTGACACCAGGGCCACCCTGTCTATCTTAGGGTAACGCGAGTCTAGGCGGACGTCGTCACGGTAGCGATGACGGACGCCGAGACGAGCACGTGACACCACTGCCACCCTGTCTATCTGAGGCTAACGCGAGTCGAGGCGGACGTCGTCGCGGTAGCGACGTCGGACGCCGAGACGAGCACGTGACATCACTGCCACCCTGTCTATCTGAGGGTAACGCGAGTCGAGGCGGACGTCGTCGCGGTAACAACGACGGACGCGGAGACGAGCATGTGACACCAGGGCCACCCTGTCTATCTTAGGGTAAAGCGAGTCGAGGCGGCCGTCGTCGTGGTAGCGACGACGGACGCCGAGACGAGCACGTGACACCACTGCCACCCTATCTATCTTAGGGTAACGCGAGTCGAGGCGGACGTCGTCGCGGTAGCGACGATGCACGCCGAGACGGGCACGTGACACCACTGCCACCCTATCTATCTAAGCGTAACGTGAGTCGAGCCGGCCGTGGTCGCGGTAGCGACGACGGACGCCGAGACGAGCATGTGACACCAGGGCCACCCTGTCTATCTTAGGGTAACGCGAGTCGAGGCGGACGTCGTCGCGGTAGCGACGACGGACGCCGAAACGAGCACGTGACACTAGGGCCACCCTGTCTATCTTAGGGTCACGCGAGTCGAGGCGGACGTTGTCGCGGTAGCGACGACGGACGCGGAGACGAGCACGTGACACCAGGGCCAGCCTGTCTATCTTAGGGTAATGCGAGTCGAGGCGGACGTCGTCGCGGTAGCGAAGACGGACGCCGAGACGAGCACGTGACACCACTGCCACCCTGTCTATCTTTGGGTAACGCGAGTCGAGGCGGACGTCGTCGCGGTAGCGACGTCGGACGCCGAGACGAGCACGTGACATCACTGCCACCCTGTCTATCTGAGGGTAACGCGAGTCGAGGCGGACGTCATCGCGGTAACAACGACGGACGCCGAGACGACCACGTGACACTAGGGCCACCCTGTCTATCTTAGGGTCACGCGAGTCGAGACGGACGTCTTCGCAGTAGCGACGACGGACGCCGAGACGAGCACGTGACACCACTGCTACCCTGTCTATCTTAGGGTAATACGAGTCGAGGCGGACGTCGTCGCGGTAGCGATGACGTACGCCGAGACGAGCACGTGACACCAGGGCCACCCTGTCTATCTTAGGGTAACGCGAGTCTAGGCGGACGTCGTCACGGTAGCGACGACGGACACCGAGACGAGCACGTGACACCACTGCCACCCTGTCTATCTTAGGGTAACGCGAGTCGAGGCGGACGTCGTCGCGGTAGCGACGTCGGACGCCGAGACGAGCACGTGACATCACTGCCACCCTGTCTATCTGAGGGTAACGCGAGTCGAGGCGGACGTCGTCGCGGTAGGGACGATGCACGCCGAGACGGGCACGTGACAACACTGCCACCCTATCTATCTAAGCGTAACGTGAGTCGAGCCGGCCGTGGTCGCGGTAGCGATGACGGACGCTAAGACGAGCATGTGACACCAGGGCCAACCCTGTCTATCTTAGGGTAACGCTAGTCGAGGCTGACGTCATCGCGGTAGCGACGATGGACGCCGAAACGAGCACGTGACACTAGGGCCACCCTGTCTATCTTAGGGTCACGCGAGTCGAGGCGGACGTTGTCGCGGTAGCGACGACGGACGCGGAGACGAGCACGTGACACCAGGGCCAGCCTGTCTATCTTAGGGTAATGCGAGTCGAGGCGGACGTCGTCGCGGTAGCGACGACGGACGCCGAGACGAGCACGTGACACCACAGCCACCCTGTCTATCTTAGGGTAACGCGAGTCGAGGCAGACGTCGTCGTGGTAGTGACGACGTACGCCGAGACGAGCACGTGACACCAGGGCCACCCTGTTTATGTTAGGATAACGCGAGTCGAGGCGGACGTCATCGCAGTAGCAACGACGGACGCCGAGTCGACCACGTGACACTAGGGCCACCCTGTCTATCTTAGGGTCACGCGAGTCGAGACGGACGTCGTCGCGGTAGCGACGACGGACGCGGAGACGAGCATGTGACACCAGGGCCACCCTGTCTATCTTAGGGTAACGCTAGTCGAGGCGGACGTCGTTGCGGTAGCGACGACGGACGCCGATACGAGCACCAGTGCCACCCTACCTATCTTAGGGTAACGCGAGTCGAGGCGGACGTCGTCGCGGTAGCGACGATGGACGCCGAGACGAGCACGTGACACCACTGCTACCCTGTCTATCTTAGGGTAATGCGAGTCGAGGCCGCGACGACGTACGCCGATACGAGCACGTGACACCAGGGCCACCCTGTCTATCTTAGGGTAACGCGAGTCTAGGCGGACGTCGTCACGGTAGCGATGACGGACGCCGAGACGAGCACGTGACACCACTGCCACCCTGTCTATCTGAGGCTAACGCGAGTCGAGGCGGACGTCGTCGCGGTAGCGACGTCGGACGCCGAGACGAGCACGTGACATCACTGCCACCCTGTCTATCTGAGGGTAACGCGAGTCGAGGCGGACGTCGTCGCGGTAACAACGACGGACGCGGAGACGAGCATGTGACACCAGGGCCACCCTGTCTATCTTAGGGTAAAGCGAGTCGAGGCGGCCGTCGTCGTGGTAGCGACGACGGACGCCGAGACGAGCACGTGACACCACTGCCACCCTATCTATCTTAGGGTAACGCGAGTCGAGGCGGACGTCGTCGCGGTAGCGACGATGCACGCCGAGACGGGCACGTGACACCACTGCCACCCTATCTATCTAAGCGTAACGTGAGTCGAGCCGGCCGTGGTCGCGGTAGCGACGACGGACGCCGAGACGAGCATGTGACACCAGGGCCACCCTGTCTATCTTAGGGTAACGCGAGTCGAGGCGGACGTCGTCGCGGTAGCGACGACGGACGCCGAAACGAGCACGTGACACTAGGGCCACCCTGTCTATCTTAGGGTCACGCGAGTCGAGGCGGACGTTGTCGCGGTAGCGACGACGGACGCGGAGACGAGCACGTGACACCAGGGCCAGCCTGTCTATCTTAGGGTAATGCGAGTCAAGGCGGACGTCGTCGCGGTAGCGAAGACGGACGCCGAGACGAGCACGTGACACCACTGCCACCCTGTCTATCTTTGGGTAACGCGAGTCGAGGCGGACGTCGTCGCGGTAGTGACGATGGACGCCGAGACGAGCACGTGACACCACTGCCACCCTGTCTATCTTAGGGTAACGCGAGTCGAGGCGGACGTCGTCGCGGTAGCGATGACGGACGCCGAGACGAGCACGTGACACCACTGCCACTCTGTCTATCTTAGGGTAACGCGAGTCGAGGCGGACGTCGTCGCGGTAGCGACGATGGACGCCGAGACGGGCACGTGATAGCACTGCTACCCTCTCTATCTAAGGGTAACGCGAGTCGAGGCGGACGTCGTCGCGGTAGCGACCACGGACGCCGAGACGAGCACGTGACACCAGGGCCACCCTGTCTATCTTAGGGTAACGCGAGTCGAGGCGGACGTCGTCGCAGTAGCGACGACGGACGCCGAGACGAGCACGTGACACTAGAGCCACCCTGTCTATCTTAGGGTCATGCGAGTCGAGGTGGACGTCGTCGCGGTAGCGACGACGGACGCGGAGAAGAGCATGTGACACCAGGGCCACCCAGTCTATCTTAGGGTAACGCGAGTCGAGGCGGACGTCTTCGCAGTAGCGACGACGGACGCCGAGACGAGCACGTGACACCACTGCTACCCTGTCTATCTTAGGGTAATACGAGTCGAGGCGGACGTCGTCGCGGTAGCGACGACGTACGCCGAGACGAGCACGTGACACCAGGGCCACCCTGTCTATCTTAGGGTAACGCGAGTCTAGGCGGACGTCGTCACGGTAGCGACGACGGACACCGAGACGAGCACGTGACACCACTGCCACCCTGTCTATCTTAGGGTAACGCGAGTCGAGGCGGACGTCGTCGCGGTAGCGACGTCGGACGCCGAGACGAGCACGTGACATCACTGCCACCCTGTCTATCTGAGGGTAACGCGAGTCGAGGCGGACGTCATCGCGGTAACAACGACGGACGCCGAGACGACCACGTGACACTAGGGCCACCCTGTCTATCTTAGGGTCACGCGAGTCGAGACGGACGTCTTCGCAGTAGCGACGACGGACGCCGAGACGAGCACGTGACACCACTGCTACCCTGTCTATCTTAGGGTAATACGAGTCGAGGCGGACGTCGTCGCGGTAGCGACGACGTACGCCGAGACGAGCACGTGACACCAGGGCCACCCTGTCTATCTTAGGGTAACGCGAGTCTAGGCGGACGTCGTCACGGTAGCGACGACGGACACCGAGACGAGCACGTGACACCACTGCCACCCTGTCTATCTTAGGGTAACGCGAGTCGAGGCGGACGTCGTCGCGGTAGCGACGTCGGACGCCGAGACGAGCACGTGACATCACTGCCACCCTGTCTATCTGAGGGTAACGCGAGTCGAGGCGGACGTCATCGCGGTAACAACGACGGACGCCGAGACGACCACGTGACACTAGGGCCACCCTGTCTATCTTAGGGTCACGCGAGTCGAGACGGACGTCGTCGCGGTAGCGACGACGGACGCGGAGACGAGCATGTGACACCAGGGCCACCCTGTCTATCTTAGGGTAACGCGAGTCGAGGCGGACGTCGTCGCGGTAGCGACGACGGACGCCGAGACGAGCACGTGACACCACTGCTACCCTGTCTATCTTAGGGTAATACGAGTCGAGGCGGACGTCGTCGCGGTAGCGACGACGTACGCCGAGACGAGCACGTGACACCAGGGCCACCCTGTCTATCTTAGGGTAACGCGAGTCTAGGCGGACGTCGTCACGGTAGCGACGACGGACACCGAGACGAGCACGTGACACCACTGCCACCCTGTCTATCTTAGGGTAAAGCGAGTCGAGGCGGACGTCGTCGCGGTAGCGACGACGGACGCCGAGACGAGCACGTGACACCAGGGCTACCCTGTCTATCTTAGGGTAACGCGAGTCGAGGCGGACGTCGTCGCGGTAGCGACGACGGACGCCGAGACGAGCACGTGACACTAGGGCCACCCTGTCTATCTTAGGGTCACGCGAGTCGAGGCGGACGTTGTCGCGGTAGCGACGACGGACGCCGAGACGAGCACGTGACACCACTGCAACCCTGTCTATCTTAGGGTAACGCGAGTCGAGGCGGACGTCGTCGCGGTAGTGACGACGGACGCCGAGACGAGCACGTGACACCACTGCCACCCTGTCTATCTTAGGGTAACGCGAGTCGAGGCGGACGTCGTCGCGGTAGCGACGATGCACGCCGAGACGGGCACGTGACACCACTGCCACCCTATCTATCTAAGCGTAACGTGAGTCGAGCCGGCCGTGGTCGCGGTAGCGACGACGGACGCCGAGATGAGCATGTGACACCAGGGCCACCCTGTCTATCTTAGGGTAACGCTAGTCGAGGCGGACGTCGTCGCGGTAGCGACGACGGACGCCGAAACGAGCACGTGACACTAGGGCCACCCTGTCTATCTTAGGGTCACGCGAGTCGAGGCGGACGTTGTCGCGGTAGCGACGACGGACGCGGAGACGAGCACGTGACACCAGGGCCAGCCTGTCTATCTTAGGGTAATGCGAGTCGAGGCGGACGTCGTCGCGGTAGGGACGACGGACGCCGAGACGAGCACGTGACACCACTGCAACCCTGTCTATCTTAGGGTAACGCGAGTCGAGGCGGACGTCGTCGCGGTAGCGACGACGGACGCCGAGACGAGCACGTGACACCACTGCCACCCTGTCTATCTTAGGGCAATGCGAGTCGAGGCGGACGTCGTCGCGGTAGCGACGATGGACGCCGAGACGGGCACGTGATAGCACTGCTACCCTCTCTATCTAAGGGTAACGCGGGTCGAGGCGGACGTCGTCGCAGTAGCGACCACGGACGCCGAGACGAGCACGTGACACCAGGGCCACCCTGTCTATCTTAGGGTAACGCCAGTCGAGGCGGACGTCATCGCAGTAGCGACGACGGACGCCGAGACGAGCACGTGACACTAGGGCCACCCTGTCTATCTTAGGGTCATGCGAGTCGAGGTGGACGTCGTCGCGGTAGCGATGACGGACGCGGAGAAGAGCATGTGACACCAGGGCCACCCTGTCTATCTTAGGGTAACGCGAGTCGAGGCGGACGTCTTCGCAGTAGCAACGATGGACGCCGAGATGAGCACGTGACACCACTGCTACCCTGTCTATCTTAGGGTAATACGAGTCGAGGCGGACGTCGTCGCGGTAGCGACGACGTACGCCGAGACGAGCACGTGACACCAGGGCCACCCTGTCTATCTTAGGGTAACGCGAGTCTAGGCGGACGTCGTCACGGTAGCGACGACGGACACCGAGACGAGCACGTGACACCACTGCCACCCTGTCTATCTTAGGGTAAAGCGAGTCGAGGCGGACGTCGTCGCGGTAGCGACGACGGACGCCGAGACGAGCACGTGACACCACTGCCACCCTATCTATCTTAGGGTAACGCGAGTCGAGGCGGACGTCGTCGCGGTAGCGACGATGCACGCCGAGACGCGCACGTGACACCACTGCCACCCTATCTATCTAAGCGTAACGTGAGTCGAGGCGGCCGTGGTCGCGGTAGTGACGACGGACACCGAGACGAGCATGTGACACCAGTGCCACCCTGTCTACCTTAGGGTAACGCGAGGCGAGGCGGACGTCGTCGCGGTAGCGACGACGGACGCCGACACGAGCACGTGACACCAGGGCTACCCTGTCTATCTTAGGGTAACGCGAGTCGAGGCGGACGTCGTCGCGGTAGCGACGACGGACGCCGAGACGAGCACGTGACACTAGGGCCACCCTGTCTATCTTAGGGTCACGCGAGTCGAGACGGGCGTTGTCGCGGTAGCGACGACGGACGCCGAGACGAGCACGTGACACCACTGCAACCCTGTCTATCTTAGGGTAACGCGAGTCGAGGCGGACGTCGTCGCGGTAGTGACGACGGACGCCTAGACGAGCACGTGACACCACTGCCACCCTGTCTATCTTAGGGTAACGCGAGTCGAGGCGGACGTCGTCGCGGTAGCGACGATGCACGCCGAGACGGGCACGTGACACCACTGCCACCCTATCTATCTAAGCGTAACGTGAGTCGAGCCGGCCGTGGTCGCGGTAGTGACGACGGACGCCGAGACGAGCATGTGACACCAGTGCCACCCTGTCTACCTTAGGGTAACGCGAGTCGAGGCGGACGTCGTCGCGGTAGCGACGACGGACGCCGACACGAGCACGTGACACCAGGGCTACCCTGTCTATCTTAGGGTAACGCGAGTCGAGGCGGACGTCGTCGCGGTAGCGACGACGGACTCCGAGACGAGCACGTGACACTAGGGCCACCCTGTCTATCTTAGGGTCACGCGAGTCGAGACGGACGTTGTCGCGTTAGCGACGACGGACGCCGAGACGAGCACGTGACACCACTGCAACCCTGTCTATCTTAGGGTCACGCGAGTCGAGACGGACGTCGTCGCGGTAGTGACGACGGACGCCGAGACGAGCACGTGACACCACTGCAACCCTGTCTATCTTAGGGTAACGCGAGTCGAGGCGGACGTCGTCGCGGTAGCGACGACGGACGCCGAGACGAAAACGTGACACCACTGCCACCCTGTCTATCTTAGGGTAACGCGAGTCGAGGCGGACGTCGTCGCGGTAGCGACGATGGACGCCGAGACGGGCACGTGATAGCACTGCTACCCTCTCTATCTAAGGGTAACGCGAGTCGAGGCGGACATCGTCGCGGTAGCGACCACGGACGCCGAGATGAGCACGTGACATCACTGCCACCCTGTCTATCTTAGGGTAACGCGAGTCGAGGCGGACGTCCTCGCAGTAGCGACGACGGACGCCGAGACGAGCACGTGACACTAGGGCCACCCTGTCTATCTTAGGGTCATGCGAGTCGAGGTGGACGTCGTCGCGGTAGCGACGACGGACGCGGAGAAGAGCATGTGACACCAGGGTCACCCAGTCTATCTTAGGGTAACGCGAGTCGAGGCGGACGTCTTCGCAGTAGCGACGACGGACGCCGAGACGAGCACGTGACACCACTGCTACCCTGTCTATCTTAGGGTAATACGAGTCGAGGCGGACGTCGTCGCGGTAGCGACGACGTACGCCGAGACGAGCACGTGACACCAGGGTCACCCTGTCTATCTTAGGGTAACGCGAGTCTAGGCGGACGTCGTCACGGTAGCGACGACGGACACCGAGACGAGCACGTGACACCACTGCCACCCTGTCTATCTTAGGGTAACGCGAGTCGAGGCGGACGTCGTCGCGGTAACAACGACGGACGCCGAGACGAGCACGTGACACCAGGGCCACCCTGTCTATCTTAGGGTAAAGCGAGTCGAGGCGGACGTCGTCGCGGTAGCGACGACGGACGCCGAGACGAGCACGTGACACCACTGCCACCCTATCTATCTTAGGGTAACGCGAGTCGAGGCGGACGTCGTCGCGGTAGCGACGATGCACGCCGAGACGCGCACGTGACACCACTGCCACCCTATCTATCTAAGCGTAACGTGAGTCGAGGCGGCCGTGGTCGCGGTAGTGACGACGGACGCCGAGACGAGCAGGTGACACCAGGGCCACCCTGTCTATCTTAGGGTAACCCGAGTCGAGGCGGACGTCGTCGCGGTAGCGACGACGGACGCCGAGACGAGCACGTGACACCAGGGCTACCCTGTCTATCTTAGGGTAACGCGAGTCGAGGCGGACGTCGTCGCGGTAGCGACGACGGACGCCGAGACGAGCACGTGACACTAGGGCCACCCTGTCTATCTTAGGGTCACGCGAGTCGAGGCGGACGTTGTCGCGGTAGCGACGACGGACGCCGAGACAAGCACGTGACACCACTGCAACCCTGTCTATCTTAGGGTAACGCGAGTCGAGGCGGACGTCGTCGCGGTAGTGACGACGGACGCCGAGACGAGCACGTGACACCACTGCCACCCTGTCTATCTTAGGGTAACGCGAGTCGAGGCGGACGTCGTCGCGGTAGCGACGATGCACGCCGAGACGGGCACGTGACACCACTGCCACCCTATCTATCTAAGCGTAACGTGAGTCGAGCCGGCCGTGGTCGCGGTAGCGACGACGGACGCCGAGACGAGCATGTGACACGAGGGCCACCCTGTCTATCTTAGGGTAACGCTAGTCGAGGCGGACGTCGTCGCGGTAGCGACGACGGACGCCGAAACGAGCACGTGACACTAGGGCCACCCTGTCTATCTTAGGGTCACGCGAGTCGAGGCGGACATTGTCGCGGTAGCGACGACGGACGCGGAGACGAGCACGTGACACCACTGCTACCCTGTCTATCTTAGGGTAATACGAGTCGAGGCGGACGTCGTCGCGGTAGTGACGACGGACGCCGAGACGAGCACGTGACACCACTGCCACCCTGTCTATCTTAGGGTAACGCGAGTCGAGGCGGACGTCGTCGCGGTAGCGACGACGGACGCCGAGACGAGCACGTGACACAACTGCCACCCTGTCTATCTTAGGGTAATGCGAGTCGAGGCGGACGTCGTCGCGGTAGCGACGATGGACGCCGAGACGGGCACGTGATAGCACTGCTACCCTCTCTATCTAAGGGTAACGCGGGTCGAGGCGGACGTCGTCGCAGTAGCGACCACGGACGCCGAGACGAGCACGTGACACCAGGTCCACCCTGTCTATCTTAGGGTAACGCGAGTCGAGGCGGACGTCGTCGCAGTAGCGACGACGGACGCCGAGACGAGCACGTGACACTAGGGCCACCCTGTCTATCTTAGGGTCATGCGAGTCGAGGTGGACGTCGTCGCGGTTGCGACGACGGACGCGGAGAAGAGCATGTGACACCAGGGCCACCCAGTCTATCTTAGGGTAACGCGAGTCGAGGCGAACGTCTTCGCAGTAGCGACGACGGACGCCGAGACGAGCACGTGACACCACTGCTACCCTGTCTATCTTAGGGTAATACGAGTCGAGGCGGACGTCGTCGCGGTAGCGACGACGTACGCCGAGACGAGCACGTGACACCAGGGCCACCTTGTCTATCTTAGGGTAACGCGAGTCTAGGCGGACGTCGTCACGGTAGCGACGACGGACACCGAGACGAGCACGTGACACCACTGCCACCCTGTCTATCTTAGGGTAACGCGAGTCGAGGCGGACGTCGTCGCGGTAGGGACGACGGACGCCGAGACGAGCACGTGACACCACTGCCACCCTGTCTATCTTAGGGTAACGCGAGTCGAGGCGGACGTCGTCGCGGTAGCGACGATGCACGCCGAGACGGGCACGTGACACCACTGCCACCCTATCTATCTAAGCGTAACGTGAGTCGAGCCGGCCGTGGTCGCGGTAGCGACGACGGACGCCGAGACGAGCATGTGACACGAGGGCCACCCTGTCTATCTTAGGGTAACGCTAGTCGAGGCGGACGTCGTCGCGGTAGCGACGACGGACGCCGAAACGAGCACGTGACACTAGGGCCACCCTGTCTATCTTAGGGTCACGCGAGTCGAGGCGGACGTTGTCGCGGTAGCGACGACGGACGCGGAGACGAGCACGTGACACCACTGCTACCCTGTCTATCTTAGGGTAATACGAGTCGAGGCGGACGTCGTCGCGGTAGTGACGACGGACGCCGAGACGAGCACGTGACACCACTGCCACCCTGTCTATCTTAGGGTAACGCGAGTCGAGGCGGACGTCGTCGCGGTAGCGACGACGGACGCCGAGACGAGCACGTGACACCACTGCCACCCTGTCTATCTTAGGGTAATGCGAGTCGAGGCGGACGTCGTCGCGGTAGCGACGATGGACGCCGAGACGGGCACGTGATAGCACTGCTACCCTCTCTATCTAAGGGTAACGCGGGTCGAGGCGGACGTCGTCGCAGTAGCGACCACGGACGCCGAGACGAGCACGTGACACCAGGGCCACCCTGTCTATCTTTGGGTAACGCGAGTCGAGGCGGACGTCGTCGCAGTAGCGACGACGGACGCCGAGACGAGCACGTGACACTAGGGCCACCCTGTCTATCTTAGGGTCATGCGAGTCGAGGTGGACGTCGTCGCGGTTGCGACGACGGACGCGGAGAAGAGCATGTGACACCAGGGCCACCCAGTCTATCTTAGGGTAACGCGAGTCGAGGCGAACGTCTTCGCAGTAGCGACGACGGACGCCGAGACGAGCACGTGACACCACTGCTACCCTGTCTATCTTAGGGTAATACGAGTCGAGGCGGACGTCGTCGCGGTAGCGACGACGTACGCCGAGACGAGCACGTGACACCAGGGCCACCCTGTCTATCTTAGGGTAACGCGAGTCTAGGCGGACGTCGTCACGGTAGCGACGACGGACACCGAGACGAGCACGTGACACCACTGCCACCCTGTCTATCTTAGGGTAACGCGAGTCGAGGCGGACGTCGTCGCGGTAGAGACGTCGGACGCCGAGACGAGCATGTGACATCACTGCCACCCTGTCTATCTGAGGGTAACGCGAGTCGAGGCGGACGTCATCGCGGTAACAACGACGGACGCGGAGACGAGCACGTGACACCAGGGCCACCCTGTCTATCTTAGGGTAAAGCGAGTCGAGGCGGACGTCGTCGCGGTAGCGACGACGGACGCCGAGACGAGCACGTGACACCACTGCCACCCTATCTATCTTAGGGTATCGCGAGTCGAGGCGGACGTCGTCGCGGTAGCGACGATGCACGCCGAGACGCGCACGTGACACCACTGCCACCCTATCTATCTAAGCGTAACATGAGTCGAGGCGGCCGTGGTCGCGGTAGTGACGACGGACGCCGAGACGAGCATGTGACACCAGGGCCACCCTGTCTATCTTAGGGTAACGCGAGTCGAGGCGGACGTCGTCGCGGTAGCGACGACGGACGCCGAGACGAGCACGTGACACCAGGGCTACCCTGTCTATCTTAGGGTAACGCGAGTCGAGGCGGACGTCGTCGCGGTAGCGACGACGGACGCCGAGGCGAGCACGTGACACTAGGGCCACCCTGTCTATCTTAGGGTCACGCGAGTCGAGGCGGACGTTGTCGCGGTAGCGACGACGGACGCCGAGACGAGCCCGTGACACCACTGCAACCCTGTCTATCTTAGGGTAACGCGAGTCGAGGCGGACGTCGTCGCGGTAGTGACGATGGACGCCGAGACGTGCACGTGACACCACTGCCACCCTGTCTATCTTAGGGTAACGCGAGTCGAGGCGGACGTCGTCGCGGTAGCGACGATGCACGCCGAGACGGGCACGTGACACCACTGCCCCCCTATCTATCTAAGCGTAACGTGAGTCGAGCCGGCCGTGGTCGCGGTAGCGACGACGGACGCCGAGACGAGCATGTGACACCAGGGCCACCCTGTCTATCTTATTGTAACGCTAGTCGAGGCGGACGTCGTCGCGGTAGCGACGACGGACACCGAAACGAGCACATGACACTAGGGCCACCCTGTCTATCTTAGGGTCACGCGAGTCGAGGCGGACGTTGTCGCGGTAGCGACGACGGACGCGGAGACGAGCACGTGACACCACTGCCACCCTGTCTATCTTAGGGTAACACGAGTCGAGGCGGACGTCGTCGCGGTAGCGACGACGGACGCCGAGACGAGCACGTGACACCACTGCCACCCTGTCTATCTTAGGGTAACACGAGTCAAGGCGGACGTCGTCGCGGTAGCGACGACGGACGCCGAGACGAGCACGTGACACCACTGCCACCCTGTCTATCTTAGGGTAACACGAGTCGAGGCGGACGTCGTCGCGGTAGTGACGACGGACGCCGAGACGAGCACGTGACACCACTGCCACCCTGTCTATCTTAGGGTAACGCGAGTCGAGGCGGACGTCGTCGCGGTAGCGACGACGGACGCCGAGACGAGCACGTGACACCACTGCCACCCTGTCTATCTTAGGGTAACGCGAGTCGAGGCGGACGTCGTCGCGGTAGCGACGATGGACGCCGAGACGGGCACGTGATAGCAGGGCCACCCTGTCTATCTTAGGGTAACGCGGGTCGAGGCGGACGTCGTCGCAGTAGCGACCACGGACGCCGAGACGAGCACGTGACACCAGGGCACCCTGTCTATCTTAGGGTAACGCGAGTCGAGGCGGACGTCGTCGCAGTAGCGACGACGGACGCCGAGACGAGCACGTGACACTAGGGCCACCCTGTCTATCTTAGGGTCATGCGAGTCGAGGTGGACGTCATCGCGGTAGCGACGACGGACGCCTAGACGGTCACGTGACACCACTGCCACCCTATCTATCTTAAGGTAACGCGAGTCGAGGCGGACGTCGTCGCGGTAACGACGAAGGACGCCGAGACGGGCACGTGACACCACTGCCACCCTGTCTATCTAAGCGTAACGCAAGTCGAGGCGGACGTCGTCGCGGTAGCGACGACGAACGCCGAGACGAGCACGTGACGCCAGGGCCACCCTGTCTATATTAGGGTAACACGAGTCGAGGCGGACGTCGTCGCGGTAGCGACGTCGGACGCCGAGACGGGCACGTGACATCACTGCCACCCTGTCTATCTGAGGGTAACGCGAGTCGAGGCGGACGTCGTCGCGGTAACAACGACGGACGCCGAGACGAGCACGTGACACCAGGGCCACCCTGTCTATCTTAGGGTAAAGCGAGTCGAGGCGGACGTCGTCGCGGTAGCGACGACGGACGTCGAGACGAGCACGTGAGACCACTGCCACCCTATCTATCTTAGGGTAACGCGAGTCGAGGCGGACGTCGTCGCGGTAGCGACGATGCACGCCGAGACGCGCACGTGACACCACTGCCACCCTATCTATCTGAGCGTAACGTGGGTCGAGGCGGCCGTGGTCGCGGTAGTGACGACGGACGCCGAGACGAGCATGTGACACCAGGGCCACCCTGTCTATCTTAGGGTAACGCGAGTCGAGGCGGACGTCGTCGCGGTAGCGACGACGGACGCCGAGACGAGCACGTGACACCAGGGCCACCCTGTCTATCTTAGGGTAACGCGAGTCGAGGCGGACGTCGTCGCGGTAGCGACGACGGACGCCGAGACGAGCACGTGACACTAGGGCCACCCTGTCTATCTTAGGGTCACGCGAGTCGAGGCGGACGTTGTCGCGGTAGCGATGACGGACGCCGAGACGAGCACGTGACACCACTGCAAGCCTGTCTATCTTAGGGTAACGCGAGTCGAGGCGGGCGTCGTCGCGGTAGTGACGACGGACGCCGAGACGAGCACGTGACACCACTGCCACCCTGTCTATCTTAGGGTAACGCGAGTCGAGGCGGACGTCGTCGCGGTAGCGACGATGCTCGCCGAGACGGGCACGTGACACCACTGCCACCCTATCTATCTAAGCATAACGTGAGTCGAGCGGGCCGTGGTCGCGGTAGCGACGACGGACGCCGAGACGAGCATGTGACACCAGGGCCACCCTGTCTATCTTAGGGTAACGCTAGTCGAGGCGGACGTCGTCGCGGTAGCGACGACGGACGCCGAAACGAGCACGTGACACTAGGGCCACCCTGTCTATCTTAGGGTCACGCGAGTCGAGGCGGACATTATCGCGGTAGCGATGACGGACGCGGAGACGAGCACGTGACACCAGGGCCAGCCTGTCTATCTTAGGGTAATGCGAGTCGAGGCGGACGTCGTCGCGGTAGCGACGACGGACACCGAGACGAGCACGTGACACCACTGCCACCCTGTCTATCTTAGGGTAACGCGAGTCGAGGCGGACGTCGTCGCGGTAGCGACGACGGACACCGAGACGAGCACGTGACACCACTGCCACCCTGTCTATCTTAGGGTAACGCGAGTCGAGGCGGACGTCGTCGCGGTAGTGACGACGGACGCCGAGACGAGCACGTGACACCACTGCCACCCTGTCTATCTTAGGGTAACGCGAGTCGAGGCGGACGTTGTCGCGGTAGCGACGATGGACGCCGAGACGGGCACGTGATAGCACTGCTACCCTCTCTATCTAAGGGTAGCGCGGGTCGAGGCAGACGTCGTCGCAGTAGCGACCACGGACGCCGAGACGAGCACGTGACACCAGGGCCACCCTGTCTATCTTAGGGTAACGCGAGTGGAGGCGGACGTCGTCGCAGTAGCGACGACGGACGCCGAGACGAGCACGTGACACTAGGGCCACCCTGTCTATCTTAGGGTCATGCGAGTCGAGGTGGACGTCGTCGCGGTAGCGAGGACGGACGCGGAGAAGAGCATGTGACACCAGGGCCACCCAGTCTATCTTAGGGTAACGCGAGTCGAGGCGAACGTCTTCGCAGTAGCGACGACGGACGCCGAGACGAGCACGTGACACCACTGCTACCCTGTCTATCTTAGGGTAATACGAGTCGAGGCGGACGTCGTCGCGGTAGCGACGACGTACGCCGAGACGAGCACGTGACACCAGGGCCACCTTGTCTATCTTAGGGTAACGCGAGTCTAGGCGGACGTCGTCACGGTAGCGACGACGGACACCGAGACGAGCACGTGACACCACTGCCACCCTGTCTATCTTAGGGTAACGCGAGTCGAGGCGGACGTCGTCGCGGTAGTGACGACGGACGCCGAGACGAGCACGTGACACCACTGCCACCCTGTCTATCTTAGGGTAACGCGAGTCGAGGCGGACGTCGTCGCGGTAGCGACGATGCACGCCGAGACGGGCACGTGACACCACTGCCACCCTATCTATCTAAGCGTAACGTGAGTCGAGCCGGCCGTGGTCGCGGTAGCGACGACGGACGCCGAGACGAGCATGTGACACGAGGGCCACCCTGTCTATCTTAGGGTAACGCTAGTCGAGGCGGACGTCGTCGCGGTAGCGACGACGGACGCCGAAACGAGCACGTGACACTAGGGCCACCCTGTCTATCTTAGGGTCACGCGAGTCGAGGCGGACGTTGTCGCGGTAGCGACGACGGACGCGGAGACGAGCACGTGACACCACTGCTACCCTGTCTATCTTAGGGTAAGACGAGTCGAGGCGGACGTCGTCGCGGTAGTGACGACGGACGCCGAGACGAGCACGTGACACCACTGCCACCCTGTCTATCTTAGGGTAACGCGAGTCGAGGCGGACGTCGTCGCGGTAGCGACGACGGACGCCGAGACGAGCACGTGACACCACTGCCACCCTGTCTATCTTAGGGTAACGCGAGTCGAGGCGGACGTCGTCGCGGTAGCGACGATGGACGCCGAGACGGGCACGTGATAGCACTGCTACCCTCTCTATCTAAGGGTAACGCGGGTCGAGGCGGACGTCGTCGCAGTAGCGACCACGGACGCCGAGACGAGCACGAGACACCAGGGCCACCCTGTCTATCTTAGGGTCATGCGAGTCGAGGTGGACGTCGTCGCGGTTGCGACGACGGACGCGGAGAAGAGCATGTGACACCAGGGCCACCCAGTCTATCTTAGGGTAACGCGAGTCGAGGCGAACGTCTTCGCAGTAGCGACGACGGACGCCGAGACGAGCACGTGACACCACTGCTACCCTGTCTATCTTAGGGTAATACGAGTCGAGGCGGACGTCGTCGCGGTAGCGACGACGTACGCCGAGACGAGCACGTGACACTAGGGCAACCCTGTCTATCTTAGGGTAACGCGAGTCTAGGCGGACGTCGTCACGGTAGCGACGACGGACACCGAGACGAGCACGTGACACCACTGCCACCCTGTCTATCTTAGGGTAACGCGAGTCGAGGCGGACGTCGTCGCGGTAGAGACGTCGGACGCCGAGACGAGCATGTGACATCACTGCCACCCTGTCTATCTGAGGGTAACGCGAGTCGAGGCGGACGTCATCGCGGTAACAACGACGGACGCGGAGACGAGCACGTGACACCAGGGCCACCCTGTCTATCTTAGGGTAAAGCGAGTCGAGGCGGACGTCGTCGCGGTAGCGACGACGGACGCCGAGACGAGCACGTGACACCACTGCCACCCTATCTATCTTAGGGTAACGCGAGTCGAGGCGGACGTCGTCGCGGTAGCGACGATGCACGCCGAGACGCGCACGTGACACCACTGCCACCCTATCTATCTAAGCGTAACATGAGTCGAGGCGGCCGTGGTCGCGGTAGTGACGACGGACGCCGAGACGAGCATGTGACACCAGGGCCACCCTGTCTATCTTAGGGTAACGCGAGTCGAGGCGGACGTCGTCGCGGTAGCGACGACGGACGCCGAGACGAGCACGTGACACCAGGGCTACCCTGTCTATCTTAGGGTAACGCGAGTCGAGGCGGACGTCGTCGCGGTAGCGACGACGGACGCCGAGGCGAGCACGTGACACTAGGGCCACCCTGTCTATCTTAGGGTCACGCGAGTCGAGGCGGACGTTGTCGCGGTAGCAACGACGGACGCCGAGACGAGCCCGTGACACCACTGCAACCCTGTCTATATTAGGGTAACGCGAGTCGAGGCGGACGTCGTCGCGGTAGTGACGATGGACGCCGAGACGTGCACGTGACACCACTGCCACCCTGTCTATCTTAGGGTAACGCGAGTCGAGGCGGACGTCGTCGCGGTAGCGACGATGCACGCCGAGACGGGCACGTGACACCACTGCCACCCTATCTATCTAAGCGTAACGTGAGTCGAGCCGGCCGTGGTCGCGGTAGCGACGACGGACGCCGAGACGAGCATGTGACACCAGGGCCACCCTGTCTATATTAGGGTAACGCTAGTCGAGGCGGACGTCGTCGCGGTAGCGACGACGGACACCGAAACGAGCACGTGACACTAGGGCCACCCTGTCTATCTTAGGGTCACGCGAGTCGAGGCGGACGTTGTCGCGGTAGCGACGACGGACGCGGAGACGAGCACGTGACACCAGGGCCAGCCTGTCTATCTTAGGGTAAGGCGAGTCAAGGCGGACGTCGTCGCGGTAGCGACGACGGACGCCGAGACGAGCACGTGACACCACTGCCACCCTGTCTATCTTAGGGTAACACGAGTCAAGGCGGACGTCGTCGCGGTAGCGACGACGGACGCCGAGACGAGCACGTGACACCACTGCCACCCTGTCTATCTTAGGGTAACACGAGTCGAGGCGGACGTCGTCGCGGTAGCGACGACGGACGCCGAAACGAGCACGTGACACTAGGGCCACCCTGTCTATCTTAGGGTAACGCGAGTCGAGGCGGACGTCGTCGCGGTAGCGACGACGGACGCCGAGACGAGCACGTGACACCACTGCCACCCTGTCTATCTTAGGGTAATGCGAGTCGAGGCGGACGTCGTCGCGGTAGCGACGATGGACGCCGAGACGGGCACGTGATAGCAGGGCCACCCTGTCTATCTTAGGGTAACGCGGGTCGAGGCGGACGTCGTCGCAGTAGCGACCACGGACGCCGAGACGAGCACGTGACACCAGGGCACCCTGTCTATCTTAGGGTAACGCGAGTCGAGGCGGACGTCGTCGCAGTAGCGACGACGGACGCCGAGACGAGCACGTGACACTAGGGCCACCCTGTCTATCTTAGGGTCATGCGAGTCGAGGTGGACGTCATCGCGGTAGCGACGACGGACGCCTAGACGGTCACGTGACACCACTGCCACCCTATCTATCTTAAGGTAACGCGAGTCGAGGCGGACGTCGTCGCGGTAGCGACGAAGGACGCCGAGACGGGCACGTGACACCACTGCCACCCTGTCTATCTAAGCGTAACGCAAGTCGAGGCGGACGTCGTCGCGGTAGCGACGACGAACGCCGAGACGAGCACGTGACGCCAGGGCCACCCTGTCTATATTAGGGTAACACGAGTCGAGGCGGACGTCGTCGCGGTAGCGACGTCGGACGCCGAGACGGGCACGTGACATCACTGCCACCCTGTCTATCTGAGGGTAACGCGAGTCGAGGCGGACGTCGTCGCGGTAACAACGACGGACGCCGAGACGAGCACGTGACACCAGGGCCACCCTGTCTATCTTAGGGTAAAGCGAGTCGAGGCGGACGTCGTCGCGGTAGCGACGACGGACGTCGAGACGAGCACGTGACACCACTGCCACCCTATCTATCTTAGGGTAACGCGAGTCGAGGCGGACGTCGTCGCGGTAGCGACGATGCACGCCGAGACGCGCACGTGACACCACTGCCACCCTATCTATCTGAGCGTAACGTGGGTCGAGGCGGCCGTGGTCGCGGTAGTGACGACGGACGCCGAGACGAGCATGTGACACCAAGGCCACCCTGTCTATCTTAGGGTAACGCGAGTCGAGGCGGACGTCGTCGCGGTAGCGACGACGGACGCCGAGACGAGCACGTGACACCAGGGCCACCCTGTCTATCTTAGGGTAACGCGAGTCGAGGCGGACGTCGTCGCGGTAGCGACGACGGACGCCGAGACGAGCACGTGACACTAGGGCCACCCTGTCTATCTTAGGGTCACGCGAGTCGAGGCGGACGTTGTCGCGGTAGCGATGACGGACGCCGAGACGAGCACGTGACACCACTGCAAGCCTGTCTATCTTAGGGTAACGCGAGTCGAGGCGGGCGTCGTCGCGGTAGTGACGACGGACGCCGAGACGAGCACGTGACACCACTGCCACCCTGTCTATCTTAGGGTAACGCGAGTCGAGGCGGACGTCGTCGCGGTAGCGACGATGCTCGCCGAGACGGGCACGTGACACCACTGCCACCCTATCTATCTAAGCATAACGTGAGTCGAGCGGGCCGTGGTCGCGGTAGCGACGACGGACGCCGAGACGAGCATGTGACACCAGGGCCACCCTGTCTATCTTAGGGTAACGCTAGTCGAGGCGGACGTCATCGCGGTAGCGACGACGGACGCCGAAACGAGCACGTGACACTAGGGCCACCCTGTCTATCTTAGGGTCACGCGAGTCGAGGCGGACATTGTCGCGGTAGCGATGACGGACGCGGAGACGAGCACGTGACACCAGGGCCAGCCTGTCTATCTTAGGGTAAGGCGAGTCGAGGCGGACGTCGTCGCGGTAGCGACGACGGACACCGAGACGAGCACGTGACACCACTGCCACCCTGTCTATCTTACGGTAACGCGAGTCGAGGCGGACGTCGTCGCGGTAGCGACGACGGACACCGAGACGAGCACGTGACACCACTGCCACCCTATCTATCTTAGGGTAACGCGAGTCGAGGCGGACGTCGTCGCGGTAGTGACGACGGACGCCGAGACGAGCACGTGACACCACTGCCACCCTGTCTATCTTAGGGTAACGCGAGTCGAGGCGGACGTCGTCGCGGTAGCGACGATGGACGCCGAGACGGGCACGTGATAGCACTGCTACCCTCTCTATCTAAGGGTAGCGCGGGTCGAGGCGGACGTCGTCGCAGTAGCGACCACGGACGCCGAGACGAGCACGTGACACCAGGGCCACCCTGTCTATCTTAGGGTAACGCGAGTGGAGGCGGACGTCGTCGCAGTAGCGACGACGGACGCCGAGACGAGCACGTGACACTAGGGCCACCCTGTCTATCTTAGGGTCATGCGAGTCGAGGTGGACGTCGTCGCGGTAGCGAGGACGGACGCGGAGAAGAGCATGTGACACCAGGGCCACCCTGTCTATCTTAGGGTAACGCGAGTCGAGGCGGACATCTTCGCAGTAGCGACGACGGACGCCGAGACGAGCACGTGACACCACTGCTACCCTGTCTATCTTAGGGTAATACGAGTCGAGGCGGACGTCGTCACGGTAGCGACGACGTACGCCGAGACGAGCACGTGACACCAGGGCCACCCTGTATATCTTACGGTAACGCGAGTCTAGGCGGACGTCGTCACGGTAGCGACGACGGACACCGAGACGAGCACGTGACACCACTGCCACCCTGTCTATCTTAGGGTAACGCGAGTCGAGGCGGACGTCGTCGCGGTAGCGACGTCGGACGCCGAGACGAGCACGTGACATCACTGCCACCCTGTCTATCTGAGGGTAACGCGAGTCGAGGCGGACGTCGTCGCGGTAACAACGACGGACGCCGAGACGAGCACGTGACACCAGGGCCACCCTATCTATCTTAGGGTAAAGCGAGTCGAGGCGGACATCGTCGCGCTAGCGACGACGGACGCCTAGACGGTCACGTGACACCACTACCACCCTATCTATCTTAGGGTAACGCGAGTCAAGGCGGACGTCGTCGCGGTAGCGACGAAGGACGCCGAGACGGGCACGTGACACCACTGCCACCCTGTCTATCTAAGTGTAACGCAAGTTGAGGCGGACGTCGTCGCGGTAGCGACGACGGACGCCGAGACGAGCACGTGACGCCAGGGCCACCCTGTCTATATTAGGGTAACACGAGTCGAGGCGGACGTCGTCGCGGTAGCGACGACGGATGCCGAGACGAGCACGTGACACCACTGCCACCCTGTCTATCTTAGGGTAACGCGAGTCGAGGCGGACGTCGTCGCGGTAGCGACGACGGACACCGAGACGAGCACGTGACACCACTGCCACCCTGTCTATCTTAGGGTAACGCGAGTCGAGGCGGACGTCGTCGCGGTAGTGACGACGGACGCCGAGACGAGCACGTGACACCACTGCCACCCTGTCTATCTTAGGGTAACGCGAGTCGAGGCGGACGTCGTCGCGGTAGCGACGATGGACGCCGAGACGGGCACGTGATAGCACTGCTACCCTCTCTATCTAAGGGTAGCGCGGGTCGAGGCGGACGTCGTCGCAGTAGCGACCACGGACGCCGAGACGAGCACGTGACACCAGGGCCACCCTGTCTATCTTAGGGTAACGCGAGTGGAGGCGGACGTCGTCGCAGTAGCGACGACGGACGCCGAGACGAGCACGTGACACTAGGGCCACCCTGTCTATCTTAGGGTCATGCGAGTCGAGGTGGACGTCGTCGCGGTAGCGAGGACGGACGCGGAGAAGAGCATGTGACACCAGGGCCACCCTGTCTATCTTAGGGTAACGCGAGTCGAGGCGGACATCTTCGCAGTAGCGACGACGGACGCCGAGACGAGCACGTGACACCACTGCTACCCTGTCTATCTTAGGGTAATACGAGTCGAGGCGGACGTCGTCGCGGTAGCGACGACGTACGCCGAGACGAGCACGTGACACCAGGGCCACCCTGTATATCTTACGGTAACGCGAGTCTAGGCGGACGTCGTCACGGTAGCGACGACGGACACCGAGACGAGCACGTGACACCACTGCCACCCTGTCTATCTTAGGGTAACGCGAGTCGAGGCGGACGTCGTCGCGGTAGCGACGTCGGACGCCGAGACGAGCACGTGACATCACTGCCACCCTGTCTATCTGAGGGTAACGCGAGTCGAGGCGGACGTCGTCGCGGTAACAACGACGGACGCCGAGACGAGCACGTGACACCAGGGCCACCCTATCTATCTTAGGGTAAAGCGAGTCGAGGCGGACATCGTCGCGCTAGCGACGACGGACGCCTAGACGGTCACGTGACACCACTACCACCCTATCTATCTTAGGGTAACGCGAGTCAAGGCGGACGTCGTCGCGGTAGCGACGAAGGACGCCGAGACGGGCACGTGACACCACTGCCACCCTGTCTATCTAAGTGTAACGCAAGTTGAGGCGGACGTCGTCGCGGTAGCGACGACGGACGCCGAGACGAGCACGTGACGCCAGGGCCACCCTGTCTATATTAGGGTAACACGAGTCGAGGCGGACGTCGTCGCGGTAGCGACGACGGATGCCGAGACGAGCACGTGACACCACTGCCACCCTGTCTATCTTAGGGTAACGCGAGTCGAGGCGGACGTCGTCGCGGTAGCGACGACGGACACCGAGACGAGCACGTGACACCACTGCCACCCTGTCTATCTTAGGGTAACGCGAGTCGAGGCGGACGTCGTCGCGGTAGTGACGACGGACGCCGAGACGAGCACGTGACACCACTGCCACCCTGTCTATCTTAGGGTAACGCGAGTCGAGGCGGACGTCGTCGCGGTAGCGACGATGGACGCCGAGACGGGCACGTGATAGCACTGCTACCCTCTCTATCTAAGGGTAGCGCGGGTCGAGGCGGACGTCGTCGCAGTAGCGACCACGGACGCCGAGACGAGCACGTGACACCAGGGCCACCCTGTCTATCTTAGGGTAACGCGAGTGGAGGCGGACGTCGTCGCAGTAGCGACGACGGACGCCGAGACGAGCACGTGACACTAGGGCCACCCTGTCTATCTTAGGGTCATGCGAGTCGAGGTGGACGTCGTCGCGGTAGCGAGGACGGACGCGGAGAAGAGCATGTGACACCAGGGCCACCCTGTCTATCTTAGGGTAACGCGAGTCGAGGCGGACATCTTCGCAGTAGCGACGACGGACGCCGAGACGAGCACGTGACACCACTGCTACCCTGTCTATCTTAGGGTAATACGAGTCGAGGCGGACGTCGTCGCGGTAGCGACGACGTACGCCGAGACGAGCACGTGACACCAGGGCCACCCTGTATATCTTACGGTAACGCGAGTCTAGGCGGACGTCGTCACGGTAGCGACGACGGACACCGAGACGAGCACGTGACACCACTGCCACCCTGTCTATCTTAGGGTAACGCGAGTCGAGGCGGACGTCGTCGCGGTAGCGACGTCGGACGCCGAGACGAGCACGTGACATCACTGCCACCCTGTCTATCTGAGGGTAACGCGAGTCGAGGCGGACGTCGTCGCGGTAACAACGACGGACGCCGAGACGAGCACGTGACACCAGGGCCACCCTATCTATCTTAGGGTAAAGCGAGTCGAGGCGGACATCGTCGCGCTAGCGACGACGGACGCCTAGACGGTCACGTGACACCACTACCACCCTATCTATCTTAGGGTAACGCGAGTCAAGGCGGACGTCGTCGCGGTAGCGACGAAGGACGCCGAGACGGGCACGTGACACCACTGCCACCCTGTCTATCTAAGTGTAACGCAAGTTGAGGCAGACGTCGTCGCGGTAGCGACGACGGACGCCGAGACGAGCACGTGACGCCAGGGCCACCCTGTCTATATTAGGGTAACACGAGTCGAGGCGGACGTCGTCGCGGTAGCGACGACGGATGCCGAGACGAGCACGTGACACCACTGCCACCCTGTCTATCTTAGGGTAACGCGAGTCGAGGCGGACGTCGTCGCGGTAGTGACGACGGACGCCGAGACGAGCACGTGACACCACTGCCACCCTGTCTATCTTAGGGTAACGCGAGTCGAGGCGGACGTCGTCGCGGTAGCGACGACGGACGCCGAGACGAGCACGTGACACCACTGCCACTCTGTCTATCTTAGGGTAACGCCAGTCGAGGCGGACGTCGTCGCGGTAGCGACGATGGACGCCGAGACGGGCACGTGATAGCACTGCTACCCTCTCTATCTAAGGGTAACGCGGGTCGAGGCGGACGTCGTCGCAGTAGCGACCACGGACGCAGAGACGAGCACGTGACACCAGGGCCACCCTGTCTATCTTAGGGTAACGCGAGTCGAGGCGGACGTCGTCGCAGTAGCGACGACGGACGCCGAGACGAGCACGTGACACTAGGGCCACCCTGTCTATCTTAGGGTCATGCGAGTCGAGGTGGACGTCGTCGCGGTAGCGACGACGGACGCGGAGAAGAGCATGTGACACCAGGGCCACCCTGTCTATCTTAGGGTAACGCGAGTCGAGGCGGACGTCTTCGCAGTAGCGACGACGGACGCCGAGACGAGCACGTGACACCACTGCTACCCTGTCTATCTTAGGGTAATACGAGTCGAGGCGGACGTCGTCGCGGTAGCGACGACGTACGCCGAGACGAGCACGTGACACCAGGGCCACCCCGTCTATCTTAGGGTAACGCGAGTCTAGGCGGACGTCGTCACGGTAGCGACGACGGACACCGAGACGAGGACGTGACACCACTGCCACCCTGTCTATCTTAGGGTAACGCGAGTCGAGGCGGACGTCGTCGCCGTAGCGACGTCGGACGCCGAGACGAGCACGTGACATCACTGCCACCCTGTCTATCTGAGGGTAACGCGAGTCGAGGCGGACGTCGTCGCGGTAACAACGACGGACGCCGAGACGAGCACGTGACACCAGGGCCACCCTGTCTATCTTAGGGTAAAGCGAGTCGAGGCGGACATCGTCGCGCTAGCGACGACGGACGCCTAAACGGTCACGTGACACCACTGCCACCCTATCTATCTTAGGGTAACGCGAGTCGAGGCGGACGTCGTCGCGGTAGCGACGAAGGACGCCGAGACGAGCACGTGACGCCAGGGCCACCCTGTCTATATTAGGGTAACACGAGTCGAGGCGGACGTCGTCGCGGTAGCGACGACGGACGCCGAGACGAGCACGTGACACCACTGCCACCCTGTCTATCTTAGGGTAACGCGAGTCGAGGCGGACGTCGTCGCGGTAGTGACGACGAACGCCGAGACGAGCACGTGACACCACTGCCACCCTGTCTATCTTAGGGTAACGCGAGTCGAGGCGGACGTCGTCGCGGTAGCGACGACGGACGCCGAGACGAGCACGTGACACCACTGCCACCCTGTCTATCTTAGGGTAACGCGAGTCGAGGCGGACGTCGTCGCGGTAGCGACAATGGACGCCGAGACGGGCACGTGATAGCACTGCTACCCTCTCTATCTAAGGGTAACGCGGGTCGAGGCGGACGTCGTCGCAGTAGCGACCACGGACGCCGAGACGAGCACGTGACACCAGGGCCACCCTGTCTATCTTAGGGTAACGCGAGTCGAGGCGGACGTCGTCGCAGTAGCGACGACGGACGCCGTGACGAGCACGTGACACTAGGGCCACCCTGTCTATCTTAGGGTCATGCGAGTCGAGGTGGACGTCGTCGCGGTAGCGACGACGGACGCGGAGAAGAGCATGTGACACCAGGGCCACCCTGTCTATCTTAGGGTAACGCGAGTCGAGGCGGACGTCTTCGCAGTAGCGACGACGGACGCCGAGACGAGCACGTGACACCACTGCTACCCTGTCTATCTTAGGGTAATACGAGTCGAGGCGGACGTCGTCGCGGTAGCGACGACGTACGCCGAGACGAGCACGTGACACCAGGGCCACCCTGTCTATCTTAGGGTAACGCGAGTCTAGGCGGACGTCGTCACGGTAGCGACGACGGACACCGAGACGAGCACGTGACACCACTGCCACCCTGTCTATCTTAGGGTAACGCGAGTCGAGGCGGACGTCGTCGCGGTAGCGACGTCGGACGCCGAGACGAGCACGTGACATCACTGCCACCCTGTCTATCTGAGGGTAACGCGAGTCGAGGCGGACGTCGTCGCGGTAACAACGACGGACGCCGACGAGCACGTGACACCAGGGCCACCCTGTCTATCTTAGGGTAAAGCGAGTCGAGGCGGACATCGTCGCGGTAGCGACGACGGATGCCTAGACGGTCACGTGACACCACTGCCACCCTATCTATCTTACGGTAACGCGAGTCGAGGCGGACATCGTCGCGCTAGCGACGACGGATGCCTAGACGGTCACGTGACACCACTGCCACCCTATCTATCTTAGGGTAACGCGAGTCGAGGCGGACGTCGTCGCGGTAGCGACGAAGGACGCCGAGACGGGCACGTGACACCACTGCCACCCTGTCTATCTAAGCGTAACGCAAGTCGAGGCGGACGTCGTCGCGGTAGCGACGACGGACGCCGAGACGAGCACGTGACACCACTGCCACCCTGTCTATCTTAGGGTAACGCGAGTCGAGGCGGACGTCGTCGCTGTAGCGACGAAGGACACCGAGACGGGCACGTGACACCACTGCCACCCTGTCTATCTAAGCGTAACGCAAGTCGAGGCGGACGTCGTCGCGGTAGCGACGACGGACGCCGAGACGAGCACGTGACACCACTGCCACCCTGTCTATCTTAGGGTAACGCGAGTCGAGGCGGACGTCGTCGCGGTAGCGACGTCGGACGCCGAGACGGGCACGTGACATCACTGCCACCCTGTCTATCTGAGGGTAACGCGAGTCGAGGCGGACGTCGTCGCGGTAACAACGACGGACGCCGAGACGAGCACGTGACACCAGGGCCACCCTGTCTATCTTAGGGTAAAGCGAGTCGAGGCGGACGTCGTCGCGGTAGCGACGACGGACGCCGAGACGAGCACGTGACACCACTGCCACCCTATCTATCTTAGGGTAACACGACGGACGCCGAGACGAGCACGTGACACCAGGGCCACCCTGTCTATCTTAGGGTAACGCGAGTCGAGGCGGACGTCGTCACGGTAGCGACGACGGACGCCGAGACGAGCACGTGACACTAGGGCCACCCTGTCTATCTTAGGGTCACGCGAGTCGAGGCGGACGTTGTCGCGGTAGCGACGACGGACGCCGAGACGAGCACGTGACACCACTGCAACCCTGTCTATCTTAGGGTAACGCGAGTCGAGGCGGACGTCGTCGCGGTAGTGACGACGGACGCCGAGACGAGCACGTGACACTACTGCCACCCTGTCTATCTTAGGGTAACGCGAGTCGAGGCGGACGTCGTCGCGGTAGCGACGATGCACGCCGAGACGGGCACGTGACACCACTGCCAGCCTATCTATCTAAGCGTAACGTGAGTCGAGCCGGCCGTGGTCGCGGTAGTGACGACGGACGCCGAGACGAGCATGTGACACCAGGGCGACCCTGTCTATCTTAGGGTAACGCTAGTCGAGGCGGACGTCATCGCGGTAGCGACGACGGACGCCGAAACGAGCACGTGACACTAGGGCCACCCTGTCTATCTTAGGGTCACGCGAGTCGAGGCGGACGTTGTCGCGGTAGCGACGACGGACGCGGAGACGAGCACGTGACACCAGGGCCAGCCTGTCTATCTTAGGCTAATGCGAGTCGAGGCGGACGTCGTCGCGGTAGCGACGACGGACGCCGAGACGAGCACGTGACACCACTGCCACCCTGTCTATCTTAGGGTAACGCGAGTCGAGGCGGACGTCGTCGCGGTAGTGACGACGGACGCCGAGACGAGCACGTGACACCACTGCCACCCTGTCTATCTTAGGGTAACGCGAGTCGAGGCGGACGTTGTCGCGGTAGCGACGACGGACGCGGAGACGAGCACGTGACACCAGGGCCAGCCTGTCTATCTTAGGGTAATGCGAGTCGAGGCGGACGTCGTCGCGGTAGCGACGACGGACGCCGAGACGAGCACGTGACACCACTGCCACCCTGTCTATCTTAGGGTAACGCGAGTCGAGGCGGACGTCGTCGCGATAGTGACGACGGACGCCGAGACGAGCACGTGACACCAGGGCCACCCTGTCTATCTTAGGGTAACGCGAGTCGAGGCGGACGTCGTCGCGGTAGCGACGACGGACGCCGAGACGAGCACGTGACACTAGGGCCACCCTGTCTATCTTAGGGTCATGCGAGTCGAGGTGGACGTCGTCGCGGTAACAACGACGGGCGCCGAGACGAGCACATGACACCAGGGCCACCCTGTCTATCTTAGGGTAAAGCGAGTCGAGGCGGACGTCGTCGCGGTAGCGACGACGGACGCCGAGACGAGCACGTGACACCACTGCCACCCTATCTATCTTAGGGTAACACGACGGACGCCGAGACGAGCACGTGACACCAGGGCCACCCTGTCTATCTTAGGGTAACGCGAGTCGAGGCGGACGTCGTCACGGTAGCGACGACGGACGCCGAGACGAGCACGTGACACTAGGGCCACCCTGTCTATCTTAGGGTCACGCGAGTCGAGGCGGACGTTGTCGCGGTAGCGACGACGGACGCCGAGACGAGCACGTGACACCACTGCAACCTTGGCTATCTTAGGGTAACGCGAGTCGAGGCGAACGTCGTCGCGGTAGTGACGACGGACGCCGAGACGAGCACGTGACAGTACTGCCACCCTGTCTATCTTAGGGTAACGCGAGTCGAGGCGGACGTCGTCGCGGTAGCGACGATGCACGCCGAGACGGGCACGTGACACCACTGCCAGCCTATCTATCTAAGCGTAACGTGAGTCGAGCCGGCCGTGGTCGCGGTAGCGACGACGGACGCCGAGACGAGCATGTGACACCAGGGCCACCCTGTCTATCTTAGGGTAACGCTAGTCGAGGCGGACGTCGTCGCGGTAGCGACGACGGACGCCGAAACGAGCACGTGACACTAGGGCCACCCTGTCTATCTTAGGGTCACGCGAGTCGAGGCGGACGTTGTCGCGGTAGCGACGACGGACGCGGAGACGAGCACGTGACACCAGGGCCAGCATGTCTATCTTAGGCTAATGCGAGTCGAGGCGGACGTCGTCGCGGTAGCGACGACGGACGCCGAGACGAGCACGTGACACCACTGCCACCCTGTCTATCTTAGGGTAACGCGAGTCGAGGCGGACGTCGTCGCGGTAGTGACGACGGACGCCGAGACGAGCACGTGACACTACTGCCACCCTGTCTATCTTAGGGTAACGCGAGTCGAGGCGGACGTCGTCGCGGTAGCGACGATGCACGCCGAGACGGGCACGTGACACCACTGCCAGCCTATCTATCTAAGCGTAACGTGAGTCGAGCCGGCCGTGGTCGCGGTAGTGACGACGGACGCCGAGACGAGCATGTGACACCAGGGCGACCCTGTCTATCTTAGGGTAACGCTAGTCGAGGCGGACGTCGTCGCGGTAGCGACGACGGACGCCGAAACGAGCACGTGACACTAGGGCCACCCTGTCTATCTTAGGGTCACGCGAGTCGAGGCGGACGTTGTCGCGGTAGCGACGACGGACGCGGAGACGAGCACGTGACACCAGGGCCAGCCTGTCTATCTTAGGCTAATGCGAGTCGAGGCGGACGTCGTCGCGGTAGCGACGAAGGACGCCGAGACGGGCACGTGACACCACTGCCACCCTGTCTATCTAAGCGTAACGCAAGTCGAGGCGGACGTCGTCGCGGTAGCGACGACGGACGCCGAGACGAGCACGTGACACCACTGCCACCCTGTCTATCTTAGGGTAACGCGAGTCGAGGCGGACGTCGTCGCTGTAGCGACGAAGGACACCGAGACGGGCACGTGACACCACTGCCACCCTGTCTATCTAAGCGTAACGCAAGTCGAGGCGGACGTCGTCGCGGTAGCGACGACGGACGCCGAGACGAGCACGTGACACCACTGCCACCCTGTCTATCTTAGGGTAACGCGAGTCGAGGCGGACGTCGTCGCGGTAGCGACGTCGGACGCCGAGACGGGCACGTGACATCACTGCCACCCTGTCTATCTGAGGGTAACGCGAGTCGAGGCGGACGTCGTCGCGGTAACAACGACGGACGCCGAGACGAGCACTTGACACCAGGGCCACCCTGTCTATCTTAGGGTAAAGCGAGTCGAGGCGGACGTCGTCGCGGTAGCGACGACGGACGCCGAGACGAGCACGTGACACCACTGCCACCCTATCTATCTTAGGGTAACACGACGGACGCCGAGACGAGCACGTGACACCAGGGCCACCCTGTCTATCTTAGGGTAACGCGAGTCGAGGCGGACGTCGTCACGGTAGCGACGACGGACGCCGAGACGAGCACGTGACACTAGGGCCACCCTGTCTATCTTAGGGTCACGCGAGTCGAGGCGGACGTTGTCGCGGTAGCGACGACGGACGCCGAGACGAGCACGTGACACCACTGCAACCCTGTCTATCTTAGGGTAACGCGAGTCGAGGCGGACGTCGTCGCGGTAGTGACGACGGACGCCGAGACGAGCACGTGACACTACTGCCACCCTGTCTATCTTAGGGTAACGCGAGTCGAGGCGGACGTCGTCGCGGTAGCGACGATGCACGCCGAGACGGGCACGTGACACCACTGCCAGCCTATCTATCTAAGCGTAACGTGAGTCGAGCCGGCCGTGGTCGCGGTAGTGACGACGGACGCCGAGACGAGCATGTGACACCAGGGCGACCCTGTCTATCTTAGGGTAACGCTAGTCGAGGCGGACGTCGTCGCGGTAGCGACGACGGACGCCGAAACGAGCACGTGACACTAGGGCCACCCTGTCTATCTTAGGGTCACGCGAGTCGAGGCGGACGTTGTCGCGGTAGCGACGACGGACGCGGAGACGAGCACGTGACACCAGGGCCAGCCTGTCTATCTTAGGCTAATGCGAGTCGAGGCGGACGTCGTCGCGGTAGCGACGACGGACGCCGAGACGAGCACGTGACACCACTGCCACCCTGTCGATCTTAGGGTAACGCGAGTCGAGGCGGACGTCGTCGCGGTAGTGACGACGGACGCCGAGACGAGCACGTGACACCACTGCCACCCTGTCTATCTTAGGGTAACGCGAGTCGAGGCGGACGTTGTCGCGGTAGCGACGACGGACGCGGAGACGAGCACGTGACACCAGGGCCAGCCTGTCTATCTTAGGGTAATGCGAGTCGAGGCGGACGTCGTCGCGGTAGCGACGACGGACGCCGAGACGAGCACGTGACACCACTGCCACCCTGTCTATCTTAGGGTAACGCGAGTCGAGGCGGACGTCGTCGCGATAGTGACGACGGACGCCGAGACGAGCACGTGACACCAGGGCCACCCTGTCTATCTTAGGGTAACGCGAGTCGAGGCGGACGTCGTCGCAGTAGCGACGACGGACGCCGAGACGAGCACGTGACACTAGGGCCACCCTGTCTATCTTAGGGTCATGCGAGTCGAGGTGGACGTCGTCGCGGTAACAACGACGGGCGCCGAGACGAGCACATGACACCAGGGCCACCCTGTCTATCTTAGGGTAAAGCGAGTCGAGGCGGACGTCGTCGCGGTAGCGACGACGGACGCCGAGACGAGCACGTGACACCACTGCCACCCTATCTATCTTAGGGTAACACGACGGACGCCGAGACGAGCACGTGACACCAGGGCCACCCTGTCTATCTTAGGGTAACGCGAGTCGAGGCGGACGTCGTCACGGTAGCGACGACGGATGCCGAGACGAGCACGTGACACTAGGGCCACCCTGTCTATCTTAGGGTCACGCGAGTCGAGGCGGACGTTGTCGCGGTAGCGACGACGGACGCCGAGACGAGCACGTGACACCACTGCAACCTTGGCTATCTTAGGGTAACGCGAGTCGAGGCGAACGTCGTCGCGGTAGTGACGACGGACGCCGAGACGAGCACGTGACAGTACTGCCACCCTGTCTATCTTAGGGTAACGCGAGTCGAGGCGGACGTCGTCGCGGTAGCGACGATGCACGCCGAGACGGGCACGTGACACCACTGCCAGCCTATCTATCTAAGCGTAACGTGAGTCGAGCCGGCCGTGGTCGCGGTAGCGACGACGGACGCCGAGACGAGCATGTGACACCAGGGCCACCCTGTCTATCTTAGGGTAACGCTAGTCGAGGCGGACGTCGTCGCGGTAGCGACGACGGACGCCGAAACGAGCACGTGACACTAGGGCCACCCTGTCTATCTTAGGGTCACGCGAGTCGAGGCGGACGTTGTCGCGGTAGCGACGACGGACGCGGAGACGAGCACGTGACACCAGGGCCAGCCTGTCTATCTTAGGCTAATGCGAGTCGAGGCGGACGTCGTCGCGGTAGCG
Organism: Aegilops tauschii subsp. strangulata; assembly: GCF_002575655.3. NCBI lineage: Eukaryota > Viridiplantae > Streptophyta > Magnoliopsida > Poales > Poaceae > Aegilops > Aegilops tauschii. The sequence goes on from NC_053041.3 coordinate 406,536,892, forward strand.
ACGACGGACGCCGAGACGAGCACGTGACACCACTGCCACCCTGTCTATCTTAGGGTAACGCGAGTCGAGGCGGACGTCGTCGCGGTAGTGACGACGGACGCCGAGACGAGCACGTGACACTACTGCCACCCTGTCTATCTTAGGGTAACGCGAGTCGAGGCGGACGTCGTCGCGGTAGCGACGATGCACGCCGAGACGGGCACGTGACACCACTGCCAGCCTATCTATCTAAGCGTAACGTGAGTCGAGCCGGCCGTGGTCGCGGTAGTGACGACGGACGCCGAGACGAGCATGTGACACCAGGGCGACCCTGTCTATCTTAGGGTAACGCTAGTCGAGGCGGACGTCGTCGCGGTAGCGACGACGGACGCCGAAACGAGCACGTGACACTAGGGCCACCCTGTCTATCTTAGGGTCACGCGAGTCGAGGCGGACGTTGTCGCGGTAGCGACGACGGACGCGGAGACGAGCACGTGACACCAGGGCCAGCCTGTCTATCTTAGGCTAAGGCGAGTCGAGGCGGACGTCGTCGCGGTAGCGACGACGGACGCCGAGACGAGCACGTGACACCACTGCCACCCTGTCTATCTTAGGGTAACGCGAGTCGAGGCGGACGTCGTCGCGGTAGTGACGACGGACGCCGAGACGAGCACGTGACACCACTGCCACCCTGTCTATCTTAGGGTAACGCGAGTCGAGGCGGACGTTGTCGCGGTAGCGACGACGGACGCGGAGACGAGCACGTGACACCAGGGCCAGCCTGTCTATCTTAGGGTAATGCGAGTCGAGGCGGACGTCGTCGCGGTAGCGACGACGGACGCCGAGACGAGCACGTGACACCACTGCCACCCTGTCTATCTTAGGGTAACGCGAGTCGAGGCGGACGTCGTCGCGATAGTGACGACGGACGCCGAGACGAGCACGTGACACCAGGGCCACCCTGTCTATCTTAGGGTAACGCGAGTCGAGGCGGACGTCGTCGCAGTAGCGACGACGGACGCCGAGACGAGCACGTGACACTAGGGCCACCCTGTCTATCTTAGGGTCATGCGAGTCGAGGTGGACGTCGTCGCGGTAACAACGACGGGCGCCGAGACGAGCACATGACACCAGGGCCACCCTGTCTATCTTAGGGTAAAGCGAGTCGAGGCGGACGTCGTCGCGGTAGCGACGACGGACGCCGAGACGAGCACGTGACACCACTGCCACCCTATCTATCTTAGGGTAACACGACGGACGCCGAGACGAGCACGTGACACCAGGGCCACCCTGTCTATCTTAGGGTAACGCGAGTCGAGGCGGACGTCGTCACGGTAGCGACGACGGATGCCGAGACGAGCACGTGACACTAGGGCCACCCTGTCTATCTTAGGGTCACGCGAGTCGAGGCGGACGTTGTCGCGGTAGCGACGACGGACGCCGAGACGAGCACGTGACACCACTGCAACCTTGGCTATCTTAGGGTAACGCGAGTCGAGGCGAACGTCGTCGCGGTAGTGACGACGGACGCCGAGACGAGCACGTGACAGTACTGCCACCCTGTCTATCTTAGGGTAACGCGAGTCGAGGCGGACGTCGTCGCGGTAGCGACGATGCACGCCGAGACGGGCACGTGACACCACTGCCAGCCTATCTATCTAAGCGTAACGTGAGTCGAGCCGGCCGTGGTCGCGGTAGCGACGACGGACGCCGAGACGAGCATGTGACACCAGGGCGACCCTGTCTATCTTAGGGTAACGCTAGTCGAGGCGGACGTCGTCGCGGTAGCGACGACGGACGCCGAAACGAGCACGTGACACTAGGGCCACCCTGTCTATCTTAGGGTCACGCGAGTCGAGGCGGACGTTGTCGCGGTAGCGACGACGGACGCGGAGACGAGCACGTGACACCAGGGCCAGCCTGTCTATCTTAGGCTAATGCGAGTCGAGGCGGACGTCGTCGCGGTAGCGACGACGGACGCCGAGACGAGCACGTGACACCACTGCCACCCTGTCGATCTTAGGGTAACGCGAGTCGAGGCGGACGTCGTCGCGGTAGTGACGACGGACGCCGAGACGAGCACGTGACACCACTGCCACCCTGTCTATCTTAGGGTAACGCGAGTCGAGGCGGACGTTGTCGCGGTAGCGACGACGGACGCGGAGACGAGCACGTGACACCAGGGCCAGCCTGTCTATCTTAGGGTAATGCGAGTCGAGGCGGACGTCGTCGCGGTAGCGACGACGGACGCCGAGACGAGCACGTGACACCACTGCCACCCTGTCTATCTTAGGGTAACGCGAGTCGAGGCGGACGTCGTCGCGATAGTGACGACGGACGCCGAGACGAGCACGTGACACCAGGGCCACCCTGTCTATCTTAGGGTAACGCGAGTCGAGGCGGACGTCGTCGCAGTAGCGACGACGGACGCCGAGACGAGCACGTGACACTAGGGCCACCCTGTCTATCTTAGGGTCATGCGAGTCGAGGTGGACGTCGTCGCGGTAACAACGACGGGCGCCGAGACGAGCACATGACACCAGGGCCACCCTGTCTATCTTAGGGTAAAGCGAGTCGAGGCGGACGTCGTCGCGGTAGCGACGACGGACGCCGAGACGAGCACGTGACACCACTGCCACCCTATCTATCTTAGGGTAACACGACGGACGCCGAGACGAGCACGTGACACCAGGGCCACCCTGTCTATCTTAGGGTAACGCGAGTCGAGGCGGACGTCGTCACGGTAGCGACGACGGATGCCGAGACGAGCACGTGACACTAGGGCCACCCTGTCTATCTTAGGGTCACGCGAGTCGAGGCGGACGTTGTCGCGGTAGCGACGACGGACGCCGAGACGAGCACGTGACACCACTGCAACCTTGGCTATCTTAGGGTAACGCGAGTCGAGGCGAACGTCGTCGCGGTAGTGACGACGGACGCCGAGACGAGCACGTGACAGTACTGCCACCCTGTCTATCTTAGGGTAACGCGAGTCGAGGCGGACGTCGTCGCGGTAGCGACGATGCACGCCGAGACGGGCACGTGACACCACTGCCAGCCTATCTATCTAAGCGTAACGTGAGTCGAGCCGGCCGTGGTCGCGGTAGCGACGACGGACGCCGAGACGAGCATGTGACACCAGGGCCACCCTGTCTATCTTAGGGTAACGCTAGTCGAGGCGGACGTCGTCGCGGTAGCGACGACGGACGCCGAAACGAGCACGTGACACTAGGGCCACCCTGTCTATCTTAGGGTCACGCGAGTCGAGGCGGACGTTGTCGCGGTAGCGACGACGGACGCGGAGACGAGCACGTGACACCAGGGCCAGCCTGTCTATCTTAGGCTAATGCGAGTCGAGGCGGACGTCGTCGCGGTAGCGACGACGGACGCCGAGACGAGCACGTGACACCACTGCCACCCTGTCTATCTTAGGGTAACGCGAGTCGAGGCGGACGTCGTCGCGGTAGTGACGACGGACGCCGAGACGAGCACGTGACACTACTGCCACCCTGTCTATCTTAGGGTAACGCGAGTCGAGGCGGACGTCGTCGCGGTAGCGACGATGCACGCCGAGACGGGCACGTGACACCACTGCCAGCCTATCTATCTAAGCGTAACGTGAGTCGAGCCGGCCGTGGTCGCGGTAGTGACGACGGACGCCGAGACGAGCATGTGACACCAGGGCGACCCTGTCTATCTTAGGGTAACGCTAGTCGAGGCGGACGTCGTCGCGGTAGCGACGACGGACGCCGAAACGAGCACGTGACACTAGGGCCACCCTGTCTATCTTAGGGTCACGCGAGTCGAGGCGGACGTTGTCGCGGTAGCGACGACGGACGCGGAGACGAGCACGTGACACCAGGGCCAGCCTGTCTATCTTAGGCTAAGGCGAGTCGAGGCGGACGTCGTCGCGGTAGCGACGACGGACGCCGAGACGAGCACGTGACACCACTGCCACCCTGTCTATCTTAGGGTAACGCGAGTCGAGGCGGACGTCGTCGCGGTAGTGACGACGGACGCCGAGACGAGCACGTGACACCACTGCCACCCTGTCTATCTTAGGGTAACGCGAGTCGAGGCGGACGTTGTCGCGGTAGCGACGACGGACGCGGAGACGAGCACGTGACACCAGGGCCAGCCTGTCTATCTTAGGGTAATGCGAGTCGAGGCGGACGTCGTCGCGGTAGCGACGACGGACGCCGAGACGAGCACGTGACACCACTGCCACCCTGTCTATCTTAGGGTAACGCGAGTCGAGGCGGACGTCGTCGCGATAGTGACGACGGACGCCGAGACGAGCACGTGACACCACTGCCACCCTGTCTATCTTAGGGTAACGCGAGTCGAGGCGGACGTCGTCGCGGTAGCGACGATGGACGCCGAGACGGGCACGTGATAGCACTGCTACCCTCTCTATCTAAGGGTAACGCGGGTCGAGGCGGACGTCGTCGCAGTAGCGACCACGGACGCCGAGACGAGCACGTGACACCAGGGCCACCCTGTCTATCTTAGGGGAACGCGAGTCGAGGCGGACGTCGTCGCAGTAGCGACGACGGACGCCGAGACGAGCACGTGACACTAGGGCCACCCTGTCTATCTTAGGGTCATGCGAGTCGAGGTGGACGTCGTCGCGGTAACAACGACGGGCGCCGAGACGAGCACGTGACACCAGGGCCACCCTGTCTATCTTAGGGTAAAGCGAGTCGAGGCGGACGTCGTCGCGGTAGCGACGACGGACGCCGAGACGAGCACGTGACACCACTGCCACCCTATCTATCTTAGGGTAACACGACGGACGCCGAGACGAGCACGTGACACCAGGGCCACCCTGTCTATCTTAGGGTAACGCGAGTCGAGGCGGACGTCGTCACGGTAGCGACGAAGGACGCCGAGACGAGCACGTGACACTAGGGCCACCCTGTCTATCTTAGGGTCACGCGAGTCGAGGCGGACGTTGTCGCGGTAGCGACGACGGACGCCGAGACGAGCACGTGACACCACTGCAACCCTGGCTATCTTAGGGTAACGCGAGTCGAGGCGAACGTCGTCGCGGTAGTGACGACGGACGCCGAGACGAGCACGTGACAGTACTGCCACCCTGTCTATCTTAGGGTAACGCGAGTCGAGGCGGACGTCGTCGCGGTAGCGACGATGCACGCCGAGACGGGCACGTGACACCACTGCCAGCCTATCTATCTAAGCGTAACGTGAGTCGAGCCGGCCGTGGTCGCGGTAGCGACGACGGACGCCGAGACGAGCATGTGACACCAGGGCCAGCCTGTCTATCTTAGGCTAATGCGAGTCGAGGCGGACGTCGTCGCGGTAGCGACGACGGACGCGGAGACGAGCACGTGACACCAGGGCCAGCCTGTCTATCTTAGGCTAATGCGAGTCGAGGCGGACGTCGTCGCGGTAGCGACGACGGACGCCGAGACGAGCACGTGACACCACTGCCACCCTGTCTATCTTAGGGTAACGCGAGTCGAGGCGGACGTCGTCGCGGTAGTGACGACGGACGCCGAGACGAGCACGTGACACCACTGCCACCCTGTCTATCTTAGGGTAACGCGAGTCGAGGCGGACGTTGTCGCGGTAGTGACGACGGACGCCGAGACGAGCACGTGACACTACTGCCACCCTGTCTATCTTAGGGTAACGCGAGTCGAGGCGGACGTCGTCGCGGTAGCGACGATGCACGCCGAGACGGGCACGTGACACCACTGCCAGCCTATCTATCTAAGCGTAACGTGAGTCGAGCCGGCCGTGGTCGCGGTAGCGACGACGGACGCCGAGACGAGCATGTGACACCAGGGCCACCCTGTCTATCTTAGGGTAACGCTAGTCGAGGCGGACGTCGTCGCGGTAGCGACGACGGACGCCGAAACGAGCACGTGACACTAGGGCCACCCTGTCTATCTTAGGGTCACGCGAGTCGAGGCGGACGTTGTCGCGGTAGCGACGACGGACGCGGAGACGAGCACGTGACACCAGGGCCAGCCTGTCTATCTTAGGCTAATGCGAGTCGAGGCGGACGTCGTCGCGGTAGCGACGACGGACGCCGAGACGAGCACGTGACACCACTGCCACCCTGTCTATCTTAGGGTAACGCGAGTCGAGGCGGACGTCGTCGCGGTAGTGACGACGGACGCCGAGACGAGCACGTGACACCACTGCCACCCTGTCTATCTTAGGGTAACGCGAGTCGAGGCGGACGTTGTCGCGGTAGCGACGACGGACGCGGAGACGAGCACGTGACACCAGGGCCAGCCTGTCTATCTTAGGGTAATGCGAGTCGAGGCGGACGTCGTCGCGGTAGCGACGACGGACGCCGAGACGAGCACGTGACACCACTGCCACCCTGTCTATCTTAGGGTAACGCGACTCGAGGCGGACGTCGTCGCGATAGTGACGACGGACGCCGAGACGAGCACGTGACACCACTGCCACCCTGTCTATCTCAGGGTAACGCGAGTCGAGGCGGACGTCGTCGCGGTAGCGACGATGGACGCCGAGACGGGCACGTGATAGCACTGCTACCCTCTCTATCTAAGGGTAACGCGGGTCGAGGCGGACGTCGTCGCAGTAGTGACCACGGACGCCGAGACGAGCACGTGACACCAGGGCCACCCTGTCTATCTTTGGGTAACGCGAGTCGAGGCGGACGTCGTCGCAGTAGCGACGACGGACGCCGAGACGAGCATGTGACACTAGGGCCACCCTGTCTATCTTAGGGTCATGCGAGTCGAGGTGGACGTCGTCGCGGTAGCGACGACAGACGCGGAGAAGAGTATGTGACACTAGGGCCACCCTGTCTATCTTAGGGTAACGCGAGTCGAGGCGTACGTCTTCGCAGTAGCGACGACGGACGCCGAGACGAGCACGTGACACCACTGCTACCCTGTCTATCTTAGGGTAATAGGAGTCGAGGCGGACGTCGTCGCGGTAGCGACGACGTACGCCGAGACGAGCACGTGACACCAGGGCCACCCTGTATATCTTAGGGTAACGCGAGTCTAGGCGGACGTCGTCACGGTAGCGACGACGGACACCGAGACGAGCACGTGACACCACTGCCACCCTGTCTATCTGAGGTAACGCGAGTCGAGGCGGACGTCGTCGCGGTAACAACGACGGACGCCGAGACGAGCACGTGACACCAGGGCCACCCTGTCTATCTTAGAGTAAAGCGAGTCGAGGCGGACATCGTCGCGCCAGCGACGACGGACGCCTAGACGGTCACGTGACACCACTGCCACCCTATCTATCTTAGGGTAACGCGAGTCGAGGCGGACGTCATCGCGGTAGCGACGAAGGACGCCGAGACGGGCACGTGACACCACTGCCACCCTGTCTATCTAAGCGTAACGCAAGTCGAGGCGGACGTCGTCGCGGTAGCGACGACGGACGCCGAGACGAGCACGTGACGCCAGGGCCACCCTGTCTATATTAGGGTAATACGAGTCGAGGCGGACGTCGTCGCGGTAGCGACGACGGACGCCGAGACGAGCACGTGACACCACTGCCACCCTATCTATCTTAGGGTAACGCGAGTCGAGGCGGACGTCGTCGCGGTAGCGACGATGCACGCCGAGACGCGCACATGACACCATTGCCACCCTATCTATCTAAGCGTAACGTGAGTCGAGGCTGCCGTGGTCGCGGTAGTGACGACGGACACCGAGACGAGCACGTGACACCAGGGCCACCCTGTCTATCTTAGGGTAAAGCGAGTCGAGGCCGCGACGACGGACGCCGAGACGAGCACGTGACACCACTGCCACCCTATCTATCTTAGGGTAACGCGAGTCGAGGCGGACGTCGTCGCGGTAGCGACGATGCACGCCGAGACGGGCACGTCACACCACTGCCACCCTATCTATCTAAGCGTAATGTGAGTCGAGCCGGCCGTGGTCGCGGTAGCGACGACGGACGCCGAGACGAGCATGTGACACCAGGGCCACCCTGTCTATCTTAGGGTAACGCGAGTCGAGGCGGACGTCGTCGCGGTAGCGACGACGGACGCCGAAACGAGCACGTGACACTAGGGCCACCCTGTCTATCTTAGGGTCACGCGAGTCGAGGCGGACGTTGTCGCGGTAGTGACGACGGACGCGGAGACGAGCACGTGACACCAGGGCCAGCCTGTCTATCTTAGGGTAATGCGAGTCGAGGCGGACGTCGTCGCGGTAGCGACGACGGACGCCGAGACGAGCACGTGACACCACTGCCACCCTGTCTATCTTAGGGTAACGCGAGTCGAGGCGGACGTCGTCGCGGTAGCGACGATAGACGCCGAGACGGGCACGTGATAGCACTGCTACCCTCTCTATCTAAGGGTAACGCGAGTCGAGGCGGACGTCGTCGCGGTAGTGACCACGGACGCCGAGACGAGCACGTGACACCAGGGCCACCCTGTCTATCTTAGGGTAACGCGAGTCGAGGCGGACGTCGTCGCAGTAGCGACGACGGACGCCGAGACGAGCACGTGACACTAGGGCCACCCTGTCTATCTTAGGGTCATGCGAGTCGAGGTGGACGTCGTCGCGGTAACAACGACGGACACCGAGACGAGCACGTGACACCAGGGCCAACCTGTCTATCTTAGGGTAAAGCGAGTTGAGGCGGACGTCGTCGCGGTAGCGACGACGGACGCCGAGACGAGCACGTGACACCACTGCCAACCTATCTATCTTAGGGTAACGCGAGTCGAGGCGGACGTCGTCGTGGTAGCGACGATGCAAGCCGAGACGCGCACGTGACACCACTGCCACCCTATCTATCTTAGGGTAACGCGAGTCGAGGCGGACGTCGTCGCGGTAGCGACGATGGACGCCGAGACGGGCACGTGATAGCACTGCTACCCTCTCTATCTAAGGGTAACGCGGGTCGAGGCGGACGTCGTCGCGGTAGCGACCACGGACGCCGAGACGAGCACGTGACACCAGGGCCACCCTGTCTATCTTAGGGTAACGCGAGTCGAGGCGGACGTCGTCGCAGTAGCGACGACGGACGCCGAGACGAGCACGTGACACTAGGGCCACCCTGTCTATCTTAGGGTCATGCGAGTCGAGGTGGACGTCGTCGCGGTAGCGACGACGGACGTGGAGAAGAGCATGTGACACCTGGGCCACCCTGTCTATCTTAGGGTAACGCGAGTCGAGGCGGACGTCTTCGCAGTAGCGACGACGGACGCCGAGACGAGCACGTGACACCACTGCTACCCTGTCTATCTTAGGGTAATACGAGTCGAGGCGGACGTCGTCGCGGTAGCGACGACGTACGCCGAGACGATCACGTGACACCAGGGCCACCCTGTCTATCTTAGGGTAACGCGAGTCTAGGCGGACGTCGTCACGGTAGCGACGACGGACACCGAGACGAGCACGTGACACCACTGCCACCCTGTCTATCTTAGGGTAACGCGAGTCGAGGCGGACGTCGTCGCGGTAGCGACGTCGGACGCCGAGACGAGCACGTGACATCACTGCCACCCTGTCTATCTGAGGGTAACGCGAGTCGAGGCGGACGTCGTCGCGGTAACAACGATGGACGCCGAGACGAGCACGTGACACCAGGGCCACCCTGTCTTTCTTAGGGTGAAGCGAGTCGAGGCGGACGTCGTCGCGGTAGCGAAGACGGACGCCGAGACGAGCACGTGACACCACTGCCACCCTATCTATCTTAGGGTAACGCAAGTCGAGGCGGACGTCGTCGCGGTAGCGACGATGCACGCCGAGACGCGCACGTGACACCATTGCCACCCTATCTATCTAAGCGTAACGTGAGTCGAGGCGGCCGTGGTCGCGGTAGTGACGACGGACGCCGAGACGAGCATGTGACACCAGGGCCACCCTGTCTATCTTAGGGTAACGCGAGCCGAGGCGGACGTCGTCGCGGTAGCGACGACGGACGCCGAGACGAGCACGTGACACCAGGGCCACCCTGTCTATCCTAGGGTAACGCGAGTCGAGGCGGACGTCGTCGCGGTAGTGACCACGGACGCCGAGACGAGCACGTGACACTAGGGCCACCCTGTCTATCTTAGGGTCACGCGAGTCGAGGCGGACGTTGTCGCGGTAGCGACGACGGACGCCGAGACGAGCACGTGACACCACTGCAACCCTGTCTATCTTAGGGTAACGCGAGTCGAGGCGGACGTTGTCGCGGTAGTGACGACGGACGCCGAGACGAGCACGTGACACCACTGCCACCCTGTCTATCTTAGGGTAACGCGAGTCGAGGCGGACGTCGCCGCGGTAGCGACGACGGACGCCGAGACGAGCACGTGACACCACTGCCACCCTGTCTATCTTAGGGTAACGCGAGTCGAGGCGGACGTCATCGCGGTAGCGACGATGGACGCCGAGACGGGCACGTGATAGCACTGCTACCCTCTCTATCTAAGGGTAACACGAGTCGAGGCGGACGTCGTCGCGGTAGCGACCACGGACGCCGAGACGAGCACGTGACACCAGGGCCAACCTGTCTATCTTAGGGTAACGCGAGTCGAGGCGGACGTCGTCGCAGTAGCGACGACGGACGCCGAGACGAGCACGTGACACTAGGGCCACCCTGTCTATCTTAGGGTCACGCGAGTCGAGGCGGACGTCGTCGCAGTAGCGACGACGGACGCCGAGACGAGCATCACTGCCACCCTATCTATCTTAGGGTAACGCGAGTCAAGGCGGACGTCGTCGCGGTAGCGACGACGGACGCCGAGACGAGCACGTGACACCAGGGCCACCCTGTCTATCCTAGGGTAACGCGAGTCGAGGCGGACGTCGTCGCGGTAGTGACCACGGACGCCGAGACGAGCACGTGACACTAGGGCCACCCTGTCTATCTTAGGGTCACGCGAGTCGAGGCGGACGTTGTCGCGGTAGCGACGACGGACGCCGAGACGAGCACGTGACACCACTGCAACCCTGTCTATCTTAGGGTAACGCGAGTCGAGGCGGACGTTGTCGCGGTAGTGACGACGGACGCCGAGACGAGCACGTGACACCACTGCCACCCTGTCTATCTTAGGGTAACGCGAGTCGAGGCGGACGTCGCCGCGGTAGCGACGACGGACGCCGAGACGAGCACGTGACACCACTGCCACCCTGTCTATCTTAGGGTAACGCGAGTCGAGGCGGACGTCATCGCGGTAGCGACGATGGACGCCGAGACGGGCACGTGATAGCACTGCTACCCTCTCTATCTAAGGGTAACACGAGTCGAGGCGGACGTCGTCGCGGTAGCGACCACGGACGCCGAGACGAGCACGTGACACCAGGGCCAACCTGTCTATCTTAGGGTAACGCGAGTCGAGGCGGACGTCGTCGCAGTAGCGACGACGGACGCCGAGACGAGCACGTGACACTAGGGCCACCCTGTCTATCTTAGGGTCACGCGAGTCGAGGCGGACGTCGTCGCAGTAGCGACGACGGACGCCGAGACGAGCATCACTGCCACCCTATCTATCTTAGGGTAACGCGAGTCAAGGCGGACGTCGTCGCGGTAGCGACGACGGACGCCGAGACGAGCACGTGACACCACTGCCACCCTGTCTATCTTAGGGTAACGCGAGTCGAGGCGGACGTCGTCGCGGTAGCGACGACGGACGCCGAGAAGAGCACGTGACACCAGGGCCACCCTGTCTATCTTAGGGTAACGCGAGTCGAGGCGGACGTCGTCACGGTAGAGAGGACGGACGCCGACACGAGCACGTGACACCACTGCCACCCTGTCTATCTGAGGGTAACGCGAGTCGAGGCGGACGTCGGCGCGGTAGCAACGACGGACGCCGAGACGAGCACGTGACACCACTGCCACCCTGTCTATCTTAGGGTAACGCGAGTCGAGGCGGACGTCGCCGCGGTAGCGACGATGGACGCCGAGACGGGCACGTGACACCACTGCCACCCTATCTATCTAAGCGTAACGTGAGTCGAGGCGGCCGTGGTCGCAGTAGCGACGACGGACGCCGAGATGAGCACGTGACACCAGGGCCACCCTGTCTATCTTAGGGTAACGCGAGTCGAGGCGGACGTCGTCGCGGTAGCGACGACGGACGCCGAGACGAGCACGTGACACCACTGCAACCCTGTCTATCTGAGGGTAACGCGAGTCGAGGCGGACGTCGTCGCGGTAGCGACGACGGACACCGAGACGAGCACGTGACACCAGGGCCACCCTGTCTATCTTAGGGTAAAGCGAGTCGAGGCGGACATCGTCGCGCTAGCGACGACGGACTCCTAGACGAGCACGTGACACCACTGCCACCCTATCTATCTTAAGGTAACGCGAGTCGAGGCGGACGTTGTCGCGGTAGCGACGATGGACGCCGAGACGGGCAGGTGACACCATTGCCACCCTGTCTATCTTAGGGTAACGCGAGTCGACGCGGACATCGTCACGGTAGCGACGACGGACACCGAGGCGAGCACGTGACACCACTGCCACCCTGTCTATCTTAGGGTAACGCGAGTCGAGGCGGACGTCGTCGCGGTAGCGACGTCGGACGCCGAGACGAGCACGTGACATCACTGCCACCCTGTCTATCTGAGGGTAACGCGAGTCGAGGCGGACGTCGTCGCGGTAACAACGACAGACGCCGAGATGAGCACGTGACACCAGGGCCACCCTGTCAATCTTAGGGTAAAGCGAGTCGAGGCGGACGTCGTCGCGGTAGCGACGACGGACGCCGAGACGAGCACGTGACACCACTGCCACCCTATCTATCTTTGGGTAACGCGAGTCGAGGCGGACGTCGTCGCGGTAGCGACGATGCACGCAGAGACGCGCACGTGACACCACTGCCACCCTATCTATCTAAGCGTAACGTGAGTCGAGGCGGCCGTGGTCGCGGTAGCGACGACGGACGCCGAGACGAGCATGTGACACAAGGGCCACCCTGTCTATCTTAGGGTAACGCGAGTCGAGGCGGACGTCGTCGCGGTAGTGACGACGGACGCCGAGACGAGCACGTGACACCACTGCCACCCTGTCTATCTTAGGGTAACGCGAGTCGAGGCGGACGTCGTCGCGGTAGCGACGACGGACGCCGAGACGAGCACGTGACACCACTGCCACCCTGTCTATCTTAGGGTAACGCGAGTCGAGGCGGACGTCGTCGCGGTAGCGACGACGGACGCGGAGACGAGCACGTGACACCAGGGCCAGCCTGTCTATCTTAGGGTAATGCGAGTCGAGGCGGACGTCGTCGCGGTAGCGACGACGGATGCCGAGACGAGCACGTGACACCACTGCAACCCTGTCTTTCTTAGGGTAACGCGAGTCGAGGCGGACGTCGTCGCGGTAGCGACGACGGACGCCGAGACGAGCACGTGACACCACTGCCACCCTGTCTATCTTAGGGTAACGCGAGTCGAGGCGGACGTCGTCGCGGTAGCGACGATGGACGCCTAGACGGGCACGTGATAGCACTGCTACCCTCTCTATCTAAGGTTAACGCGAGTCGAGGCGGACGTCGTCGCGGTAGCGACGACGGACGCCGAGACAAGCACGTGACACTAGGGCCACCCTGTCTATCTTAGGGTAACGCGAGTCGAGGCGGACGTCGTCGCGGTAGCGATGACGGACGCGGAGACGAGCATGTGACACCAGGGCCACCCTATCTATCTTAGGGTAACGCGAGTCGAGGCGGACGTCGTCGCAGTAGCGACGACGGACGCCGAGACGAGCATCACTGCCACCCTATCTATCTTAGGGTAACGCGAGTCGAGGCGGACGTCATCGCGGTAGCGACGACGGACGCCGAGACGAGCACGGGACACCACTGCCACCCTGTCTATCTTAGGGAAATGCGAGTCGAGGCGGACGTCGTCGCGGTAGCGACGACGGACGCCGAGACGAGCACGTGACACCAGGGCCACCCTGTCTATCTTAGGGTAACGCGAGTGGAGGCGGACGTCGTCGCAGTAGCGGCGACGGACGCCGAGACGAGCACGTGACACCAGGGCCACCCTGTCTATCTTAGGGTAACGCGAGTCTAGGCGGACGTCGTCACGGTAGCGATGACGGACGCCGAGACGAGCACGTGACACCACTGCCACCCTTTCTATCTTAGGGTAACGCGAGTCGAGGCGGACGTCGTCGCGGTAGCGACGTCGGTCACCGAGACGAGCACATGACATCACTGCCACTCTGTCTATCTGAGGGTAACGCGAGTCGAGGCGGACGTCGTCGCAGTAGCGACGACGGACGCCGAGACGAGCAAGTGACACTAGGGCCACCCTGTCTATCTTAGGGTCACGCGAGTCGAGGCGGACGTCGTCGCGGTAGCGACGACGGACGCCGAGATGAGCACGTGACACCAGGGCCACCCTGTCTATCTTAGGGTAACGCGAGTCGAGGCGGACGTCGTCACGGTAGCGAGGACGGACGCCGACACGAGCACGTGACACCACTGCCACCCTGTCTATCTTAGGGTAACGCGAGTCGAGGCGGACGTCGTCGCGGTAGCGACGACGGATGCCGAGACGGGCACGTGACACCACTGCCACCCTATCTATCTAAGCGTAACGTGAGTCGAGGCGGCCGTCGTCGCGGTAGCGACGACGGACGCCGAGACGAGCACGTGACACAAGGGCCACCCTGTCTATCTTAGGGTAACGCAAGTCGAGGCGGACGTCGTCGCGGTAGCGACGACGGACGCCGAGACGAGCACGTGACACCAGGGCCACCTTGTCTATCTTAGGTTAACGCGAGTCGAGGCGGACGTCGTCGCGGTAACGACAACGGACACCGAGACGAGCACGTGACACCAAGGCCACCCTGTCTATCTTAGGGTAAAGCGAGTCGAGGCGGACATCGTCGCGCTAGCGCGACGGACTCCTAGACGAGCACGTGACACCACTGCCACCCTATCTATCTTAGGGTAACGCGAGTCGAGGCGGACGTTGTCGCGGTAGCGACGATGGACGCCGAGACGGGCACGTGACACCATTGCCACCCTGTCTATCTTAGGGTAACGCGAGTCGAGGCGGACGTCGTCACGGTAGCGACGACGGACACCGAGACGAGCACGTGACACCACTGCCACCCTGTCTATCTTAGGGTAACGGGAGTCGAGGCGGACGTCGTCGAGTAGCGACGTCGGACGCCGAGACGAGCACGTGACATCACTGCCACCCTGTCTATCTGAGGGTAACGCGAGTCGAGGCGGACGTCGTCGCGGTAACAACGACAGACGCCGAGACGAGCACGTGACACCAGGGCCACCCTGTCTATCTTAGGGTAAAGCGAGTCGAGGCGGACGTCGTCGCGGTAGCGACGACGGACGCCGACACGAGCACGTGACACCAGGGCCCCCCTGTCTATCTTAGGGTAACGCGAGTCGAGGCGGACGTCGTCGCGGTAGTGACGACGGACGCCGAGACGAGCTCGTGACACCAGGGCCACCCTGTCTATCTTAGGGTAACGCGAGTCGAGGCGGACGTCGTCGCCGTAGCGACGACGGACGCCGAGACGAGCACGTGACACTAGGGCCACCCTGTCTATCTTAGGGTCACGCGAGTCGAGGCGGACGTCGTCGCGGTAGCGACGACGGACGCGGAGACGAGCATGTGACACCAGGGCCACCCTATCTATCTTAGGGTAACGCGAGTCGAGGCGGACGTCGTCGCAGTAGCGACGACGGACGCCGAGACGAGCATCACTGCCACCCTATCTATCTTAGGGTAACGCGAGTCGAGGCGGACGTCGTCGCGGTAGCGACGACGGACGCCGAGACGAGCACGGGACACCACTGCCACCCTGTCTATCTTAGGGAAATGCGAGTCGAGGCGGACGTCGTCGCGGTAGCGACGACGGACGCCGAGACGAGCACGTGACACCAGGGCCACCCTGTCTATCTTAGGGTAACGCGAGTGGAGGCGGACGTCGTCGCAGTAGCGGCGACGGACGCCGAGACGAGCACGTGACACCAGGGCCACCCTGTCTATCTTAGGGTAACGCGAGTCTAGGCGGACGTCGTCACGGTAGCGATGACGGACGCCGAGACGAGCACGTGACACCACTGCCACCCTGTCTATCTTAGGGTAACGCGAGTCGAGGCGGACGTCGTCGCGGTAGCGACGTCGGTCACCGAGACGAGCACATGACATCACTGCCACTCTGTCTATCTGAGGGTAACGCGAGTCGAGGCGGACGTCGTCGCAGTAGCGACGACGGACGCCGAGACGAGCACGTGACACGAGGGCCACCCTGTCTATCTTAGGGTCACGCGAGTCGAGGCGGACGTCGTCGCGGTAGCGACGACGGACGCCGAGATGAGCACGTGACACCAGGGCCACCCTGTCTATCTTAGGGTAACGCGAGTCGAGGCGGACGTCGTCACGGTAGCGAGGACGGACGCCGACACGAGCACGTGACACCACTGCCACCCTGTCTATCTGAGGGTAACGCGAGTCGAGGCGGACGTCGTCGCGGTAGCGACGACGGACGCCGAGACGAGCACGTGACACCACTGCCACCCTGTCTATCTTAGGGTAACGCGAGTCGAGGCGGACGTCGTCGCGGTAGCGACGACGGATGCCGAGACGGGCACGTGACACCACTGCCACCCTATCTATCTAAGCGTAACGTGAGTCGAGGCGGCCGTCGTCGCGGTAGCGACGACGGACGCCGAGACGAGCACGTGACACAAGGGCCACCCTGTCTATCTTAGGGTAACGCGAGTCGAGGCGGACGTCGTCGCGGTAGCGACGACGGACGCCGAGACGAGCACGTGACACCAGGGCCACCTTGTCTATCTTAGGTTAACGCGAGTCGAGGCGGACGTCGTCGCGGTAACGACGACGGACACCGAGACGAGCACGTGACACCAGGGCCACCCTGTCTATCTTAGGGTAAAGCGAGTCGAGGCGGACATCGTCGCGCTAGCGCGACGGACTCCTAGACGAGCACGTGACACCACTGCCACCCTATCTATCTTAGGGTAACGCGAGTCGAGGCGGACGTTGTCGCGGTAGCGACGATGGACGCCGAGACGGGCACGTGACACCATTGCCACCCTGTCTATCTTAGGGTAACGCGAGTCGAGGCGGACGTCGTCACGGTAGCGACGACGGACACCGAGACGAGCACGTGACACCACTGCCACCCTGTCTATCTTAGGGTAACGCGAGTCGAGGCGGACGTCGTCGCGGTAGCGACGTCGGACGCCGAGACGAGCACGTGACATCACTGCCACCCTGTCTATCTTAGGGTAACGCGAGTCGAGGCGGACGTCGTCGCAGTAGCGACGATGGACGCCGAGACGAGCATCACTGCCACCCTATCTATCTTAGGGTAACGCGAGTCGAGGCGGACGTCGTCGCGGTAGCGACGACGGACGCCGAGACGAGCACGGGACACCACTGCCACCCTGTCTATCTTAGGGTAACGCGAGTCGAGGCGGACGTCGTCGCGGTAGCGACGATGGACGCCTAGACGGGCACGTGATAGCACTGCTACCCTCTCTATCTAAGGTTAACGCGAGTCGAGGCGGACGTCGTCGCGGTAGCGACGACGGACGCCGAGACAAGCACGTGACACTAGGGCCACCCTGTCTATCTTAGGGTAACGCGAGTCGAGGCGGACGTCGTCGCGGTAGCGATGACGGACGCGGAGACGAGCATGTGACACCAGGGCCACCCTATCTATCTTAGGGTAACGCGAGTCGAGGCGGACGTCGTCGCAGTAGCGACGACGGACGCCGAGACGAGCATCACTGCCACCCTATCTATCTTAGGGTAACGCGAGTCGAGGCGGACGTCATCGCGGTAGCGACGACGGACGCCGAGACGAGCACGGGACACCACTGCCACCCTGTCTATCTTAGGGAAATGCGAGTCGAGGCGGACGTCGTCGCGGTAGCGACGACGGACGCCGAGACGAGCACGTGACACCAGGGCCACCCTGTCTATCTTAGGGTAACGCGAGTGGAGGCGGACGTCGTCGCAGTAGCGGCGACGGACGCCGAGACGAGCACGTGACACCAGGGCCACCCTGTCTATCTTAGGGTAACGCGAGTCTAGGCGGACGTCGTCACGGTAGCGATGACGGACGCCGAGACGAGCACGTGACACCACTGCCACCCTTTCTATCTTAGGGTAACGCGAGTCGAGGCGGACGTCGTCGCGGTAGCGACGTCGGTCACCGAGACGAGCACATGACATCACTGCCACTCTGTCTATCTGAGGGTAACGCGAGTCGAGGCGGACGTCGTCGCAGTAGCGACGACGGACGCCGAGACGAGCAAGTGACACTAGGGCCACCCTGTCTATCTTAGGGTCACGCGAGTCGAGGCGGACGTCGTCGCGGTAGCGACGACGGACGCCGAGATGAGCACGTGACACCAGGGCCACCCTGTCTATCTTAGGGTAACGCGAGTCGAGGCGGACGTCGTCACGGTAGCGAGGACGGACGCCGACACGAGCACGTGACACCACTGCCACCCTGTCTATCTTAGGGTAACGCGAGTCGAGGCGGACGTCGTCGCGGTAGCGACGACGGATGCCGAGACGGGCACGTGACACCACTGCCACCCTATCTATCTAAGCGTAACGTGAGTCGAGGCGGCCGTCGTCGCGGTAGCGACGACGGACGCCGAGACGAGCACGTGACACAAGGGCCACCCTGTCTATCTTAGGGTAACGCAAGTCGAGGCGGACGTCGTCGCGGTAGCGACGACGGACGCCGAGACGAGCACGTGACACCAGGGCCACCTTGTCTATCTTAGGTTAACGCGAGTCGAGGCGGACGTCGTCGCGGTAACGACAACGGACACCGAGACGAGCACGTGACACCAGGGCCACCCTGTCTATCTTAGGGTAAAGCGAGTCGAGGCGGACATCGTCGCGCTAGCGCGACGGACTCCTAGACGAGCACGTGACACCACTGCCACCCTATCTATCTTAGGGTAACGCGAGTCGAGGCGGACGTTGTCGCGGTAGCGACGATGGACGCCGAGACGGGCACGTGACACCATTGCCACCCTGTCTATCTTAGGGTAACGCGAGTCGAGGCGGACGTCGTCACGGTAGCGACGACGGACACCGAGACGAGCACGTGACACCACTGCCACCCTGTCTATCTTAGGGTAACGGGAGTCGAGGCGGACGTCGTCGCGGTAGCGACGTCGGACGCCGAGACGAGCACGTGACATCACTGCCACCCTGTCTATCTGAGGGTAACGCGAGTCGAGGCGGACGTCGTCGCGGTAACAACGACAGACGCCGAGACGAGCACGTGACACCAGGGCCACCCTGTCTATCTTAGGGTAAAGCGAGTCGAGGCGGACGTCGTCGCGGTAGCGACGACGGACGCCGACACGAGCACGTGACACCAGGGCCCCCCTGTCTATCTTAGGGTAACGCGAGTCGAGGCGGACGTCGTCGCGGTAGTGACGACGGACGCCGAGACGAGCTCGTGACACCAGGGCCACCCTGTCTATCTTAGGGTAACGCGAGTCGAGGCGGACGTCGTCGCCGTAGCGACGACGGACGCCGAGACGAGCACGTGACACTAGGGCCACCCTGTCTATCTTAGGGTCACGTGAGTCGAGGCGGACGTCGTCGCGGTAGCGACGACGGACGCGGAGACGAGCATGTGACACCAGGGCCACCCTATCTATCTTAGGGTAACGCGAGTCGAGGCGGACGTCGTCGCAGTAGCGACGACGGACGCCGAGACGAGCATCACTGCCACCCTATCTATCTTAGGGTAACGCGAGTCGAGGCGGACGTCGTCGCGGTAGCGACGACGGACGCCGAGACGAGCACGGGACACCACTGCCACCCTGTCTATCTTAGGGAAATGCGAGTCGAGGCGGACGTCGTCGCGGTAGCGACGACGGACGCCGAGACGAGCACGTGACACCAGGGCCACCCTGTCTATCTTAGGGTAACGCAAGTCGAGGCGGACGTCGTCGCGGTAGCGACGACGGACGCCGAGACGAGCACGTGACACCAGGGCCACCTTGTCTATCTTAGGTTAACGCGAGTCGAGGCGGACGTCGTCGCGGTAACGACAACGGACACCGAGACGAGCACGTGACACCAGGGCCACCCTGTCTATCTTAGGGTAAAGCGAGTCGAGGCGGACATCGTCGCGCTAGCGCGACGGACTCCTAGACGAGCACGTGACACCACTGCCACCCTATCTATCTTAGGGTAACGCGAGTCGAGGCGGACGTTGTCGCGGTAGCGACGATGGACGCCGAGACAGGCACGTGACACCATTGCCACCCTGTCTATCTTAGGGTAACGCGAGTCGAGGCGGACGTCGTCACGGTAGCGACGACGGACACCGAGACGAGCACGTGACACCACTGCCACCCTGTCTATCTTAGGGTAACGGGAGTCGAGGCGGACGTCGTCGCGGTAGCGACGTCGGACGCCGAGACGAGCACGTGACATCACTGCCACCCTGTCTATCTGAGGGTAACGCGAGTCGAGGCGGACGTCGTCGCGGTAACAACGACAGACGCCGAGACGAGCACGTGACACCAGGGCCACCCTGTCTATCTTAGGGTAAAGCGAGTCGAGGCGGACGTCGTCGCGGTAGCGACGACGGACGCCGACACGAGCACGTGACACCAGGGCCCCCCTGTCTATCTTAGGGTAACGCGAGTCGAGGCGGACGTCGTCGCGGTAGTGACGACGGACGCCGAGACGAGCTCGTGACACCAGGGCCACCCTGTCTATCTTAGGGTAACGCGAGTCGAGGCGGACGTCGTCGCCGTAGCGACGACGGACGCCGAGACGAGCACGTGACACTAGGGCCACCCTGTCTATCTTAGGGTCACGCGAGTCGAGGCGGACGTCGTCGCGGTAGCGACGACGGACGCGGAGACGAGCATGTGACACCAGGGCCACCCTATCTATCTTAGGGTAACGCGAGTCGAGGCGGACGTCGTCGCGGTAGCGACGACGGACGCCGAGACGAGCACGGGACACCACTGCCACCCTGTCTATCTTAGGGAAATGCGAGTCGAGGCGGACGTCGTCGCGGTAGCGACGACGGACGCCGAGACGAGCACGTGACACCAGGGCCACCCTGTCTATCTTAGGGTAACGCGAGTGGAGGCGGACGTCGTCGCAGTAGCGGCGACGGACGCCGAGACGAGCACGTGACACCAGGGCCACCCTGTCTATCTTAGGGTAACGCGAGTCTAGGCGGACGTCGTCACGGTAGCGATGACGGACGACGAGACGAGCACGTGACACCACTGCCACCCTGTCTATCTTAGGGTAACGCGAGTCGAGGCGGACGTCGTCGCGGTAGCGACGTCGGTCACCGAGACGAGCACATGACATCACGGCCACTCTGTCTATCTGAGGGTAACGCGAGTCGAGGCGGACGTCGTCGCAGTAGCGACGACGGACGCCGAGACGAGCACGTGACACGAGGGCCACCCTGTCTATCTTAGGGTCACGCGAGTCGAGGCGGACGTCGTCGCGGTAGCGACGACGGACGCCGAGATGAGCACGTGACACCAGGGCCACCCTGTCTATCTTAGGGTAACGCGAGTCGAGGCGGACGTCGTCACGGTAGCGAGGACGGACGCCGACACGAGCACGTGACACCACTGCCACCCTGTCTATCTGAGGGTAACGCGAGTCGAGGCGGACGTCGTCGCGGTAGCGACGACGGACGCCGAGACGAGCACGTGACACCACTGCCACCCTGTCTATCTTAGGGTAACGCGAGTCGAGGCGGACGTCGTCGCGGTAGCGACGACGGATGCCGAGACGGGCACGTGACACCACTGCCACCCTATCTATCTAAGCGTAACGTGAGTCGAGGCGGCCGTCGTCGCGGTAGCGACGACGGACGCCGAGACGAGCACGTGACACAAGGGCCACCCTGTCTATCTTAGGGTAACGCGAGTCGAGGCGGACGTCGTCGCGGTAGCGACGACGGACGCCGAGACGAGCACGTGACACCAGGGCCACCTTGTCTATCTTAGGTTAACGCGAGTCGAGGCGGACGTCGTCGCGGTAACGACGACGGACACCGAGACGAGCACGTGACACCAGGGCCACCCTGTCTATCTTAGGGTAAAGCGAGTCGAGGCGGACATCGTCGCGCTAGCGCGACGGACTCCTAGACGAGCACGTGACACCACTGCCACCCTATCTATCTTAGGGTAACGCGAGTCGAGGCGGACGTTGTCGCGGTAGCGACGATGGACGCCGAGACGGGCACGTGACACCATTGCCACCCTATCTATCTTAGGGTAACGCGAGTCGAGGCGGACGTCGTCACGGTAGCGACGACGGACACCGAGACGAGCACGTGACACCACTGCCACCCTGTCTATCTTAGGGTAACGCGAGTCGAGGCGGACGTCGTCGCGGTAGCGACGTCGGACGCCGAGACGAGCACGTGACATCACTGCCACCCTGTCTATCTGAGGGTAACGCGAGTCGAGGCGGACGTCGTCGCGGTAACAACGACAGACGCCGAGACGAGCACGTGACACCAGGGCCACCCTGTCTATCTTAGGGTAAAGCGAGTCGAGGCGGACGTCGTCGCGGTAGCGACGACGGACGCCGACACGAGCACGTGACACCAGGGCCCCCCTGTCTATCTTAGGGTAACGCGAGTCGAGGCGGACGTCGTCGCGGTAGTGACGACGGACGCCGAGACGAGCACGTGACACCAGGGCCACCCTGTCTATCTTAGGGTAACGCGAGTCGAGGCGGACGTCGTCGCCGTAGCGACGACGGACGCCGAGACGAGCACGTGACACTAGGGCCACCCTGTCTATCTTAGGGTCACGCGAGTCGAGGCGGACGTCGTCGCCGTAGCGACGACGGACGCGGAGACGAGCATGTGACACCAGGGCCACCCTATCTATCTTAGGGTAACGCGAGTCGAGGCGGACGTCGTCGCAGTAGCGACGATGGACGCCGAGACGAGCATCACTGCCACCCTATCTATCTTAGGGTAACGCGAGTCGAGGCGGACGTCGTCGCGGTAGCGACGACGGACGCCGAGACGAGCACGGGACACCACTGCCACCCTGTCTATCTTAGGGTAACGCGAGTCGAGGCGGACGTCGTCGCGGTAGCGACGACGGACTCCTAGACGAGCACGTGACACCACTGCCACCCTGTCTATCTTAGGGTAACGCGAGTCGAGGCGGACGTCGTCGCGGTAGCGACGATGGATGCCGAGACGGGCACGTGATAGCACTGCTACCCTCTCTATCTAAGGTTAACGCGAGTCGAGGCGGACGTCGTCGCGGTAGCGACCACGGACGCCGAGACGAGCACGTGACACCAGGGCCACCCTGTCTATCTTAGGGTAACGTGAGTCGAGGCGGACGTCGTCGCAGTAGCGACGACGGACGCCGAGACGAGCACGTGACACTAGGGCCACCCTGTCTATCTTAGGGTCACGCGAGTCGAGGCGGACATCGTCGCGGTAGCGACGACGGACGCGGAGACGAGCACGTGACACCAGGGCCACCCTGTCTATCTTAGGGTAAAGCGAGTCGAGGGGGACGTCGTCGCAGTAGCGACGACGGACGCCGAGACGAGCACGTGACACCAGGGCCACCTTGTCTATCTTAGGGTAACGCGAGTCGAGGCGGACGTCGTCACCGTAGCGATGACGGACGCCGAGACGAGCACGTGACACCAGGGCCACCCTGTCTATCTTAGGGTAACGCGAGTCTAGGCGGACGTCGTCACGGTAGCGATGACGGACGCCGAGACGAGCACGTGACACCACTGCCACCCTTTCTATCTTAGGGTAACGCGAGTCGAGGCGGACGTCGTCGCGGTAGCGACGTCGGTCACCGAGACGA
Source organism: Aegilops tauschii subsp. strangulata (assembly GCF_002575655.3). Classification (NCBI taxonomy): domain Eukaryota; kingdom Viridiplantae; phylum Streptophyta; class Magnoliopsida; order Poales; family Poaceae; genus Aegilops; species Aegilops tauschii. The sequence continues at coordinate 406,560,680 of NC_053041.3, forward strand.
GCACATGACATCACTGCCACTCTGTCTATCTGAGGGTAACGCGAGTCGAGGCGGACGTCGTCGCAGTAGCGATGACGGACGTCGAGACGAGCACGTGACACGAGGGCCACCCTGTCTATCTTAGGGTCACGCGAGTCGAGGCGGACGTCGTCACGGTAGCGAGGACGGACGCCGACACGAGCACGTGACACCACTGCCACCCTGTCTATCTGAGGGTAACGCGAGTCGAGGCGGACATCGTCGCGGTAACAACGACAGACGCCGAGACGAGCACGTGACACCAGGGCCACCCTGTCTATCTTAGGGTAAAGCGAGTCGAGGCGGACGACGTCGCGGTAGCGACGACGGACGCCGACACGAGCACGTGACACCAGGGCCACCCTGTCTATCTTAGGGTAACGCGAGTCGAGGCGGACGTCGTCGCGGTAGCGACGACGGACGCCGAGACAAGCACGTGACACCACTGCAAACCTGTCTATCTTAGGGTAACGCGAGTCGAGGCGGACGTTGTCGCGGTAGTGACGACGGACGCCGAGACGAGCACGTGACACCACTGCCACCCTGTCTATCTTACGGTAACGCGAGTCGAGGCGAACGTCGTCGCGGTAGCGACGACGGACGCCGAGACGAGCACGTGACACCACTGCCACCCTGTCTATCTTAGGGTAACGCGAGTCGAGGCGGACGTCGTCGCGGTAGCGACGATGGACGCGGAGACGAGCACGTGACACCAGGGCCAGCCTGTCTATCTTAGGGTAGTGCGAGTCGAGGCGGACGTCGTCGCGGTAGCGACGACGGATGCCGAGACGAGCACGTGACACCACTGCAACCCTGTCTATCTTAGGGTAACGCGAGTCGAGGCGGACGTCGTCGCGGTAGTGACGACGGACGCCGAGACGAGCACGTGACACCACTGCCACCCTGTCTATCTTAGGGTAACGCGAGTCGAGGCGGACGTCGTCGCGGTAGCGACGACGGACTCCTAGACGAGCACGTGACACCACTGCCACCCTGTCTATCTTAGGGTAACGCGAGTCGAGGCGGACGTCGTCGCGGTAGCGACGATGGACGCCGAGACGGGCACGTGATAGCACTGCTACCCTCTCTATCTAAGGTTAACGCGAGTCGAGGCGGACGTCGTCGCGGTAGCGACCACGGACGCCGAGACGAGCACGTGACACCAGGGCCACCCTGTCTATCTTAGGGTAACGCGAGTCGAGGCGGACGTCGTCGCAGTAGCGTCGACGGACGCCGAGACGAGCACGTGACATGAGGGCCACCCTGTCTATCTTAGGGTCACGCGAGTCGAGGCGGACGTCGTCGCGGTAGCGACGACGGACGCGGAGACGAGCACGTGACACCAGGGCCACCCTGTCTATCTTAGGGTAAAGCGAGTCGAGGCGGACGTCGTCGCAGTAGCGACGACGGACGCCGAGACGAGCACGTGACACCAGGGCCACCCTCTCTATCTTAGGGTAACGCGAGTCGAGGCGGACGTCGTCGCAGTAGCGACGATGGACGCCGAGACGGGCACGTGATAGCACTGCTACCCTCTCTATCTAAGGTTAACGCGAGTCGAGGCGGACGTCGTCGCGGTAACAACGACGGACGCCAAGACGAGCACGTGACACCACTGCAACCCTGTCTATCTTAGGGTAACGCTAGTCGAGGCGGACGTCGTCGCGGTAGCGACGATGGACGCCGAGACGAGCACGTGACACCACTGCCACCCTGTCTATCTTAGGGTAACGCGAGTCGAGGCGGACGTCGTCGCCGTAGCGACGACGGACGCCGAGACGAGCACGTGACACCACTGCCACCCTGTCTATCTTAGGGTAACGCGAGTCGAGGCGGACGTCGTCGCGGTAGCGACGATGGACGCGGAGACGAGCACGTGACACCAGGGCCAGCCTGTCTATCTTAGGGTAATGCGAGTCGAGGCGGACGTCGTCGCGGTAGCGACGACGGATGCCGAGACGAGCACGTGACACCACTGCAACCCTGTCTATCTTAGGGTAACGCGAGTCGAGGCGGACGTCGTCGCGGTAGTGACGACGGACGCCGAGACGAGCACGTGAGACCACTGCCACCCTGTCTATCTTAGGGTAACGCGAGTCGAGGCGGACATCGTCGCAGTAGCGACGACGGACGCCGAGACGAGCACGTGACACCAGGGCCACCCTGTCTATCTAAGGTTAACGCGAGTCGAGGCGGACGTCGTCACGGTAGCGACCACGGACTCCTAGACGAGCACGTGACACCACTGCCACCCTGTCTATCTTAGGGTAACGCGAGTCGAGGCGGACGTCGTCGCGGTAGCGACGTCGGACGCCGAGACGAGCACGTGACATCACTGCCACCCTGTCTATCTGAGGGTAACGCGAGTCGAGGCGGACGTCGTCGCGGTAGCGACGACGGACGCCGAGACGGGCACGTGATAGCACAGCTACCCTCTCTATCTAAGGTTAACGCGAGTCGAGGCGGACGTCGTCACGGTAGCGACCACGGACGCCGAGACGAGCACGTGACACCAGGGCCACCCTGTCTATCTTAGGGTAACGCGAGTCGAGGCGGACGTCGTCGCGGTAGTGACGACGGACGCCGAGACGAGCACGTGACACCAGGGCCACCCTGTCTATCTTAGGGTAACGCGAGTCGAGGCGGACGTCGTCGCCGTAGCGACGACGGACGCCGAGACGAGCACGTGACACTAGGGCCACCCTGTCTATCTTAGGGTCACGCGAGTCGAGGCGGACGTCGTCGCCGTAGCGACGACGGACGCGGAGACGAGCATGTGACACCAGGGCCACCCTATCTATCTTAGGGTAACGCGAGTCGAGGCGGACGTCGTCGCAGTAGCGACGATGGACGCCGAGACGAGCATCACTGCCACCCTATCTATCTTAGGGTAACGCGAGTCGAGGCGGACGTCGTCGCGGTAGCGACGACGGACGCCGAGACGAGCACGGGACACCACTGCCACCCTGTCTATCTTAGGGAAATGCGAGTCGAGGCGGTCGTCGTCGCGGTAGCGACGATGGACGCCGAGACGAGCACGTGACACCACTGCCACCCTGTCTATCTTAGGGTAACGCGAGTCGAGGCGGACGTCGTCGCGGTAGCGACGACGGACTCCTAGACGAGCACGTGACACCACTGCCACCCTGTCTATCTTAGGGTAACGCGAGTCGAGGCGGACGTCGTCGCGGTAGCGACGATGGATGCCGAGACGGGCACGTGATAGCACTGCTACCCTCTCTATCTAAGGTTAACGCGAGTCGAGGCGACGTCGTCGCGGTAGCGACCACGGACGCCGAGACGAGCACGTGACACCAGGGCCACCCTGTCTATCTTAGGGTAACGTGAGTCGAGGCGGACGTCGTCGCAGTAGCGACGACGGACGCCGAGACGAGCACGTGACACTAGGGCCACCCTGTCTATCTTAGGGTAATGCGAGTCGAGGCGGACGTCGTCGCGGTAGCGACGACGGATGCCGAGACGAGCACGTGACACCACTGCAACCCTGTCTATCTTAGGGTAACGCGAGTCGAGGCGGACGTCGTCGCGGTAGTGACGACGGACGCCGAGACGAGCACGTGAGACCACTGCCACCCTGTCTATCTTAGGGTAACGCGAGTCGAGGCGGACATCGTCGCAGTAGCGACGACGGACGCCGAGACGAGCACGTGACACCAGGGCCACCCTGTCTATCTAAGGTTAACGCGAGTCGAGGCGGACGTCGTCACGGTAGCGACCACGGACTCCTAGACGAGCACGTGACACCACTGCCACCCTGTCTATCTTAGGGTAACGCGAGTCGAGGCGGACGTCGTCGCGGTAGCGACGTCGGACGCCGAGACGAGCACGTGACATCACTGCCACCCTGTCTATCTGAGGGTAACGCGAGTCGAGGCGGACGTCGTCGCGGTAGCGACGACGGACGCCGAGACGGGCACGTGATAGCACAGCTACCCTCTCTATCTAAGGTTAACGTGAGTCGAGGCGGACGTCGTCACGGTAGCGACCACGGACGCCGAGACGAGCACGTGACACCAGGGCCACCCTGTCTATCTTAGGGTAACGCGAGTCGAGGCGGACGTCGTCGCGGTAGCGACGACGGACGCCGAGACGAGCACGTGACACTAGGGCCACCCTGTCTATCTTAGGGTCACGCGAGTCGAGGCGGACGTCGTCGCCGTAGCGACGACGGACGCGGAGACGAGCATGTGACACCAGGGCCACCCTATCTATCTTAGGGTAACGCGAGTCGAGGCGGACGTCGTCGCAGTAGCGACGATGGACGCCGAGACGAGCATCACTGCCACCCTATCTATCTTAGGGTAACGCGAGTCGAGGCGGACGTCGTCGCGGTAGCGACGACGGACGCCGAGACGAGCACGGGACACCACTGCCACCCTGTCTATCTTAGGGAAATGCGAGTCGAGGCGGACGTCGTCGCGGTAGCGACGATGGACGCCGAGACGAGCACGTGACACCACTGCCACCCTGTCTATCTTAGGGTAACGCGAGTCGAGGCGGACGTCGTCGCGGTAGCGACGACGGACTCCTAGACGAGCACGTGACACCACTGCCACCCTGTCTATCTTAGGGTAACGCGAGTCGAGGCGGACGTCGTCGCGGTAGCGACGATGGATGCCGAGACGGGCACGTGATAGCACTGCTACCCTCTCTATCTAAGGTTAACGCGAGTCGAGGCGGACGTCGTCGCGGTAGCGACCACGGACGCCGAGACGAGCACGTGACACCAGGGCCACCCTGTCTATCTTAGGGTAACGTGAGTCGAGGCGGACGTCGTCGCAGTAGCGACGACGGACGCCGAGACGAGCACGTGACACTAGGGCCACCCTGTCTATCTTAGGGTCACGCGAGTCGAGGCGGACATCGTCGCGGTAGCGACGACGGACGCGGAGACGAGCACGTGACACCAGGGCCACCCTGTCTATCTTAGGGTAAAGCGAGTCGAGGGGGACGTCGTCGCAGTAGCGACGACGGACGCCGAGACGAGCACGTGACACCAGGGCCACCTTGTCTATCTTAGGGTAACGCGAGTCGAGGCGGACGTCGTCACCGTAGCGATGACGGACGCCGAGACGAGCACGTGACACCAGGGCCACCCTGTCTATCTTAGGGTAACGCGAGTCTAGGCGGACGTCGTCACGGTAGCGATGACGGACGCCGAGACGAGCACGTGACACCACTGCCACCCTTTCTATCTTAGGGTAACGCGAGTCGAGGCGGACGTCGTCGCGGTAGCGACGTCGGTCACCGAGACGAGCACATGACATCACTGCCACTCTGTCTATCTGAGGGTAACGCGAGTCGAGGCGGACGTCGTCGCAGTAGCGATGACGGACGTCGAGACGAGCACGTGACATGAGGGCCACCCTGTCTATCTTAGGGTCACGCGAGTCGAGGCGGACGTCGTCACGGTAGCGAGGACGGACGCCGACACGAGCACGTGACACCACTGCCACCCTGTCTATCTGAGGGTAACGCGAGTCGAGGCGGACATCGTCGCGGTAACAACGACAGACGCCGAGACGAGCACGTGACACCAGGGCCACCCTGTCTATCTTAGGGTAAAGCGAGTCGAGGCGGACGACGTCGCGGTAGCGACGACGGACGCCGACACGAGCACGTGACACCAGGGCCACCCTGTCTATCTTAGGGTAACGCGAGTCGAGGCGGACGTCGTCGCGGTAGCGACGACGGACGCCGAGACAAGCACGTGACACCACTGCAAACCTGTCTATCTTAGGGTAACGCGAGTCGAGGCGGACGTTGTCGCGGTAGTGACGACGGACGCCGAGACGAGCACGTGACACCACTGCCACCCTGTCTATCTTACGGTAACGCGAGTCGAGGCGAACGTCGTCGCGGTAGCGACGACGGACGCCGAGACGAGCACGTGACACCACTGCCACCCTGTCTATCTTAGGGTAACGCGAGTCGAGGCGGACGTCGTCGCGGTAGCGACGATGGACGCGGAGACGAGCACGTGACACCAGGGCCAGCCTGTCTATCTTAGGGTAGTGCGAGTCGAGGCGGACGTCGTCGCGGTAGCGACGACGGATGCCGAGACGAGCACGTGACACCACTGCAACCCTGTCTATCTTAGGGTAACGCGAGTCGAGGCGGACGTCGTCGCGGTAGTGACGACGGACGCCGAGACGAGCACGTGACACCACTGCCACCCTGTCTATCTTAGGGTAACGCGAGTCGAGGCGGACGTCGTCGCGGTAGCGACGACGGACTCCTAGACGAGCACGTGACACCACTGCCACCCTGTCTATCTTAGGGTAATGCGAGTCGAGGCGGACGTCGTCGCGGTAGCGACGATGGACGCCGAGACGGGCACGTGATAGCACTGCTACCCTCTCTATCTAAGGTTAACGCGAGTCGAGGCGGACGTCGTCGCGGTAGCGACCACGGACGCCGAGACGAGCACGTGACACCAGGGCCACCCTGTCTATCTTAGGGTAACGCGAGTCGAGGCGGACGTCGTCGCAGTAGCGTCGACGGACGCCGAGACGAGCACGTGACATGAGGGCCACCCTGTCTATCTTAGGGTCACGCGAGTCGAGGCGGACGTCGTCGCGGTAGCGACGACGGACGCGGAGACGAGCACGTGACACCAGGGCCACCCTGTCTATCTTAGGGTAAAGCGAGTCGAGGCGGACGTCGTCGCAGTAGCGACGACGGACGCCGAGACGAGCACGTGACACCAGGGCCACCCTCTCTATCTTAGGGTAACGCGAGTCGAGGCGGACGTCGTCGCGGTAGCGACGATGGACGCCGAGACGGGCACGTGAGAGCACTGCTACCCTCTCTATCTAAGGTTAACGCGAGTCGAGGCGGACGTCGTCGCGGTAACAACGACGGACGCCAAGACGAGCACGTGACACCACTGCAACCCTGTCTATCTTAGGGTAACGCTAGTCGAGGCGGACGTCGTCGCGGTAGCGACGATGGACGCCGAGACGAGCACGTGACACCACTGCCACCCTGTCTATCTTAGGGTAACGCGAGTCGAGGCGGACGTCGTCGCCGTAGCGACGACGGACGCCGAGACGAGCACGTGACACCACTGCCACCCTGTCTATCTTAGGGTAACGCGAGTCGAGGCGGACGTCGTCGCGGTAGCGACGATGGACGCGGAGACGAGCACGTGACACCAGGGCCAGCCTGTCTATCTTAGGGTAATGCGAGTCGAGGCGGACGTCGTCGCGGTAGCGACGACGGATGCCGAGACGAGCACGTGACACCACTGCAACCCTGTCTATCTTAGGGTAACGCGAGTCGAGGCGGACGTCGTCGCGGTAGGGACGACGGACGCCGAGACGAGCACGTGACACCACTGCCACCCTGTCTATCTTAGGGTAACGCGAGTCGAGGCGGACGTCGTCGCAGTAGCGACGACGGACGCCGAGACGAGCACGTGACACCAGGGCCACCCTGTCTATCTTAGGGTAACGCTAGTCGAGGCGGACGTCGTCGCGGTAGGGACGACGGACGCCGAGACGAGCACGTGACACCACTGCCACCCTGTCTATCTTAGGGTAACACGAGTCGAGGCGGACGTCGTCGCGGTAGCGACGACGGACTCCTAGACGAGCACGTGACACCACTGCCACCCTGTCTATCTTAGGGTAACGCGAGTCGAGGCGGACGTCGTCGCGGTAGCGACGATGGACGCCGAGACGGGCACGTGATAGCACAGCTACCCTCTCTATCTAAGGTTAACGCGAGTTGAGGCGGACGTCGTCACGGTAGCGACCACGGACGCCGAGACGAGCACGTGACACCAGGGCCACCCTGTCTATCTTAGGGTAACGCGAGTCGAGGCGGACGTCGTCGCAGTAGCGACGACGGACGCCGAGACGAGCATGTGACACGAGGGCCACCCTGTCTATCTTAGGGTCACGCGAGTCGAGGCGGACGTCTTCGCGGTAGCGACGACGGACGCCGAGACGAGCACATGACACCAGGGCCACCCTGTCTATCTTAGGGTAACGCGAGTCGAGGCGGACGTCGTCACGGTAGCGAGGACGGACGCCGACACGAGCACGTGACACCACTGCCACCCTGTCTATCTGAGGGTAACGCGAGTCGAGGCGGACATCGTCGCGGTAGCGACGACGGATGCCGAGACGAGCACGTGACACCACTGCAACCCTGTCTATCTTAGGGTAACCCGAGTCGAGGCGGACGTCGTCGCGGTAGTGAAGACGGACACCGAGACGAGCACGTGACACCACTGCCACCCTGTCTATCTTAGGGTAACGCGAGTCGAGGCGGACGTCGTCGCGGTAGCGACGACGGACGCCGAGACGAGCACGTGACACCACTGCCACCCTATCTATCTTAGGGTAACGCGAGTCGAGGCGGACGTCGTCGCGGTAGCGACGATGGACGCCGAGACGGGCACGTGATAGCACTGCTACCCTCTCTATCTAAGGTTAACGCGAGTCGAGGCGGACGTCGTCGCGGTAACAACGACGGACGCCAAGACGAGCACGTGACACCAGGGCCAGCCTGTCTATCTTAGGGTAGTGCGAGTCGAGGCGGACGTCGTCGCGGTAGCGACGACGGATGCCGAGACGAGCACGTGACACCACTGCAACCCTGTCTATCTTAGGGTAACGCGAGTCGAGGCGGACGTCGTCGCGGTAGTGACGACGGACGCCGAGACGAGCACGTGACACCACTGCCACCCTGTCTATCTTAGGGTAACGCGAGTCGAGGCGGACGTCGTCGCGGTAGCGACGACGGACTCCTAGACGAGCACGTGACACCACTGCCACCCTGTCTATCTTAGGGTAATGCGAGTCGAGGCGGACGTCGTCGCGGTAGCGACGATGGACGCCGAGACGGGCACGTGATAGCACTGCTACCCTCTCTATCTAAGGTTAACGCGAGTCGAGGCGGACGTCGTCGCGGTAGCGACCACGGACGCCGAGACGAGCACGTGACACCAGGGCCACCCTGTCTATCTTAGGGTAACGCGAGTCGAGGCGGACGTCGTCGCAGTAGCGTCGACGGACGCCGAGACGAGCACGTGACATGAGGGCCACCCTGTCTATCTTAGGGTCACGCGAGTCGAGGCGGACGTCGTCGCGGTAGCGACGACGGACGCGGAGACGAGCACGTGACACCAGGGCCACCCTGTCTATCTTAGGGTAAAGCGAGTCGAGGCGGACGTCGTCGCAGTAGCGACGACGGACGCCGAGACGAGCACGTGACACCAGGGCCACCCTCTCTATCTTAGGGTAACGCGAGTCGAGGCGGACGTCGTCGCGGTAGCGACGATGGACGCCGAGACGGGCACGTGAGAGCACTGCTACCCTCTCTATCTAAGGTTAACGCGAGTCGAGGCGGACGTCGTCGCGGTAACAACGACGGACGCCAAGACGAGCACGTGACACCACTGCAACCCTGTCTATCTTAGGGTAACGCTAGTCGAGGCGGACGTCGTCGCGGTAGCGACGATGGACGCCGAGACGAGCACGTGACACCACTGCCACCCTGTCTATCTTAGGGTAACGCGAGTCGAGGCGGACGTCGTCGCCGTAGCGACGACGGACGCCGAGACGAGCACGTGACACCACTGCCACCCTGTCTATCTTAGGGTAACGCGAGTCGAGGCGGACGTCGTCGCGGTAGCGACGATGGACGCGGAGACGAGCACGTGACACCAGGGCCAGCCTGTCTATCTTAGGGTAATGCGAGTCGAGGCGGACGTCGTCGCGGTAGCGACGACGGATGCCGAGACGAGCACGTGACACCACTGCAACCCTGTCTATCTTAGGGTAACGCGAGTCGAGGCGGACGTCGTCGCGGTAGGGACGACGGACGCCGAGACGAGCACGTGACACCACTGCCACCCTGTCTATCTTAGGGTAACGCGAGTCGAGGCGGACGTCGTCGCAGTAGCGACGACGGACGCCGAGACGAGCACGTGACACCAGGGCCACCCTGTCTATCTTAGGGTAACGCTAGTCGAGGCGGACGTCGTCGCGGTAGGGACGACGGACGCCGAGACGAGCACGTGACACCACTGCCACCCTGTCTATCTTAGGGTAACACGAGTCGAGGCGGACGTCGTCGCGGTAGCGACGACGGACTCCTAGACGAGCACGTGACACCACTGCCACCCTGTCTATCTTAGGGTAACGCGAGTCGAGGCGGACGTCGTCGCGGTAGCGACGATGGACGCCGAGACGGGCACGTGATAGCACAGCTACCCTCTCTATCTAAGGTTAACGCGAGTTGAGGCGGACGTCGTCACGGTAGCGACCACGGACGCCGAGACGAGCACGTGACACCAGGGCCACCCTGTCTATCTTAGGGTAACGCGAGTCGAGGCGGACGTCGTCGCAGTAGCGACGACGGACGCCGAGACGAGCATGTGACACGAGGGCCACCCTGTCTATCTTAGGGTCACGCGAGTCGAGGCGGACGTCTTCGCGGTAGCGACGACGGACGCCGAGACGAGCACATGACACCAGGGCCACCCTGTCTATCTTAGGGTAACGCGAGTCGAGGCGGACGTCGTCACGGTAGCGAGGACGGACGCCGACACGAGCACGTGACACCACTGCCACCCTGTCTATCTGAGGGTAACGCGAGTCGAGGCGGACATCGTCGCGGTAGCGACGACGGATGCCGAGACGAGCACGTGACACCACTGCAACCCTGTCTATCTTAGGGTAACCCGAGTCGAGGCGGACGTCGTCGCGGTAGTGAAGACGGACACCGAGACGAGCACGTGACACCACTGCCACCCTGTCTATCTTAGGGTAACGCGAGTCGAGGCGGACGTCGTCGCGGTAGCGACGACGGACGCCGAGACGAGCACGTGACACCACTGCCACCCTATCTATCTTAGGGTAACGCGAGTCGAGGCGGACGTCGTCGCGGTAGCGACGATGGACGCCGAGACGGGCACGTGATAGCACTGCTACCCTCTCTATCTAAGGTTAACGCGAGTCGAGGCGGACGTCGTCGCGGTAACAACGACGGACGCCAAGACGAGCACGTGACACCAGGGCCAGCCTGTCTATCTTAGGGTAATGCGAGTCGAGGCGGACATCGTCGCAGTAGCGACGACGGACGCCGAGACGAGCACGTGACACTAGGGCCACCCTGTCTATCTTAGGGTCACGCGAGTCGAGGCGGACATCGTCGCGGTAGCGACGACGGACGCGGAGATGAGCATGTGACACCAGGGCCACCCTATCTATCTTAGGGTAACGCGAGTCGAGGCGGACGTCGTCGCAGTAGCGACGACGGACGCCGAGACGAGCATCACTGCCACCCTATCTATCTTAGGGTAATGCGAGTCGAGGCGGCCGTGGTCGCGGTACTGACGACGGAAGCCGAGACGAGCATGTGACACCAGGGCCACCCTGTCTATCTTAGGGTAACGCGAGTCGAGGCGGACGTCGTCGCGGTAGCGACGACGGACGCCGAGACGAGCACGTGACACCAGGGCCACCCTGTCTATCTTAGGGTAACGCGAGTGGAGGCGGACATCGTCGCGGTAGCAGCGACGGACGCCGAGACGAGCACGTGACACCAGGGCCACCCTGTCTATCTTAGGGTAACGCGAGTCTAGGCGGACATCGTCTCAGTAGCGATGACGGACGCCGAGACGAGCACGTGACACCACTGCCACCCTGTCTATCTTAGGGTAACGCGAGTCGAGGCGGACGTCGTCGCGGTAGCGACGTCGGTCACCGAGACGAGCACATGACATCACTGCTACTCTGTCTATCTGAGGGTAACGCGAGTCGAGGCGGACGTCGTCGCGGTAACAATGACGGACGCCGAGACGAGCACGTGACACAAGGGCCACCCTGTCTATCTTACGGTAAAGCGAGTCGAGGCGGACGTCGTCGCGGTAGCGACGATGGACGCCGAGACGGGCACGTGACACCACTGCCACCTTATCTATCTAAGCGTAACGTGAGTCGAGGCGGCCGTCGTCGCGGTAGCGACGACGGACGCCGAGACGAGCACGTGACACCAGGGCCACCCTGTCTATCTTAGGGTAACGCGAGTCGAGGCGGACGTCGTCGCGGTAGCGACGACGGACGCCGAGACGAGCACGTGACACCAGGGCCACCTTGTCTATCTTAGGGTAACGTGAGTCGAGGCGGACGTCGTCGCGGTAGCGACGACGGACGACGAGACGAGCACGTGACACCACCGCAACCCTGTCTATCTGAGGGTAACGCGAGTCGAGGCGGACGTCGTCGCGGTAACGACGATGGACGCCGAGACGGGCACGTGATAGCACTGCTACCCTCTCTATCTAAGGGTAACGCGAGTCGAGGCGGACGTCGTCGCGGTAGCGACCACGGACGCCGAGACGAGCACGTGACAACAGGGCCACCCTGTCTATCTTAGGGTAACGCGAGTCGAGGCGGACGTCGTCGCAGTAGCGACGACGGACGCCGAGACGAGCACGTGACACTAGGGCCACCCTGTCTATCTTAGGGTCACGCGAGTCGAGGCGGACGTCGTCGCGGTAGCGACGACGGACGCGGAGATGAGCATGTGACACCAGGGCCACCCTGTCTATCTTAGGGTAACGCGAGTCGAGGCGGACGTCGTCGCAGTAGCGACGACGAACGCCGAGACGAGCATCACTGCCACCCTATCTATCTTAGGGTAACGCGAGTCGAGGCGGACGTCGTCGCGGTAGCGACGACGGACGCCGAGACGAGCACGTGACACCACTGCCACCCTATCTATCTTAGGGTAACGCGAGTCGAGGCGGACGTCGTCGCGGTAGCGACGACGGACGCCGAGACGAGCACGTGACACCACTGCCACCCTGTCTATCTTAGGGTAACGCGAGTCGAGGCGGACGTCGTCGCTGTACCGACGATGGACGCGGAGACGAGCACGTGACACCAGGGCCAGCCTGTCTATCTTAGGGTAAAGCGAGTCGAGGCGGACGTCGTCACGGTAGCGACCACGGACGCCGAGACGAGCACATGACACCAGGGCCACCCTGTCTATCTTAGGGTAACGCGAGTCGAGGCGGACGTCGTCGCAGTAGCGACGACGGACGCCGAGACGAGCACGTGACACGAGGGCCACCCTGTCTATCTTAGGGTCACGCGAGTCGAGGCGGACGTCGTCGCGGTAGCGACGACGGACGCCGAGACGAGCACATGGCACCAGGGCCACCCTGTCTATCTTAGGGTAACGCGAGTCGAGGCGGACGTCGTCACGGTAGCGAGGACGGACGCCGACACGAGCACGTGACACCACTGCCACCCTGTCTATCTGAGGGTAACGCGAGTCGAGGCGGACATCGTCGCGGTAGCGACGACGGATGCCGAGACGAGCACGTGACACCACTGCAACCCTGTCTATCTTAGGGTAACACGAGTTGAGGCGGACGTCGTCGCGGTAGTGACGACGGACGCCGAGACGAGCACGTGACACCACTGCCACCCTGTCTATCTTAGGGTAACGCGAGTCGAGGCGGACGTCGTCGCGGTAGCGACGACGGACGCCGAGACGAGCACGTGACACCACTGCCACCCTGTCTATCTTAGGGTAACGCGAGTCGAGGCGGACGGCGTCGCGGTAGCGACGATGGACGCCGAGACGGGCACGTGATAGCACTGCTACCCTCTCTATCTAAGGTTAACGCGAGTCGAGGCGGACGTCGTCGCGGTAACAACGACGGACGCCAAGACGAGCACGTGACACCAGGGCCAGCCTGTCTATCTTAGGGTAATGCGAGTCGAGGCGGACGTCGTCGCAGTAGCGACGACGGACGCCGAGACGAGCACGTGACACTAGGGCCACCCTGTCTATCTTAGGGTCACGCGAGTCGAGGCGGACGTCGTCGCGGTAGCGACGACGGACGCGGAGATGAGCATGTGACACCAGGGCCACCCTATCTATCTTAGGGTAACGCGAGTCGAGGCGGACGTCGTCGCAGTAGCGACGACGGACGCCGAGACGAGCATCACTGCCACCCTATCTATCTTAGGGTAATGCGAGTCGAGGCGGCCGTGGTCGCGGTACTGACGACGGACGCCGAGACGAGCATGTGACACCAGGGCCACCCTGTCTAAATTAGGGTAACGCGAGTCGAGGCGGACGTCGTCGCGGTAGCGACGACGGACGCCGAGACGAGCACGTGACACCAGGGCCACCCTGTCTATCTTAGGGTAACGCGAGTGGAGGCGGACGTTGTCGCGGTAGCGGCGACGGACGCCGAGACGAGCACGTGACACCAGGGCCACCCTGTCTATCTTAGGGTAACGCGAGTCTAGGCGGACGTCGTCTCAGTAGCGATGACGGACGCCGAGACGAGCACGTGACACCACTGCCACCCTGTCTATCTTAGGGTAACGCGAGTCGAGGCGGACGTCGTCGCGGTAGCGACGTCGGTCACCGAGACGAGCACATGACATCACTGCTACTCTGTCTATCTGAGGGTAACGCGAGTCGAGGCGGACGTCGTCGCGGTAACAATGACGGACGCCGAGACGAGCACATGACACAAGGGCCACCCTGTCTATCTGAGGGTAACGCGAGTCGAGGCGGACGTCGTCGCGGTAACAATGACGGACGCCGAGACGAGCACGTGACACAAGGGCCACCCTGTCTATCTTACGGTAAAGCGAGTCGAGGCGGACATCGTCGCGGTAGCGACGATGGACGCCGAGACGGGCACGTGACACCACTGCCACCTTATCTATCTAAGCGTAACGTGAGTGGAGGCGGCCGTCGTCGCGGTAGCGACGACGGACGCCGAGACGAGCACGTGACACCAGGGCCACCCTGTCTATCTTAGGGTAACGCGAGTCGAGGCGGACGTCGTCGCGGTAGCGACGACGGACGCCGAGACGAGCACGTGACACCAGGGCCACCTTGTCTATCTTAGGGTAACGTGAGTCGAGGCGGACGTCGTCGCGGTAGCGACGACGGACGACGAGACGAGCACGTGACACCACCGCAACCCTGTCTATCTGAGGGCAACGCGAGTCGAGGCGGACGTCGTCGCGGTAACGACGATGGACGCCGAGACGGGCACGTGATAGCACTGCTACCCTCTCTATCTAAGGGTAACGCGAGTCGAGGCGGACGTCGTCGCGGTAGCGACCACGGACGCCGAGACGAGCACGTGACAACAGGGCCACCCTGTCTATCTTAGGGTAACGCGAGTCGAGGCGGACGTCGTCGCAGTAGCGACGACGGACGCCGAGACGAGCACGTGACACTAGGGCCACCCTGTCTATCTTAGGGTCACGCGAGTCGAGGCGGACGTCTCCGCGGTAGCGACGACGGACGCGGAGATGAGCATGTGACACCAGGGCCACCCTGTCTATCTTAGGGTTACGCAAGTCGAGGCGGACGTCGTCGCAGTATCGACGACGAACGCCGAGACGAGCATCACTGCCACCCTATCTATCTTAGGGTAACGCGAGTCGAGGCGGACGTCGTCGCGGTAGCGACGACGGACGCCGAGACGAGCACGTGACACCACTGCCACCCTGTCTATCTTAGGGTAACGCGAGTCGAGGCGGACGTCGTCGCGGTAGCGACGACGGACGCCGAGACGAGCACGTGTCACCACTGCCACCCTGTCTATCTTAGGGTAACGCGAGTCGAGGCGGACGTCGTCGCTGTACCGACGATGGACGCGGAGACGAGCACGTGACACCCGGGCCAGCCTGTCTATCTTAGGGTAAAGCGAGTCGAGGCGGACGTCGTCGCGGTAGCGACGACGGATGCCGTGACGAGCACGTGACACCACTGCAACCCTGTCTATCTTAGGGTAACGCGAGTCGAGGCGGACGTCGTCGCGGTAGTGACGACGGACGCCGAGACGAGCACGTGACACCACTGCCACCCTGTCTATCTTAGGGTAACACGAGTCGAGGCGGACGTCGTCGCGGTAGCGACGACGGACTCCTAGTCGAGCACGTGACACCACTGCCACCCTGTCTATCTTAGGGTAACGCGAGTCGAGGCGGACGTCGTCGCGGTAGTGACGATGGACGCCGAGACGGGCACGTGATAGCACTGCTACCCTCTCTATCTAAGGTTAACGCGAGTCGAGGCGGACGTCGTCGCGGTAGCGACCACGGACGCCGAGACGAGCACGTGACACCAGGGCCACCCTGTCTATCTTAGGGTAACGCGAGTCGAGGCGCACGTCGTCGCCGTAGCGACGACGGACACCGAGACGAGCACGTGACACGAGGGCCACCCTGTCTATCTTAGGGTCACGCGAGTCGAGGCGGACGTCGTCGCGGTAGCGACGACAGACGCGGAGACGAGCACGTGACACCAGGGCCACCCTGTCTATCTTAGGGTAAAGCGAGTCGAGGCGGACGTCGTCGCGGAGACGAGCACGTGACACCACCGCAACCCTGTCTATCTGAGGGCAACGCGAGTCGAGGCGGACGTCGTCGCGGTAACGACGATGGACGCCGAGACGGGCACGTGATAGCACTGCTACCCTCTCTATCTAAGGGTAACGCGAGTCGAGGCGGACGTCGTCGCGGTAGCGACCACGGACGCCGAGACGAGCACGTGACAACAGGGCCACCCTGTCTATCTTAGGGTAACGCGAGTCGAGGCGGACGTCGTCGCAGTAGCGACGACGGACGCCGAGACGAGCACGTGACACTAGGGCCACCCTGTCTATCTTAGGGTCACGCGAGTCGAGGCGGACGTCGTCGCGGTAGCGACGACGGACGCGGAGATGAGCATGTGACACCAGGGCCACCCTGTCTATCTTAGGGTTACGCAAGTCGAGGCGGACGTCGTCGCAGTAGCGACGACGAACGCCGAGAGGAGCATCACTGCCACCCTATCTATCTTAGGGTAACGCGAGTCGAGGCGGACGTCGTCGCGGTAGCGACGACGGACGCCGAGACGAGCACGTGACACCACTGCCACCCTGTCTATCTTAGGGTAACGCGAGTCGAGGCGGACGTCGTCGCGGTAGCGACGACGGACGCCGAGACGAGCACGTGACACCACTGCCACCCTGTCTATCTTAGGGTAACGCGAGTCGAGGCGGACGTCGTCGCTGTACCGACGATGGACGCGGAGACGAGCACGTGACACCCGGGCCAGCCTGTCTATCTTAGGGTAAAGCGAGTCGAGGCGGACGTCGTCGCGGTAGCGACGACGGATGCCGTGACGAGCACGTGACACCACTGCAACCCTGTCTATCTTAGGGTAACGCGAGTCGAGGCGGACGTCGTCGCGGTAGTGACGACGGACGCCGAGACGAGCACGTGACACCACTGCCACCCTGTCTATCTTAGGGTAACACGAGTCGAGGCGGACGTCGTCGCGGTAGCGACGACGGACTCCTAGTCGAGCACGTGACACCACTGCCACCCTGTCTATCTTAGGGTAACGCGAGTCGAGGCGGACGTCGTCGCGGTAGCGACGATGGACGCCGAGACGGGCACGTGATAGCACTGCTACCCTCTCTATCTAAGGTTAACGCGAGTCGAGGCGGACGTCGTCGCGGTAGCGACCACGGACGCCGAGACGAGCACGTGACACCAGGGCCACCCTGTCTATCTTAGGGTAACGCGAGTCGAGGCGCACGTCGTCGCAGTAGCGACGACGGACGCCGAGACGAGCACGTGACACGAGGGCCACCCTGTCTATCTTAGGGTCACGCGAGTCGAGGCGGACGTCGTCGCGGTAGCGACGACAGACGCGGAGACGAGCACGTGACACCAGGGCCACCCTGTCTATCTTAGGGTAAAGCGAGTCGAGGCGGACGTCGTCGCAGTAGCGACGACGGACGCCGAGACGAGCACGTGACACCAGGGCCACCCTGTCTATCTTAGGGTAACGCTAGTCGAGGCGGACGTCGTCGCGGTAGCGACGACGGACGCCGAGACGAGCACGTGACACCACTGCAACCCTGTCTATCTTAGGGTAACGTGAGTCGAGGCGGACGTCGTCGCGGTAGGGACGACGGACGCCGAGACGAGCACGTGACACCACTGCCACCCTGTCTATCTTAGGGTAACGCGAGTCGAGGCGGACGTCGTCGCGGTAGCGACGACGGACGCCGAGACGAGCACGTGACACCACTGCCACCCTGTCTATCTTAGGGTAACGCGAGTCGAGGCGGACGTCGTCGCGGTAGCGACGACGGACGCGGAGACGAGCACGTGACACCAGGGCCAGCCTGTCTATCTTAGGGTAACGCGAGTCGAGGCGGACGTCGTCGCTGTACCGACGATGGACGCGGAGACGAGCACGTGACACCAGGGCCAGCCTGTCTATCTTAGGGTAAAGCGAGTCGAGGCGGACGTCGTCGCGGTAGCGACGACGGATGCCGAGACGAGCACGTGACACCACTGCAACCCTGTCTATCTTAAGGTAACGCGAGTCGAGGCGGACGTCGTCGCGGTAGTGACGACGGACGCCGAGACGAGCACGTGACACCACTGCCACCCTGTCTATCTTAGGGTAACACGAGTCGAGGCGGACGTCGTCGCGGTAGCGACGACGGACTCCAAGTCGAGCACGTGACACCACTGCCACCCTGTCTATCTTAGGGTAATGCGAGTCGAGGCGGACGTCGTCGCGGTAGCGACGATGGACGCCGAGACGGGCACGTGATAGCACTGCTACCCTCTCTATCTAAGGTTAACGCGAGTCGAGGCGGACGTCGTCGCGGTAGCGACCACGGACGCCGAGACGAGCACGTGACACCAGGGCCACCCTGTCTATATTAGGGTAACGCGAGTCGAGGCGGACATCGTCGCAGTAGCGACGACGGACGCCGAGACGAGCACGTGACACTAGGGCCACCCTGTCTATCTTAGGGTCACGCGAGTCGAGGCGGACGTCGTCGCGGTAGCGACGACAGACGCGGAGACGAGCACGTGACACCAGGGCCACCCTGTCTATCTTAGGGTAAAGCGAGTCGAGGCGGAGGTCGTCGCAGTAGCGACGACGGACGCCGAGACGAGCACGTGACACCAGGGCCACCCTGTCTGTCTTAGGGTAACGCTAGTCGAGGCGGACGTCGTCGCGGTAGCGACGACGGACGCCGAGACGAGCACGTGACACCACTGCAACCCTGTCTATCTTAGGGTAACGTGAGTCGAGGCGGACGTCGTCGCGGTAGTGACGACGGACGCCGAGACGAGCACGTGACACCACTGCCACCCTGTCTATCTTAGGGTAACGCGAGTCGAGGCGGACGTCGTCGCGGTAGCGACGACGGACGCCGAGACGAGCACGTGACACCACTGCCACCCTGTCTATCTTAGGGTAACACGAGTCGAGGCGGACGTCGTCGCGGTAGCGACGACGGATGCCGAGACGAGCACGTGACACCACTGCAACCCTGTCTATCTTAGGGTAACGCGAGTCGAGGCGGACGTCGTCGCGGTAGTGACGACGGACGCCGAGACGAGCACGTGACACCACTGCCACCCTGTCTATCTTAGGGTAACGCGAGTCGAGGCGGACGTCGTCGCGGTAGCGACGACGGATGCTGAGACGAGCACGTGACACCACTGCCACCCTGTCTATCTTAGGGTAACGCGAGTCGAGGCGGACGTCGTCGCGGTAGCGACGATGGACGCCGAGACGGGCACGTGATAGCACTACTACCCTCTCTATCTAAGGTTAACGCGAGTTGAGGCGGACGTCGTCGCGGTAACAACGACGGACGCCGAGACGAGCACGTGACACCTGGGCCAGCCTGTCTATCTTATGGTAACGCGAGTCGAGGCGGACGTCGTCGCAGTAGCGACGACGGACGCCGAGACGAGCACGTGACACTAGGGCCACCCTGTCTATCTTAGGGTCACGCGAGTCGAGGCGGACGTCGTCGCGGTAGCGACGACGGACGCGGAGACGAGCATGTGACACCAGGGCCACCCTATCTATCTTAGGGTAACGCGAGTCGAGGCGGACGTCGTCGCAGTAGCGACGACGGACGCCGAGACGAGCATCACTGCCACCCTATCTATCTTAGGGTAACGCGAGTCGAGGCGGACGTCGTAGCGGTAGCGACGACGGACGCCGAGACGAGCACGTGACACCACTGCTACCCTGTCTATCTTAGGGTAATGCGAGTCGAGGCGGACGTCGTCGCGGTAGCGTCGACGGATGCCGAGACGAGCACGTGACACCAGGGCCACCCTGTCTATCTTAGGGTAACGCGAGTGGAGGCGGACGTCGTCGCGGTAGCGGCGACGGACGCCGAGACGAGCACGTGACACCAGGGCCACCCTGTCTATCTTAGGGTAACGCGAGTCTAGGCGGACGTCGTCACGGTAGCGATGACGGACGCCGAGACGAGCGCGTGACACCACTGCCACCCTGTCTATCTTAGGGTAACGCGAGTCGAGGCGGACGTCGTCGCGGTAGCGACGTCGGTCACATAGACGAGCACATGACATCACTGCTACTCTGTCTATCTAAGGGTAACGCGAGTCGAGGCGGACGTCGTCGCGGTAACAATGACGGACGCCGAGACGAGCACGTGACACAAGGGCCACCCTGTCTATCTTAGGGTAACGCGAGTCGAGGTGGACGTCGTTGCAGTAGCGACGACGAACGCCGAGCCGAGCATCACTGCCACCCTATCTATCTTAGGGTAACGCGAGTCGGGGCGGACGTCGTCGCGGTAGCGACGACGGACGCCGAGACGAGCACGTGACACCACTGCCACCCTGTCTATCTTAGGGTAACGCGAGTCGAGGCGGACGTCGTCGCGGTAGCGACGACGGACGCCGAGACGAGCACGTGACACCACTGCCACCCTGTCTATCTTAGGGTAACGCGAGTCGAGGCGGACGTCGTCGCTGTACCGACGATGGACGCGGAGACGAGCACGTGACACCAGGGCCAGCCTGTGTATCTTAGGGTAACGCGAGTCGAGGCGGACGTCGTCGCGGTAGCGACGACGGATGCCGAGACGAGCACGTGACACCACTGCAACCCTGTCTATCTTAGGGTAACGCGAGTCGAGGCGGACGTCGTCGCGGTAGTGACGACGGACGCCGAGACGAGCACGTGACACCACTGCCACCCTGTCTATCTTAGGGTAACACGAGTCGAGGCGGACGTCGTCGCGGTAGCGACGACGGACTCCAAGTCGAGCACGTGACACCACTGCCACCCTGTCTATCTTAGGGTAATGCGAGTCGAGGCGGACGTCGTCGCGGTAGCGACGATGGACGCCGAGACGGGCACGTGATAGCACTGCTACCCTCTCTATCTAAGGTTAACGCGAGTCGAGGCGGACGTCGTCGCGGTAGCGACCACGGACGCCGAGACGAGCACGTGACACCAGGGCCACCCTGTCTATCTTAGGGTAACGCGAGTCGAGGCGGACGTCGTCGCAGTAGCGACGACGGACGCCGAGACGAGCACGTGACACTAGGGCCACCCTGTCTATCTTAGGGTCACGCGAGTCGAGGCGGACGTCGTCGCGGTAGCGACGACAGACGCGGAGACGAGCACGTGACACCAGGGCCACCCTGTCTATCTTAGGGTAAAGCGAGTCGAGGCGGAGGTCGTCGCAGTAGCGACGACGGACGCCGAGACGAGCACGTGACACCAGGGCCACCCTGTCTATCTTAGGGTAACGCTAGTCGAGGCGGACGTCGTCGCGGTAGCGACGACGGACGCCGAGACGAGCACGTGACACCACTGCAACCCTGTCTATCTTAGGGTAACGTGAGTCGAGGCGGACGTCGTCGCGGTAGTGACGACGGACGCCGAGACGAGCACGTGACACCACTGCCACCCTGTCTATCTTAGGGTAACGCGAGTCGAGGCGGACGTCGTCGCGGTAGCGACGACGGACGCCGAGACGAGCACGTGACACCACTCCCACCCTGTCTATCTTAGGGTAACGCGAGTCGAGGCGGACGTCGTCGCGGTAGCGACGACGGATGCCGAGACGAGCACGTGACACCACTGCAACCCTGTCTATCTTAGGGTAACGCGAGTCGAGGCGGACGTCGTCGCGGTAGTGACGACGGACGCCGAGACGAGCACGTGACACCACTGCCACCCTGTCTATCTTAGGGTAACGCGAGTCGAGGCGGACGTCGTCGTGGTAGCGACGACGGATGCTGAGACGAGCACGTGACACCACTGCCACCCTGTCTATCTTAGGGTAACGCGAGTCGAGGCGGACGTCGTCGCGGTAGCGACGATGGACGCCGAGACGGGCACGTGATAGCACTACTACCCTCTCTATCTAAGGTTAACGCGAGTTGAGGCGGACGTCGTCGCGGTAACAACGACGGACGCCGAGACGAGCACGTGACACCTGGGCCAGCCTGTCTATCTTATGGTAACGCGAGTCGAGGCGGACGTCGTCGCAGTAGCGACGACGGACGCCGAGACGAGCACGTGACACTAGGGCCACCCTGTCTATCTTAGGGTCACGCGAGTCGAGGCGGACGTCGTCGCGGTAGCGACGACGGACGCGGAGACGAGCATGTGACACCAGGGCCACCCTATCTATCTTAGGGTAACGCGAGTCGAGGCGGACGTCGTAGCGGTAGCGACGACGGACGCCGAGACGAGCACGTGACACCACTGCTACCCTGTCTATCTTAGGGTAATGCGAGTCGAGGCGGACGTCGTCGCGGTAGCGTCGACGGATGCCGAGACGAGCACGTGACACCAGGGCCACCCTGTCTATCTTAGGGTAACGCGAGTGGAGGCGGACGTCGTCGCGGTAGCGGCGACGGACGCCGAGACGAGCACGTGACACCAGGGCCACCCTGTCTATCTTAGGGTAACGCGAGTCTAGGCGGACGTCGTCACGGTAGCGATGACGGACGCCGAGACGAGCGCGTGACACCACTGCCACCCTGTCTATCTTAGGGTAACGCGAGTCGAGGCGGACGTCGTCGCGGTAGCGACGTCGATCACATAGACGAGCACATGACATCACTGCTACTCTGTCTATCTAAGGGTAACGCGAGTCGAGGCGGACGTCGTCGCGGTAACAATGACGGACGCCGAGACGAGCACGTGACACAAGGGCCACCCTGTCTATCTTAGGGTAACGCGAGTCGAGGCGGACGTCGTTGCAGTAGCGACGACGAACGCCGAGCCGAGCATCACTGCCACCCTATCTATCTTAGGGTAACGCGAGTCGGGGCGGACGTCGTCGCGGTAGCGACGACGGACGCCGAGACG
Organism: Aegilops tauschii subsp. strangulata; assembly: GCF_002575655.3. NCBI lineage: Eukaryota > Viridiplantae > Streptophyta > Magnoliopsida > Poales > Poaceae > Aegilops > Aegilops tauschii. The sequence goes on from NC_053041.3 coordinate 406,583,900, forward strand.
AGCACGTGACACCACTGCCACCCTGTCTATCTTAGGGTAACGCGAGTCGAGGCGGACGTCGTCGCGGTAGCGACGACGGACGCCGAGACGAGCACGTGACACCACTGCCACCCTGTCTATCTTAGGGTAACGCGAGTCGAGGCGGACGTCGTCGCTGTACCGACGATGGACGCGGAGACGAGCACGTGACACCAGGGCCAGCCTGTCTATCTTAGGGTAACACGAGTCGAGGCGGACGTCGTCGCGGTAGCGACGACGGATGCCGAGACGAGCACGTGACACCACTGCAACCCTGTCTATCTTAGGGTAACGCGAGTCGAGGCGGACGTCGTCGCGGTAGTGACGACGGACGCCGAGACGAGCACGTGACACCACTGCCACCCTGTCTATCTTAGGGTAACGCGAGTCGAGGCGGACGTCGTCGCGGTAGCGACGACGGATGCCGAGACGAGCACGTGACACCACTGCCACCATGTCTATCTTAGGGTAACGCGAGTCGAGGCGGACGTCGTCGCGGTAGCGACGATGGACGCCGAGACGGGCACGTGATAGCACTGCTACCCTCTCTATCTAAGGTTAACGCGAGTTGAGGCGGACGTCGTCGCGGTAACAACGACGGACGCCGAGACGAGCACGTGACACCTGGGCCAGCCTGTCTATCTTATGGTAACGCGAGTCGAGGCGGACGTCGTCGCAGTAGCGACGACGGACGCCGAGACGAGCACGTGACACTAGGGCCACCCTGTCTATCTTAGGGTCACGCGAGTCGAGGCGGACGTCGTCGCGGTAGCGACGACGGACGCGGAGACGAGCATGTGACACCAGGGCCACCCTATCTATCTTAGGGTAACGCGAGTCGAGGCGGACGTCGTCGCAGTAGCGACGACGGACGCCGAGACGAGCATCACTGCCACCCTATCTATCTTAGGGTAACGCGAGTCGAGGCGGACGTCGTAGCGGTAGCGACGACGGACGCCGAGACGAGCACGTGACACCACTGCTACCCTGTCTATCTTAGGGTAATGCGAGTCGAGGCGGACGTCGTCGCGGTAGCGTCGACGGATGCCGAGACGAGCACGTGACACCAGGGCCACCCTGTCTATCTTAGGGTAACGCGAGTGGAGGCGGACGTCGTCGCGGTAGCGGCGACGGACGCCGAGACGAGCACGTGACACCAGGGCCACCCTGTCTATCTTAGGGTAACGCGAGTCTAGGCGGACGTCGTCACGGTAGCGATGACGGACGCCGAGACGAGCGCGTGACACCACTGCCACCCTGTCTATCTTAGGGTAACGCGAGTCGAGGCGGACGTCGTCGCGGTAGCGACGTCGGTCACATAGACGAGCACATGACATCACTGCTACTCTGTCTATCTAAGGGTAACGCGAGTCGAGGCGGACGTCGTCGCGGTAACAATGACGGACGCCGAGACGAGCACGTGACACAAGGGCCACCCTGTCTATCTTAGGGTAACGCGAGTCGAGGCGGACGTCGTTGCAGTAGCGACGACGAACGCCGAGCCGAGCATCACTGCCACCCTATCTATCTTAGGGTAACGCGAGTCGGGGCGGACGTCGTCGCGGTAGCGACGACGGACGCCGAGACGAGCACGTGACACCACTGCCACCCTGTCTATCTTAGGGTAACGCGAGTCGAGGCGGATGTCGTCGCGGTAGCGACGACGGACGCCGAGACGAGCACGTGACACCACTGCCACCCTGTCTATCTTAGGGTAACGCGACTCGAGGCGGACGTCGTCGCTGTACCGACGATGGACGCGGAGACGAGCACGTGACACCAGGGCCAGCCTGTCTATCTTAGGGTAACGCGAGTCGAGGCGGACGTCGTCGCGGTAGCGACGACGGATGCCGAGACGAGCACGTGACACCACTGCAACCCTGTCTATCTTAGGGTAACGCGAGTCGAGGCGGACGTCGTCGCGGTAGGGACGACGGACGCCGAGACGAGCACGTGACACCACTGCCACCCTGTCTATCTTAGGGTAACGCGAGTCGAGGCGGACGTCGTCGCGGTAGCGACGACGGATGCCGAGACGAGCACGTGACACCACTGCCACCATGTCTATCTTAGGGTAACGCGAGTCGAGGCGGACGTCGTCGCGGTAGCGACGATGGACGCCGAGACCGGCACGTGATAGCACTGCTACCCTCTCTATCTAAGGTTAACGCGAGTTGAGGCGGACGTCGTCGCGGTAACAACGACGGACGCCGAGACGAGCACGTGACACCTGGGCCAGCCTGTCTATCTTATGGTAACGCGAGTCGAGGCGGACGTCGTCGCAGTAGCGACGACGGACGCCGAGACGAGCACGTGACACTAGGGCCACCCTGTCTATCTTAGGGTCACGCGAGTCGAGGCGGACGTCGTCGCGGTAGCGACGACGGACGCGGAGACGAGCATGTGACACCAGGGCCACCCTATCTATCTTAGGGTAACGCGAGTCGAGGCGGACGTCGTCGCAGTAGCGACGACGGACGCCGAGACGAGCATCACTGCCACCCTATCTATCTTAGGGTAACGCGAGTCGAGGCGGACGTCGTAGCGGTAGCGACGACGGACGCCGAGACGAGCACGTGACACCACTGCTACCCTGTCTATCTTAGGGTAATGCGAGTCGAGGCGGACGTCGTCGCGGTAGCGACGACGGATGCCGAGACGAGCACGTGACACCAGGGCCACCCTGTCTATCTTAGGGTAACGCGAGTGGAGGCGGACGTCGTCGCGGTAGCGGCGACGGACGCCGAGACGAGCACGTGACACCAGGGCCACCCTGTCTATCTTAGGGTAACGCGAGTCTAGGCGGACGTCGTCACGGTAGCGATGACGGACGCCGAGACGAGCACGTGACACCACTGCCACCCTGTCTATCTTAGGGTAACGCGAGTCGAGGCGGACGTCGTCGCGGTAGCGACGTCGGTCACCGAGACGAGCACATGACATCACTGCTACTCTGTCTATCTAAGGGTAACGCGAGTCGAGGCGGACGTCGTCGCGGTAACAATGACGGACGCCGAGACGAGCACGTGACACAAGGGCCACCCTGTCTATCTTAGGGTAACGCGAGTCGAGGCGGACGTCGTCGCAGTAGCGACGACGAACGCCGAGCCGAGCATCACTGCCACCCTATCTATCTTAGGGTAACGCGAGTCGGGGCGGACGTCGTCGCGGTAGCGACGACGGACGCCGAGACGAGCACGTGACACCACTGCCACCCTGTCTATCTTAGGGTAACGCGAGTCGAGGCGGACGTCGTCGCGGTAGCGACGACGGACGCCGAGACGAGCACGTGACACCACTGCCACCCTGTCTATCTTAGGGTAACGCGAGTCGAGGCGGACGTCGTTGCTGTACCGACGATGGACGCGGAGACGAGCACGTGACACCAGGGCCAGCCTGTCTATCTTAGGGTAACGCGAGTCGAGGCGGACGTCGTCGCGGTAGCGACGACGGATGCCGAGACGAGCACGTGACACCACTGCAACCCTGTCTATCTTAGGGTAACGCGAGTCGAGGCGGACGTCGTCGCGGTAGTGACGACGGACGCCGAGACGAGCACGTGACACCACTGCCACCCTGTCTATCTTAGGGTAACGCGAGTCGAGGCGGACGTCGTCGCGGTAGCGACGACGGATGCCGAGACGAGCACGTGACACCACTGCCACCCTGTCTATCTTAGGGTAACGCGAGTCGAGGCGGACGTCGTCGCGGTAGCGACGATGGACGCCGAGACGGGCACGTGATAGCACTGCTACCCTCTCTATCTAAGGTTAACGCGAGTTGAGGCGGACGTCGTCGCGGTAACAACGACGGACGCCGAGACGAGCACGTGACACCTGGGCCAGCCTGTCTATCTTATGGTAACGCGAGTCGAGGCGGACGTCGTCGCAGTAGCGACGACGGACGCCGAGACGAGCACGTGACACTAGGGCCACCCTGTCTATCTTAGGGTCACGCGAGTCGAGGCGGACGTCGTCGCGGTAGCGACGACGGACGCGGAGACGAGCATGTGACACCAGGGCCACCCTATCTATCTTAGGGTAACGCGAGTCGAGGCGGACGTCGTCGCAGTAGCGACGACGGACGCCGAGACGAGCATCACTGCCACCCTATCTATCTTAGGGTAACGCGAGTCGAGGCGGACGTCGTAGCGGTAGCGACGACGGACGCCGAGACGAGCACGTGACACCACTGCTACCCTGTCTATCTTAGGGTAATGCGAGTCGAGGCGGACGTCGTCGCGGTAGCGACGACGGATGCCGAGACGAGCACGTGACACCAGGGCCACCCTGTCTATCTTAGGGTAACGCGAGTGGAGGCGGACGTCGTCGCGGTAGCGGCGACGGACGCCGAGACGAGCACGTGACACCAGGGCCACCCTGTCTATCTTAGGGTAACGCGAGTCTAGGCGGACGTCGTCACGGTAGCGATGACGGACGCCGAGACGAGCACGTGACACCACTGCCACCCTGTCTATCTTAGGGTAACGCGAGTCGAGGCGGACGTCGTCGCGGTAGCGACGTCGGTCACCGAGACGAGCACATGACATCACTGCTACTCTGTCTATCTAAGGGTAACGCGAGTCGAGGCGGACGTCGTCGCGGTAACAATGACGGACGCCGAGACGAGCACGTGACACAAGGGCCACCCTGTCTATCTTAGGGTAACGCGAGTCGAGGCGGACGTCGTCGCAGTAGCGACGACGAACGCCGAGACGAGCATCACTGCCACCCTATCTATCTTAGGGTAACGCGAGTTGAGGCGGACGTCGTCGCGGTAGCGACGGCGGACGCCGAGACGAGCACGTGACACCACTGCCACCCTGTCTATCTTAGGGTGACGCGAGTCGAGGCGGACGTCGTCGCGGTAGCGACGACGGACGCCGAGACGAGCACGTGACACCACTGCCACCCTGTCTATCTTAGGGTAACGCGAGTCGAGGCGGACGTCGTCGCTGTACCGACGATGGACGCGGAGACGAGCACGTGACACCAGGGCCAGCCTGTCTATCTTAGGGTAACGCGAGTCGAGGCGGACGTCGTCGCGGTAGCGACGACGGATGCCGAGACGAGCACGTGACACCACTGCAACCCTGTCTATCTTAGGGTAACGCGAGTCGAGGCGGACGTCGTCGCGGTAGTGACGACGGACGCCGAGACGAGCACGTGACACCACTGCCACCCTGTCTATCTTAGGGTAACGCGAGTCGAGGCGGACGTCGTCGCGGTAGCGACGACGGATGCCGAGACGAGCACGTGACACCACTGCCACCCTGTCTATCTTAGGGTAACGCGAGTCGAGGCGGACGTCGTCGCGGTAGCGACGATGGACGCCGAGACGGGCACGTGATAGCACTGCTACCCTCTCTATCTAAGGTTAACGCGAGTTGAGGCGGACGTCGTCGCGGTAACAACGACGGACGCCGAGATGAGCACGTGACACCTGGGCCAGCCTGTCTATCTTATGGTAACGCGAGTCGAGGCGGACGTCGTCGCAGTAGCGACGACGGACGCCGAGACGAGCACGTGACACTAGGGCCACCCTGTCTATCTTAGGGTCACGCGAGTCGAGGCGGACGTCGTCGCGGTAGCGACGACGGATGCCGAGACGAGCACGTGACACCACTGCCACCCTGTCTATCTTAGGGTAACGCGAGTCGAGGCGGACGTCGTCGCGGTAGCGACGATGGACGCCGAGACGGGCACGTGATAGCACTGCTACCCTCTCTATCTAAGGTTAACGCGAGTTGAGGCGGACGTCGTCGCGGTAACAACGACGGACGCCGAGACGAGCACGTGACACCTGGGCCAGCCTGTCTATCTTATGGTAACGCGAGTCGAGGCGGACGTCGTCGCAGTAGCGACGACGGACGCCGAGACGAGCACGTGACACTAGGGCCACCCTGTCTATCTTAGGGTCACGCGAGTCGAGGCGGACATCGTCGCGGTAGCGACGACGGACGCGGAGACGAGCATGTGACACCAGGGCCACCCTATCTATCTTAGGGTAACGCGAGTCGAGGCGGACGTCGTCGCAGTAGCGACGACGGACGCCGAGACGAGCATCACTGCCACCCTATCTATCTTAGGGTAACGCGAGTCGAGGCGGACGTCGTAGCGGTAGCGACGACGGACGCCGAGACGAGCACGTGACACCACTGCTACCCTGTCTATCTTAGGGTAATGCGAGTCGAGGCGGACGTCGTCGCGGTAGCGACGACGGATGCCGAGACGAGCACGTGACACCAGGGCCACACTGTCTATCTTAGGGTAACGCGAGTGGAGGCGGACGTCGTCGCGGTAGCGGCGACGGACGCCGAGACGAGCACGTGACACCAGGGCCACCCTGTCTATCTTAGGGTAACGCGAGTCTAGGCGGACGTCGTCATGGTAGCGATGACGGACGCCGAGACGAGCACGTGACACAACTGCCACCCTGTCTATCTTAGGGTAACGCGAGTCGAGGCGGACGTCGTCGCGGTAGCGACGTCGGTCACCGAGACGAGCACATGACATCACTGCTACTCTGTCTATCTAAGGGTAACGCGAGTCGAGGCGGACGTCGTCGTGGTAACAATGACGGACGCCGAGACGAGCACGTGACACAAGGGCCACCCTGTCTATCTTAGGGTAACGCGAGTCGAGGCGGACGTCGTCGCAGTAGCGACGACGAACGCCGAGACGAGCATCACTGCCACCCTATCTATCTTAGGGTAACGCGAGTCGAGGCGGACGTCGTCGCGGTAGCGACGACGGACGCCGAGACGAGCACGTGACACCACTGCCACCCTGTCTATCTTAGGGTAACGCGAGTCGAGGCGGACGTCGTCGCGGTAGCGACGACGGACGCCGAGACGAGCACGTGACACCACTGCCACCCTGTCTATCTTAGGGTAACGCGAGTCGAGGCGGACGTCGTCGCTGTACCGATGATGGACGCGGAGACGAGCACGTGACACCAGGGCCAGCCTGTCTATCTTAGGGTAACGCGAGTCGAGGCGGACGTCGTCGCGGTAGCGACGACGGATGCCGAGACGAGCACGTGACACCACTGCAACCCTGTCTATCTTAGGGTAACGCGAGTCGAGGCGGACGTCGTCGCGGTAGTGACGACGGACGCCGAGACGAGCACGTGACACCACTGCCACCCTGTCTATCTTAGGGTAACGCGACTCGAGGCGGACGTCGTCGCGGTAGCGACGACGGATGCCGAGACGAGCACGTGACACCACTGCCACCCTGTCTATCTTAGGGTAACGCGAGTCGAGGCGGACGTCGTCGCGGTAGCGACGATGGACGCCGAGACGGGCACGTGATAGCACTGCTACCCTCTCTATCTAAGGTTAACGCGAGTTGAGGCGGACGTCGTCGCGGTAACAACGACGGACGCCGAGATGAGCACGTGACACCTGGGCCAGCCTGTCTATCTTATGGTAACGCGAGACGAGGCGGACGTCGTCGCAGTAGCGACGACGGACGCCGAGACGAGCACGTGACACTAGGGCCACCCTGTCTATCTTAGGGTCACGCGAGTCGAGGCGGACGTCGTCGCGGTAGCGACGACGGACGCGGAGACGAGCATGTGACACCAGGGCCACCCTATCTATCTTAGGGTAACGCGAGTCGAGGCGGACGTCGTCGCAGTAGCGACGACGGACGCCGAGACGAGCATCACTGCCACCCTATCTAGCTTAGGGTAACGCGAGTCGAGGCGGACGTCGTAGCGGTAGCGACGACGGACGCCGAGACGAGCACGTGACACCACTGCCACCCTGTTTATCTTAGGGTAATGCGAGTCGAGGCGGACGTCGTCGCGGTAGCGACGACGGATGCCGAGAAGAGCACGTGACACCAGGGCCACCCTGTCTATCTTAGGGTAACGCGAGTGGAGGCGGACGTCGTCGCGGTAGCGGCGACGGACGCCGAGACGAGCACGTGACACCAGGGCCACCCTGTCTATCTTAGGGTAACGCGAGTCTAGGCGGACGTCGTCACGGTAGCGATGACGGACGCCGAGACGAGCACGTGACACCACTGCCACCCTGTCTATCTTAGGGTAACGCGAGTCGAGGCGGACGTCGTCGCGGTAGCGACGACGGATGCCGAGACGAGCACGTGACACCAGGGCCACCCTTTCTATCTTAGGGTAACGCGAGTGGAGGCGGACGTCGTCGCGGTAGCGGCGACGGACGCCGAGACGAGCACGTGACACCAGGGCCACCCTGTCTATCTTAGGGTAACGCGAGTCTAGGCGGACGTCGTCACGGTAGCGATGACAGACGCCGAGACAAGCACGTGACACCACTGCCACCCTGTCTATCTTAGGGTAACGCGAGTCGAGGCGGACGTCGTCGCGGTAGCGACGTCGGTCACCGAGACGAGCACATGACATCACTGCTACTCTGTCTATCTAAGGGTAACGCGAGTCGAGGCGGACGTCGTCGCGGTAACAATGACGGACGCCGAGACGAGCACGTGACACAAGGGCCACCCTGTCTATCTTAGGGTAACGCGAGTCGAGGCGGACGTCGTCGCAGTAGCGACGACGAACGCCGAGACGAGCATCACTGCCACCCTATCTATCTTAGGGTAACGCGAGTCGAGGCAGACGTCGTCGCGGTAGCGACGACGGACGCCGAGACGAGCACGTGACACCACTGCCACCCTGTCTATCTTAGGGTAACGCGAGTCGAGGCGGACGTCGTCGCAGTAGTGACGACGAACGCCGAGACGAGCATCACTGCCACCCTATCTATCTTAGGGTAACGCGAGTCGAGGCGGACGTCGTCGCGGTAGCGACGACGGACGCCGAGACGAGCACATGACACCACTGCCACCCTGTCTATGTTAGGGTAACGCGAGTCGAGGCGGACGTCGTCGCGGTAGCGACGACGGACGCCGAGACGAGCACGTGACACCACTGCCACCCTGTCTATCTTAGGGTAACGCGAGTCGAGGCGGACGTCGTCGCTGTACCGACGATGGACGCGGAGACGAGCACGTGACACCAGGGCCAGCCTGTCTATCTTAGGGTAACGCGAGTCGAGGCGGACGTCGTCGCGGTAGCGACGACGGATGCCGAGACGAGCACGTGACACCACTGCAACCCTGTCTATCTTAGGGTAACGCGAGTCGAGGCGGACGTCGTCGCGGTAGTGACGACGGACGCCGAGACGAGCACGTGACACCACTGCCACCCTGTCTATCTTAGGGTAACGCGAGTCGAGGCGGACGTCGTCGCGGTAGCAACGACGGATGCCGAGACGAGCACGTGACACCACTGCCACCCTGTCAATCTTAGGGTAACGCGAGTCGAGGCGGACGTCGTCGCGGTAGCGACGATGGACGCCGAGACGGGCACGTGATAGCACTGCTACCCTCTCTATCTAAGGTTAACGCGAGTTCAGGCGGACGTCGTCGCGGTAACAACGACGGACGCCGAGACGAGCACGTGACACCTGGGCCAGCCTGTCTATCTTATGGTAACGCGAGTCGAGGCGGACGTCGTCGCAGTAGCGACGACGGACGCCGAGACGAGTACGTGACACTAGGGCCACCCTGTCTATCTTAGGGTCACGCGAGTCGAGGCGGACGTCGTCGCGGTAGCGACGACGGACGCGGAGACGAGCATGTGACACCAGGGCCACCCTATCTATCTTAGGGTAACGCGAGTCGAGGCGGACGTCGTCGCAGTAGCGACGACGGACGCCGAGACGAGCATCACTGCCACCCTATCTATCTTAGGGTAACGCGAGTCGAGGCGGACGTCGTAGCGGTAGCGACGACGGACGCCGAGACGAGCACGTGACACCACTGCCACCCTGTCTATCTTAGGGTAATGCGAGTCGAGGCGGACGTCGTCGCGGTAGCGACTACGGATGCCGAGACGAGCACGTGACACCAGGGCCACCCTGTCTATCTTAGGGTAACGCGAGTGGAGGCGGACGTCGTCGCGGTAGCGGCGACGGACGCCGAGACGAGCACGTGACACCAGGGCCACCCTGTCTATCTTAGGGTAACGCGAGTCTAGGCGGACGTCGTCACGGTAGCGATGACGGACGCCGAGACGAGCACGTGACACCACTGCCACCCTGTCTATCTTAGGGTAACGCGAGTCGAGGCGGACGTCGTCGCGGTAGCGACGTCGGTCACCGAGACGAGCACATGACATCACTGCTACTCTGTCTATCTAAGGGTAACGCGAGTCGAGGCGGACGTCGTCGCGGTAACAATGACGGACGCCGAGACGAGCACGTGACACAAGGGCCACCCTGTCTATCTTAGGGTAACGCGAGTCGAGGCGGACGTCGTCGCAGTAGTGACGACGAACGCCGAGACGAGCATCACTGCCACCCTATCTATCTTAGGGTAACGCGAGTCGAGGCGGACGTCGTCGCGGTAGCGACGACGGACGCCGAGACGAGCACGTGACACCACTGCCACCCTGTCTATGTTAGGGTAACGCGAGTCGAGGCGGACGTCGTCGCGGTAGCGACGACGGACGCCGAGACGAGCACGTGACACCACTGCCGCCCTGTCTATCTTAGGGTAACGCGAGTCGAGGCGGACGTCGTCGCTGTACCGACGATGGACGCGGAGACGAGCACGTGACACCAGGGCCAGCCTGTCTATCTTAGGGTAAAGCGAGTCGAGGCGGACGTCGTCGCGGTAGTGACGACGGACGCCGAGACGAGCACGTGACACCACTGCCACCCTGTCTATCTTAGGGTAACGCGAGTCGAGGCGGACGTCGTCGCGGTAGCGACGACGGACTCCTAGTCGAGCACGTGACACCACTGCCACCCTGTCTATCTTAGGGTAACGCAAGTCGAGGCGGACGTCGTCGCGGTAGCGACGATGGACGCCGAGACGGGCACGTGATAGCACTGCTACCCTCTCTATCTAAGGTTAACGCGAGTCGAGGCGGACGTCGTCGCGGTAGCGACCACGGACGCCGAGACGAGCACGTGACACCAGGGCCACCCTGTCTATCTTAGGGTAACGCGAGTCGAGGCGGACGTCGTCGCAGTAGCGACGACGGACGCCGAGACGAGCACGTGACACCACTGCCACCCTGTCTATGTTAGGGTAACGCGAGTCGAGGCGGACGTCGTCGCGGTAGCGACGACGGACGCCGAGACGAGCACGTGACACCACTGCCGCCCTGTCTATCTTAGGGTAACGCGAGTCGAGGCGGACGTCGTCGCTGTACCGACGATGGACGCGGAGACGAGCACGTGACACCAGGGCCAGCCTGTCTATCTTAGGGTAAAGCGAGTCGAGGCGGACGTCGTCGCGGTAGTGACGACGGACGCCGAGACGAGCACGTGACACCACTGCCACCCTGTCTATCTTAGGGTAACGCGAGTCGAGGCGGACGTCGTCGCGGTAGCGACGACGGACTCCTAGTCGAGCACGTGACACCACTGCCACCCTGTCTATCTTAGGGTAACGCAAGTCGAGGCGGACGTCGTCGCGGTAGCGACGATGGACGCCAAGACGGGCACGTGATAGCACTGCTACCCTCTCTATCTAAGGTTAACGCGAGTCGAGGCGGACGTCGTCGCGGTAGCGACCACGGACGCCGAGACGAGCACGTGACACCAGGGCCACCCTGTCTATCTTAGGGTAACGCGAGTCGAGGCGGACGTCGTCGCAGTAGCGACGACGGACGCCGAGACGAGCACGTGACACTAGGGCCACCCTGTCTATCTTAGGGTCACGCGAGTCGAGGCGGACGTCGTCACGGTAGCAACGACGGACGCGGAGACGAGCACGTGACACCAGGGCCACCCTGTCTATCTTAGGGTCGCGAGTCGAGGCGGACGTCGTCGCAGTAGCGACGACGGACGCCGAGACGAGCACGTGACACCAGGGCCACCTTGTCTATCTTAGGGTAACGCTAGTCGAGGCGGACGTCGTCGCGGTAGCGACGACGGACGCCGAGACGAGCACGTGACACCACTGCAACCCTGTCTATCTTAGGGTAACGTGAGTCGAGGCGGACGTCGTCGCGGTAGTGACGACGGACGCCGAGACGAGCACGTGACACCACTGCCACCCTGTCTATCTTAGGGTAACGCGAGTCGAGGCGGACGTCGTCGCGGTAGCGACGATGGACGGCGAGACGGGCACGTGATAGCACTGCTACCCTCTCTATCTAAGGATAACGCGAGTCGAGGCGGACGTCGTCACGGTAGCGACCACGGACGCCGAGACGAGCACGTGACACCAGGGCCACCCTGTCTATCTTAGGGTAACGCGAGTCGAGGCGGACGTCGTCGCAGTAGCGACGACGGACGCCGAGACGAGCACGTGACACTAGGGCCACCCTGTCTATCTTAGGGTCACGCGAGTCGAGGCGGTCGTCGTCGCGGTAGCGACGACGGACGCGGAGACGAGCACGTGACACCAGGGCCACCCTGTCTATCTTAGGGTAAAGCGAGTCGAGGCGGACGTCGTCGCAGTAGCGACGACGGACGCCGAGACGAGCACGTGACACCAGGGCCACCCTGTCTATCTTAGGGTAACGCTAGTCGAGGCGGACGTCGTCGCGGTAGCGACGACGGACGCCGAGACGAGCACGTGACACCACTGCAACCCTGTCTATCTTAGGGTAACGTGAGTCGAGGCGGACGTCGTCGCGGTAGTGACGACGGACGCCGAGACGAGCACGTGACACCAGGGCCACCCTGTCTATCTTAGGGTAACGCGAGTGGAGGCGGACGTCGTCGCGGTAGCGGCGACGGACGCCGAGACGAGCACGTGACACCAGGGCCACCCTGTCTATCTTAGGGTAACGCGAGTCTAGGCGGACGTCGTCACGGTAGCGATGACGGACGCCGAGACGAGCACGTGACACCACTGCCACCCTGTCTATCTTAGGGTAACGCGAGTCGAGGCGGACGTCGTCGCGGTAGCGACGTCGGTCACCGAGACGAGCACATGACATCACTGCTACTCTGTCTATCTAAGGGTAACGCGAGTCGAGGCGGACGTCGTCGCGGTAACAATGACGGACGCCGAGACGAGCACGTGACACAAGGGCCACCCTGTCTATCTTAGGGTAACGCGAGTCGAGGCGGACGTCGTCGCAGTAGTGACGACGAACGCCGAGACGAGCATCACTGCCACCCTATCTATCTTAGGGTAACGCGAGTCGAGGCGGACGTCGTCGCGGTAGCGACGACGGACGCCGAGACGAGCACGTGACACCACTGCCACCCTGTCTATGTTAGGGTAACGCGAGTCGAGGCGGACGTCGTCGCGGTAGCGATGACGGACGCCGAGACGAGCACGTGACACCACTGCCGCCCTGTCTATCTTAGGGTAACGCGAGTCGAGGCGGACGTCGTCGCTGTACCGACGATGGACGCGGAGACGAGCACGTGACACCAGGGCCAGCCTGTCTATCTTAGGGTAAAGCGAGTCGAGGCGGACGTCGTCGCGGTAGTGACGACGGACGCCGAGACGAGCACGTGACACCACTGCCACCCTGTCTATCTTAGGGTAACGCGAGTCGAGGCGGACGTCGTCACGGTAGCGACGACGGACTCCTAGTCGAGCACGTGACACCACTGCCACCCTGTCTATCTTAGGGTAACGCAAGTCGAGGCGGACGTCGTCGCGGTAGCGACGATGGACGCCGAGACGGGCACGTGATAGCACTGCTACCCTCTCTATCTAAGGTTAACGCGAGTCGAGGCGGACGTCGTCGCGGTAGCGACCACGGACGCCGAGACGAGCACGTGACACCAGGGCCACCCTGTCTATCTTAGGGTAACGCGAGTCGAGGCGGACGTCGTCGCGGTAGCGACGACGGACGCCGAGACGAGCACGTGACACCACTGCCGCCCTGTCTATCTTAGGGTAACGCGAGTCGAGGCGGACGTCGTCGCTGTACCGACGATGGACGCGGAGACGAGCACGTGACACCAGGGCCAGCCTGTCTATCTTAGGGTAAAGCGAGTCGAGGCGGACGTCGTCGCGGTAGTGACGACGGACGCCGAGACGAGCACGTGACACCACTGCCACCCTGTCTATCTTAGGGTAACGCGAGTCGAGGCGGACGTCGTCGCGGTAGCGACGACGGACTCCTAGTCGAGCACGTGACACCACTGCCACCCTGTCTATCTTAGGGTAACGCAAGTCGAGGCGGACGTCGTCGCGGTAGCGACGATGGACGCCGAGACGGGCACGTGATAGCACTGCTACCCTCTCTATCTAAGGTTAACGCGAGTCGAGGCGGACGTCGTCGCGGTAGCGACCACGGACGCCGAGACGAGCACGTGACACCAGGGCCACCCTGTCTATCTTAGGGTAACGCGAGTCGAGGCGGACGTCGTCGCAGTAGCGACGACGGACGCCGAGACGAGCACGTGACACCACTGCCACCCTGTCTATGTTAGGGTAACGCGAGTCGAGGCGGACGTCGTCGCGGTAGCGACGACGGACGCCGAGACGAGCACGTGACACCACTGCCGCCCTGTCTATCTTAGGGTAACGCGAGTCGAGGCGGACGTCGTCGCTGTACCGACGATGGACGCGGAGACGAGCACGTGACACCAGGGCCAGCCTGTCTATCTTAGGGTAAAGCGAGTCGAGGCGGACGTCGTCGCGGTAGTGACGACGGACGCCGAGACGAGCACGTGACACCACTGCCACCCTGTCTATCTTAGGGTAACGCGAGTCGAGGCGGACGTCGTCGCGGTAGCGACGACGGACTCCTAGTCGAGCACGTGACACCACTGCCACCCTGTCTATCTTAGGGTAACGCAAGTCGAGGCGGACGTCGTCGCGGTAGCGACGATGGACGCCAAGACGGGCACGTGATAGCACTGCTACCCTCTCTATCTAAGGTTAACGCGAGTCGAGGCGGACGTCGTCGCGGTAGCGACCACGGACGCCGAGACGAGCACGTGACACCAGGGCCACCCTGTCTATCTTAGGGTAACGCGAGTCGAGGCGGACGTCGTCGCAGTAGCGACGACGGACGCCGAGACGAGCACGTGACACTAGGGCCACCCTGTCTATCTTAGGGTCACGCGAGTCGAGGCGGACGTCGTCACGGTAGCAACGACGGACGCGGAGACGAGCACGTGACACCAGGGCCACCCTGTCTATCTTAGGGTCGCGAGTCGAGGCGGACGTCGTCGCAGTAGCGACGACGGACGCCGAGACGAGCACGTGACACCAGGGCCACCTTGTCTATCTTAGGGTAACGCTAGTCGAGGCGGACGTCGTCGCGGTAGCGACGACGGACGCCGAGACGAGCACGTGACACCACTGCAACCCTGTCTATCTTAGGGTAACGTGAGTCGAGGCGGACGTCGTCGCGGTAGTGACGACGGACGCCGAGACGAGCACGTGACACCACTGCCACCCTGTCTATCTTAGGGTAACGCGAGTCGAGGCGGACGTCGTCGCGGTAGCGACGATGGACGGCGAGACGGGCACGTGATAGCACTGCTACCCTCTCTATCTAAGGATAACGCGAGTCGAGGCGGACGTCGTCACGGTAGCGACCACGGACGCCGAGACGAGCACGTGACACCAGGGCCACCCTGTCTATCTTAGGGTAACGCGAGTCGAGGCGGACGTCGTCGCAGTAGCGACGACGGACGCCGAGACGAGCACGTGACACTAGGGCCACCCTGTCTATCTTAGGGTCACGCGAGTCGAGGCGGTCGTCGTCGCGGTAGCGACGACGGACGCGGAGACGAGCACGTGACACCAGGGCCACCCTGTCTATCTTAGGGTAAAGCGAGTCGAGGCGGACGTCGTCGCAGTAGCGACGACGGACGCCGAGACGAGCACGTGACACCAGGGCCACCCTGTCTATCTTAGGGTAACGCTAGTCGAGGCGGACGTCGTCGCGGTAGCGACGACGGACGCCGAGACGAGCACGTGACACCACTGCAACCCTGTCTATCTTAGGGTAACGTGAGTCGAGGCGGACGTCGTCGCGGTAGTGACGACGGACGCCGAGACGAGCACGTGACACCAGGGCCACCCTGTCTATCTTAGGGTAACGCGAGTGGAGGCGGACGTCGTCGCGGTAGCGGCGACGGACGCCGAGACGAGCACGTGACACCAGGGCCACCCTGTCTATCTTAGGGTAACGCGAGTCTAGGCGGACGTCGTCACGGTAGCGATGACGGACGCCGAGACGAGCACGTGACACCACTGCCACCCTGTCTATCTTAGGGTAACGCGAGTCGAGGCGGACGTCGTCGCGGTAGCGACGTCGGTCACCGAGACGAGCACATGACATCACTGCTACTCTGTCTATCTAAGGGTAACGCGAGTCGAGGCGGACGTCGTCGCGGTAACAATGACGGACGCCGAGACGAGCACGTGACACAAGGGCCACCCTGTCTATCTTAGGGTAACGCGAGTCGAGGCGGACGTCGTCGCAGTAGTGACGACGAACGCCGAGACGAGCATCACTGCCACCCTATCTATCTTAGGGTAACGCGAGTCGAGGCGGACGTCGTCGCGGTAGCGACGACGGACGCCGAGACGAGCACGTGACACCACTGCCACCCTGTCTATGTTAGGGTAACGCGAGTCGAGGCGGACGTCGTCGCGGTAGCGATGACGGACGCCGAGACGAGCACGTGACACCACTGCCGCCCTGTCTATCTTAGGGTAACGCGAGTCGAGGCGGACGTCGTCGCTGTACCGACGATGGACGCGGAGACGAGCACGTGACACCAGGGCCAGCCTGTCTATCTTAGGGTAAAGCGAGTCGAGGCGGACGTCGTCGCGGTAGTGACGACGGACGCCGAGACGAGCACGTGACACCACTGCCACCCTGTCTATCTTAGGGTAACGCGAGTCGAGGCGGACGTCGTCACGGTAGCGACGACGGACTCCTAGTCGAGCACGTGACACCACTGCCACCCTGTCTATCTTAGGGTAACGCAAGTCGAGGCGGACGTCGTCGCGGTAGCGACGATGGACGCCGAGACGGGCACGTGATAGCACTGCTACCCTCTCTATCTAAGGTTAACGCGAGTCGAGGCGGACGTCGTCGCGGTAGCGACCACGGACGCCGAGACGAGCACGTGACACCAGGGCCACCCTGTCTATCTTAGGGTAACGCGAGTCGAGGCGGACGTCGTCGCAGTAGCGACGACGGACGCCGAGACGAGCACGTGACACCAGGGCCACCCTGTCTATCTTAGGGTAACGCGAGTCGAGGCGGACGTCGTCGCGGTAGTGACGACGGACGCCGAGACGAGCACGTGACACCACTGCCACCCTGTCTATGTTAGGGTAACGCGAGTCGAGGCGGACGTCGTCGCGGTAGCGACCACGGACGCCGAGACGAGCACGTGACACCAGGGCCACCCTGTCTATCTTAGGGTAACGCGAGTCGAGGCGGACGTCGTCGCAGTAGCGACGACGGACGCCGAGACGAGCACGTGACACTAGGGCCACCCTGTCTATCTTAGGGTCACGCGAGTCGAGGCGGTCGTCGTCGCGGTAGCGACGACGGACGCGGAGACGAGCACGTGACACCAGGGCCACCCTGTCTATCTTAGGGTAAAGCGAGTCGAGGCGGACGTCGTCGCAGTAGCGACGACGGACGCCGAGACGAGCACGTGACACCAGGGCCACCCTGTCTATCTTAGGGTAACGCTAGTCGAGGCGGACGTCGTCGCGGTAGCGACGACGGACGCCGAGACGAGCACGTGACACCACTGCAACCCTGTCTATCTTAGGGTAACGTGAGTCGAGGCGGACGTCGTCGCGGTAGTGACGACGGACGCCGAGACGAGCACGTGACACCACTGCCACCCTGTCTATCTTAGGGTAACGCGAGTCGAGGCGGACGTCGTCGCGGTAGCGACGATGGACGGCGAGACGGGCACGTGATAGCACTGCTACCCTCTCTATCTAAGGATAACGCGAGTCGAGGCGGACGTCGTCGCGGTAGCGACCACGGACGCCGAGACGAGCACGTGACACCAGGGCCACCCTGTCTATCTTAGGGTAACGCGAGTCGAGGCGGACGTCGTCGCAGTAGCGACGACGGACGCCGAGACGAGCACGTGACACTAGGGCCACCCTGTCTATCTTAGGGTCACGCGAGTCGAGGCGGTCGTCGTCGCGGTAGCGACGACGGACGCGGAGACGAGCACGTGACACCAGGGCCACCCTGTCTATCTTAGGGTAAAGCGAGTCGAGGCGGACGTCGTCGCAGTAGCGACGACGGACGCCGAGACGAGCACGTGACACCAGGGCCACCCTGTCTATCTTAGGGTAACGCTAGTCGAGGCGGACGTCGTCGCGGTAGCGACGACGGACGCCGAGACGAGCACGTGACACCACTGCAACCCTGTCTATCTTAGGGTAACGTGAGTCGAGGCGGACGTCGTCGCGGTAGGGACGACGGACACCGAGACGAGCACGTGACACCACTGCCACCCTGTCTATCTTAGGGTAACGCGAGTCGAGGCGGACGTCGTCGCGGTAGCGACGACGGACGCCGAGACGAGCACGTGACACCACTGCCACCCTGTCTATCTTAGGGTAACGCGAGTCGAGGCGGACGTCGTCGCGGTAGCGACGATGGACGCGGAGACGAGAACGTGACACCAGGGCCAGCCTGTCTATCTTAGGGTAAGGCGAGTCGAGGCGGACGTCGTCGCGGTAGCGACGACGGATGCCGAGACGAGCACGTGACACCACTGCAACCCTGTCTATCTTAGGGTAACGCGAGTCGAGGCGGACGTCGTCGCGGTAGTGACGACGGACGCCGAGACGAGCACGTGACACCACTGCCACCCTATCTATCTTAGGGTAACGCGAGTCGAGGCGGACGTCGTCGCGGTAGCGACGACGGATGCCGAGACGAGCACGTGACACCACTGCCACCCTGTCTATCTTAGGGTAACGCGAGTCGAGGCGGACGTCGTCGCGGTAGCGACGATGGACGCCGAGACGGGCACGTGATAGCACTGCTACCCTCTCTATCTAAGGTTAACGCGAGTTGAGGCGGACGTCGTCGCGGTAACAACGACGGACGCCGAGACGAGCACGTGACACCTGGGCCAGCCTGTCTATCTTATGGTAACGCGAGTCGAGGCGGACGTCGTCGCAGTAGCGACGACGGACGCCGAGACGAGCACGTGACACTAGGGCCACCCTGTCTATCTTAGGGTCACGCGAGTCGAGGCGGACGTCGTCGTGGTAGCGATGACGGACGCGGAGACGAGCATGTGACACCAGGGCCACCCTATCTATCTTAGGGTAACGCGAGTCGAGGCGGACGTCGTCGCAGTAGCGACGACGGACGCCGAGACGAGCATCACTGCCACCCTATCTATCTTAGGGTAACGCGAGTCGAGGC
Organism: Aegilops tauschii subsp. strangulata; assembly: GCF_002575655.3. Lineage (NCBI taxonomy): Eukaryota > Viridiplantae > Streptophyta > Magnoliopsida > Poales > Poaceae > Aegilops > Aegilops tauschii. The sequence continues at coordinate 406,603,277 of NC_053041.3, forward strand.
GGACGTCATAGCGGTAGCGACGACGGACGCCGAGACGAGCATGTGACACCAGGGTCAGCCTGTCTATCTTAGGGTAAGGCGAGTCGAGGCGGACGTCGTCGCGGTAGCGACGACGGATGCCGAGACGAGCACGTGACACCACTGCAACCCTGTCTATCTTAGGGTAACGCGAGTCGAGGCGGACGTCGTCGCGGTAGTGACGACGGACGCCGAGACGAGCACGTGACACCACTGCAACCCTGTCTATCTTAGGGTAACGCGAGTCGAGGCGGACGTCGTCGCGGTAGTGACGACGGACGCCGAGACGAGCACGTGACACCACTGCCACCCTGTCTATCTTAGGGTAACGCGAGTCGAGGCGGACGTCGTCGCGGTAGTGACGACGGACGCCGAGACGAGCACGTGACACCACTGCCACCCTGTCTATCTTAGGGTAACGCGAGTCGAGGCGGACGTCGTCGCGGTAGCGACGACGGACGCCGAGACGAGTACGTGACACCACTGCCACCCTGTCTATCTTAGGGTAACACGAGTCGAGGCAGACGTCGTCGCGGTAGCGACGATGGACGCCGAGACGGGCACGTGATAGCACTGCTACCCTCTCTATCTAAGGTTAACGCGAGTTGAGGCGGACGTCGTCGCGGTAACAACGACGGACACCGAGACGAGCACGTGACACCAGGGCCAGCCTGTCTATCTTAGGGTAACGCGAGTCGAGGCGGACGTCGTCGCAGTAGCGACGACGGACGCCGAGACGAGCACGTGACACTAGGGCCACCCTGTCTATCTTAGGGTCACGCGAGTCGAGGCGGACGTCGTCGCGGTAGCGACGACGGACGCGGAGACGAGCATGTGACACCAGGGCCACCCTATCTATCTTAGGGTAACGCGAGTCGAGGCGGACGTCGTCGCAGTAGCGACGACGGACGCCGAGACGAGCATCACTGCCACCCTATCTATCTTAGGGTAACGCGAGTTGAGGCGGACGTCGTAGCGGTAGCGACGACGGACGCCGAGACGAGCACGTGACACCACTGCCACCCTGTCTATCTTAGGGTAATGCGAGTCGAGGCGGACGTCGTCGCGGTAGCGACG